>NW_015150472.1:355683-372604 GCF_000732505.1 Cyprinodon variegatus
GAGCACAAAAGCACTGCTCTAATCACTAAGCCAACAATCTACTAATTATGAGTCTGAGAGAAAATCCTAATTTCAGTTTGAAAAAAATAAAAAAATAAATTAAAATACTAATTTTAGTATTTATTGAAGTATAAAAATCAAATGCCAAAAATTCCCCTCCCCAAGAAAATTATTTGGTAATATATTAATTCACCTTTAGAGATGTGTAATTCCATTTTTTTTATCTTGCTAAAATCTATTTTTAATTTGAAGTATTAAAAAACATCAGCTGATCCTTAAATTAAACAAAAATATTTGAGAAGAAGACCCCTAATGAGAGAGTAAGATGACTCGAGGTGAAGTCAGGATAAGAGAAGTCTGTCACAGTTAAACAGCAGTAATTTTAAATACATTCATTTATGCATGTTTTGCATCTACTTAAACACATTTAATTACTTTAACACAATTCTTTCATGACCAACCCTGCCAACATTAAACAATTCTGGTAAACCTATTATGATTAAGTAGTTGCAAAATGTAATTTTACATTATTAAAAATCAGATTGATCTACTATATATCTGAATCTTTATGGGATAAACTAAAACACACCAGCTTTGCACAGAAAACATATTTTTATTTAATAAAATATACAAGTTGCCAGATTAAACCCAGGACTGTTACTGAAATCCCAGATCAGTAATCATGGTAGAAAACTCCTCAGTACTTATTATGCTTCTGCATATAAATCAGTAAAATACCCTTTTCTATGAAATTACATATTCTAAGCCTTTTAGAAACATGACTGTATAGTTTTAAATTAAAAAGGGGCAGAGGGAAATTTAGGTGGCATCTACAACAATCTGCAATCCCTCAAAAACATGAAGTCCAAAATGTGACCTCCGTTTTAGAAGTAATTAAATTAGGCTGTGTGTGACTGAATATATATGGTTATTGAAAATATATTTGCAGAAATTGTGAGGTTGACATAGACACAAATGTTATACAAGGTCTAAAGCATTTGTTTACAAATACCCTGACATGCACATTGTGTACATTTTTTTTCCTTTTTTGTTTCTTATTATTATAGAAAATCCCGCCACTGGAAGAGCTCATTTGGAGCTGTGGGGAAAACTATCATCGTCATATGAGAAAGAATAAACTTTTTGGATGAGAAAAATCATATTCAGGCGACGCTCTTGTGCCAAATAACAATATATACCAGCAGTGAGGTACAGTAGTGGAAGCATCATGCCAAGGGTTTCTTTTATTTCAATTTTCACTGGTTTAAAGCCATATTCATTCAATTAAAAACTGTATTCTGATCAGACTATTGGTCATAGCTTCTTATGACAACCTATAAGTGGGGATGACACCCTTTAAAGATAAAGCCCAGTTTCTCCAGCAAAGTCTTTTTTTGGTTTAAATCAGTTTTTTTTATTAAACATTGATTTCAGACTAGTCTATGAGGTAAAAAACAAAACAAAAAAACAGGTATGAGGTAATTGGCTCACTCAGTAAATTGAGTGACACAATAGAGAGTACCAACAGAACAATGACCTCCAACATGGATTAAAACTACATTTAGAATTGCTAAATATGTGAATATAAAGAATCCCACAAACTCTTATGGAAAATGGACTTTGGTTAAAAGCCAAGTGGGCGTCAAGTAACAATTAATTCAAAGAAAGTTGACCATTTCGAAACGAGACGGGTTGTTTAATACCTTGGAGAGCAATATGACAGAAAATGTATGATTAGTAGAAGTAGTGTCTGGTCATGGAGCACATTTAACCAAGCATTTATATTTCATTTTGTATGTTTAATTCTAACCCTGTAAAGACCAGAGAAAATCCATAGATTAAATCTTTCATTTCAATGACTTTTATCCATTCAGGCCTCGGAGCTGCAAGGCACCAAGGTGTCTAAGGGAGAGGGGTTGTTTATCCTATTAGGGATAAAAATAATCATTCTCATAACAAGCTAGACTGTTTCTCAAGGTTTATTTCATAACATTTTATGTTTTTTTTAAATGTCTGTAGGCAATTTGAGTAACGGTATGTGGAGACCTTCACAGCCTTCCTGCAGGTAGTGAAACAAACCTTATATAGTCAGAGCAGAGCTGGAGATGATGCCATCTTGTTAATGTCCTGACTGAGTGAATTAACACCTATCTCCTTTATTTAACTGGACTGCATAGTTTAATACCTTTTTCCCCACTACACATATTTTATAAACATTTGCTGAATGCTGCATTTAAGGCCAAAATAATGACATTCATGGAAAGGAAGAATGTAGCAGCATTTCTGACTGAAACCGTATATGTTCAGAATGTTGTCCATGCTTCATTGTTCCTTTGTAACAATCCTGACTTTGTGCTTTAGCAGACAAACCTTAACCACAGAGAAGAGAAATCCTTTTTAGGGAGTAAATCTTTCATTATCTACTCGACCATGCTCAGATAGGATTATTTTGAAGGGTACACCATATGATTCAAATTATATCCACTCCAACGAAACTTGAAGGCTGCTCTCTGAAATCTTCAATCATTCTTCTTTCCTTTTGATGAAACTTTCTTTTGACCTCAAGAGTATTAAAAATGATACCTGAAGAGAATTCAAAACATCCACAAACAAGAAAACTATTTTAATAATCCAGTTGAGTTTTAAGCAGATCTTCACGTCTAGTTCTAAACAGCCATCAGGTATTTGCAGAAGATTTGGGGAGTATTCCAACAACGATGTGTCTTTAAACGAAGCCTTTCAGCAACATCAATATAACACATAAGCTTTCCTTAAGAGGAGCTTGTTTGAGCTGAAAGAATGTGTTTCCCAAGTCCTCCAGAGTCAGGGTAATTAGACTTAGTTTGCACAGGATACCCTTGAGTAAAAGGAAGTACAGCTTTTTCAGCCATTCATTCAGGATGGTCTGCAGTCCAAATCCAGCACAACATGGTTCAAATGAGGTGCATAAGATTTCACATGCTCTATGTGCTGGATATTTATTAGCCACGGTGCACCACAGAGATCCTGCAGAAGGGAAGCTATTCTGTTTGCAGTATCATCAGCCCAGCCCTGCCACACCTCTCTGTCAGCTTTCTTTGGAGAAACCTGAGGAGTACCGTCTCTGACAGCAGCCCTCTGTATCGGAGAGGTGACGTTCTGGTGAATGTGCAAAATGCCGCCAGTTGTCTTCTTCAGCAGCCGACATGCGATGGGCCAGCCGTCCTCAGAGCTCGGAATTAGACCCAAGTTTACACGGTCGGCCATATTGCACAGCTGGACCTGGGATATGAAGAAAGTTTTAGGCAACATTTCAAAATTTAGACCTAAGCGATGACAAACTGCAATTTGAATTGAAAACATCCCTTCAAACTAATTGGAGTTCAGAAAACATGTTGAGAAAGCCTGAAACATGACAATCAAAGTTTTCATTCTTAAATAATCATTAGTCACACAATATGGTGTGAGGATAGAGTAATCCATGTATCGGAGGGCATAGTTCAACTTGCAGTCCCTCTGGATTTGAACTCTGACCCAGGGAGTTCTCTCCAAAGGCCAAGAGGCAAAATAAAAAAAAAAAAACAACAAAAACAATCATAATTGTATACATGTTTTTCTTATAGATTTTTATCTTATTTTCCTTATCAGTCATGGTGAAGTTCTCTAAAATTACAATTAGAGGGAGTTACTGAGCTGTAAAGTTTTCTCTACCTTGAAGAAAATTATTAGAGCGAAAGGAAAAAATAAGAAACAAATGAAGGTATATTACTTGACGGTTGTCTCCTTGATGAATGGTGCAGCGGTCTGATACCCCGTTTACTTTAAGGTTTTTCTGTAAAGCAGCAACGGCGTCAGGGTTCCACTCACAGGCGTGGACATGACTGGCCTTCGCATGCACCAGATATGGGAGGGTGAAGTATCCAATACCTGAAAGGAGGTAAAATGAAATAATTACCCAGGAGTGAAATGAGTAGGTTTAAAAACTCAGAAAAATTTAATTTCAGTCTAAATGTCATGTAGTACAGAAAGATAATTTTTTTTTTATATTTAATCTTTTGTTGCCCATTTTTTTATTTTTATTTTTTTACAAATCAGCATTAAAATAAAAAGAATAAAGCTTTCCAACGACAAAACTCTTTAAAGAACAAACAGTAGGTGCTAACAAGGTCTCGTTTCAAGCAATAACCTTTAGACTTTACATAAATAAATCATTGCAATCCTTTCAATATTTACACTCAACAAAAATACAAACGCATCACTTTTTGTTTTCCTCCCATTTTTTATGCGATGAACTCAAAGATCTAAAACTTTTTCCACAAAAACAATAAAATCATCATATTGTTCACAAACCACTCTAAATCTGTGATAGTGAGCAGTTCTCCTTTGCTGAGTTAATCAGTCCTACCTCACAGGTGTGCCATTTCAAGATGCTAATTAGACACCATGATTAGTGCACATCTGTGCCTTAGGCTACGTTCACACTGCAGCCTGAAGTGACCCAAATCCGATTTCTTGGCCCGTATGCGACCTGTGTCTGATCTTTTCACTGCAGTCTGAACAACACAGATCCGATTTTTTTCCAGTGCGACCCAGGCTTCTTGGCTATATATGGTCTTGAATCGGATACGAATCCAATCTTTTCAAGCACGCTGGCCTGTGACGTCATTGCGTCCTCTACTGCACATGCTGGACACTTGCGTTGTAGGACTGCCGTTCACACAGATCACATACAAGTCGCATATATTGGGAAATGTGAACGGCAACAAAAAAAAAAAAAAAAACCGGAATTTCAAAAAAAAAAAACAGAATCGAGCATCAACGCCTGCAGTGTAATCGTAGCCTTAGATTGCCCATAATAAAAGTTCACTCTGAAAAGTGAAGTTTTGTTTTATTGGGGGAGGGGGCTAAGGAAATCTGGTGTGACCATAAAAAAATGGGAGCAAAACCAAAAGTGTTGCGTTTATATATTTTTTTGAGTGTATATAACATTACGCCTGAGGTGTGTGGTTACATTTTTATCATACCCCTTCATAATATTCTTTAAATATATTTCATATTTAGTTATCTAATAGTTACTTCTACAATTTCAAGCATCAAATTTCCAATTCTGCATTTTAAACACTTGACTGACAAACTGCAGTTTATCAGAGCTTTAACTAAACCAAGACAATAAAAACGTTTGATTTTCTTCTTAAAATGTTCTGGCTATATTTGTGCAAATAGGCTGAAGGTATAAACAAATGTAATATAATATTTATATTGTGTGCATGTGTGTGAGTTTTAGGAAGAAATTGATGGTGGAAACAGCATCAGATCCCCCAATATTTTTTTATAAGAAAAAATTGTAATGGAGGTTTCTTATACTACCTCCATTACAATTGTCAAAAGTATTGATACCCAAAGTATCGACAGTAAAATGTTGTATCTGAATACGATACTCATTTTCAAAAGTATCGAAACCACTGAAAAGTGTTTGTTCTCTCTTGAAGTCACAGAATGAAGCAGAGAGAAGTAGACCTGCATCTAAACACCATCAAACATAGCTGACTCTGCCATCTATGCTTGACCAACATCGGAAATACGATGCCAAGTCCCCAGAAGCTAAAAAAAATAAACAGAGCTGTGGCAGAGTACATATGTACGTCCTCTTTAACTGTGGAGAAACGTGGGTTCCAACAACTTATTAAGCAGCTAAACCCAAGGTATGCTCTTCCCTCGCAGAATACAGCATTTATTTTGGTTTGTTAACTGGTTTAGCTAGTGTCATTGTTATGTGTGTAAAGCATAGCAAAGGAAGGAACACTTAAGTTAATTTTGTTAGTTTTTTAATCAAGCTTGCTTAATATTGTGCATGGCATACAACCTCAAAGTATTTTTCTTATTGTTTATTGTATTTATTTATGAATAAAAATATTTCCTTTAAATTTTGGGGTCTTGTGGTATCGAAAATGGTATTGAGTATCAAATATTTTCCTGAGTATGGGTATCGATATTCCTGAAGTATTAGAATAATGGGAAATTTCTTTCAGCCACTTTTCAAAATGGCAAAGACAAGAGAACAGGTTATTAAAGTTAATCTCATCTGTCATCCTTATCTACAGTCAGAGTAATAATAAAAGGTTTAAAACCAGTAAAGCAGGATGAGTGACCAGGTTTATTTTCCCGCACATGGAGTCAGGAGAATATTATCAATATTATAAGATCTCAAAAGCTTGCTGAAGCAATGAGGAGCATTTCGGGGTTACAAATTCTCCATAACAGCCTTTTATTTAATTTTTTTTTTACACACATATCTAGCAGGGGTGTCAAAATGTAAATATTATGGAGGACATAACAGCGGGAAGAGAAACCTTATACAGTAGTTTGTTAAACAGTACGAATAAGTTCCATTTTTAAAGGGTCTCCATGGAAACTTCTTTTACTGTGTTTTTTTCTCAAAGTTTTGACTCTTTAAGTTGGATTTTTATCATGACCTGACATGATCTTAGTTGTGGTATTTACTATAAGTTCAGACATGACCGCTTCCTTTGCACAAATCCTTCCTGTTATCTCACACTTCCTGTTTTACTTCATGGCCAATCTACATTTTTCTTCTTCTGGGGCACATCAGCAGCTGTGAATACACTCAAATAAATGCTAATTACCGTACTGACCTGAATGTAGGACGACCCTTTTTGTCGTCCAAAAAGAAAAAAAAATAATAATAAACTATTTTATATTCAAGATCTAAAAAAAATCATTGATATTAATATTGCATTGAAAGATATGTGAAATTAAACAATAAAAAGAACAAAAAAAACAGTAATGACACATTTTACACACAAACTTACAACACCTCAACTCGAATGAATCTGAACTTTGCTCATGGAATGCATCAAAAACCTGCATGAGGCTTTTCCTCACAGACGTCCTCGGCCTCGCTGCGCTCGCCGTCACTCCTACTCTCACTCTGCAATTTTTTGATTCGCTGTTCTTTTGCTGTTCACATTTTTCTGGTCTCTTTGAACGCGCCATCTTCTGACATTGTATTCTATAAATCCATATTTCTTTGCTGCCAACAGTTGGCTGATGCCTCCGCTGCGTCGACCACCATTATTTTAAAATCTGTGTCATAAATCTGCCTCAATTGCTGCAAACTTTTTTTGATCCACTAATTTCTGGGCAGCGACTCTCTAGTTGTAGCATCCTTGTCACCTCTTCTCTGTTGTGATAGAAAGATGACCTCAGCCAGAGTGAGGTCAATGGCTTAACAAAAATTGGCGCCCACTGGTGTTGCATTCATGTAGCGACCCCAGACAATCCTCAGCCTGTATAATTGGTTAGACCCCGTTCATAAGACAACCCCATATTTTCACATAGTTTTTGACAAAAAAAAAACAAAACAACTTAGTCTTATATTCGGGCAAATAAGCTAATAGACTGATTTGCTTAGATATTTGGTTTCTGTTTTGTGCAAGTGCTTCCACATTAATCTTCCCTGATTGCATTTCATTTTCAATTAGACATGTCTTCTTCACATCTAATTACTGTGACGCCCATTGATGAGACCTGAATCTAATCTGATCTTGAATCTGAAAGCAGTGACAGAAAACTGTTTCCCTGCTCTGTTTATTTCATTGCATGGTGTTAACATAGTGCTGCCATCACCTGTATAAGCATTAGGAGGGATTCTCACTCAACCCTCTGCTGTTTCACTGCACACCAACATTCATACTGTACTCAAAGCACAATTTAAGTTTTAACCCTCTTGGAATCAGATATTTCTTTGCACTTTATCAAACATCTAGGACTTGTCTTCATTAATTTTATAACTCCACTGGGAGGTCCAAACATGCTCGCCTGCATTGCTTCAGCTTGTTTGATGTTACGTGTGCAGCTATGGTAAATATACACAGAATAGTTTTTTTTTAAAACAAACAAATTGAGTAATATCAATGCATTAAACATAAAAATAAAAATGTGTATGCAGATATAATGAGCTACTGGCTTATACATTTTAAAAGTCCTGTAATGCGACTTAAATTAACATGAACTGAATAGAGATGATGTTGACTTCTGGAAACCACATTTATAACTGAAAAAAAATAAAATAAAAATCAGCTTTCCCTACCTGCATACAAGTCCACCACAGTCTCTCCTCTGCAGTCGAATCCAGCCACACGGAGCTTTTCTGTGATGTTCCCAGCTGAAAACATGCACTTGGTAACGTCAAACTCATAGCTGAAACAAACATGCAGTATTCATTAACGGCATGTCAGTTAAATATGGGAAAGAAAACAAATGGTTATCGGTACGCACCTGATGCCATTGTCTACATGTGTGACCCAGCTGTTGTCACCTAGCAGCATCGTTACTACAGGAGTCCTAAATCCATCCTTGGATATTGGGCTCATCTTTGCCAGCCGCTGTGCTCCCAGAGCTTTGGTAACTGCAGTCCATAACTGATCACCTGGATCAGTGAGAGACAAAGAAAATTAATGTCCCTCGCATTTATTTTTAATAGTTTTATGGTATTGGAGAATTTGTACCTGTTTTGGACCATAAAGGCAGGGTAAAACAGTTGTCCCCCAGCAGGATGAGATCTCCGTGCCTCTGAAAGCCCCGAGGAAGATCCCTCCTCAACTCCTCTGTCCATCTTTCACCCTGACGCTCCAACAGCTCTTGAAGGGTTCTCTCCAGTTTATTTCCACCTGTTCTCCCCTTCTCTTTTCTTTGCTTTAGCAGAGACTAAGGAAAGAAGGGGAGAGACAGCTGAAGGCAAAAAACATCTTAAACCGGCTGTTATTACAGTTATGGCTAAAAGTTTTAGGAAGAGAAAATTTGTTTTTGCACAAACTTCTCTGCTGCAGTACTGTTATGGCTAGATGTCTATGAGGATTTTTTAATCTCAAATAATTTTTTAGGCTTGAATACAATTTCTCAGCAGAATTTAAGTGTCTGTTTTTCTTGATAACCTTTTGATACAACTCTGCTGTGTCTTACTGACTGCAAAAGCTAATTTCATGGATGATCTTAAAATGCTTTGCTTTTTGTAAAAGGCCGAGGTTATGCCTCTGCTTCATTGTGTGCAAAGAAACTGCTGCCATTTCTAAGCTCTGTTCTGGTGTTCTCTGATAAATGTTCTTTTTCCAGGACAGTTGTGGCAATTGCTCCACCGTTTCAGACAGTTAAAGCTGATTTCAGAGCAATTATATAGTTTATAGTTCTGGTTGGTTTTAAAGCTGGTTGATTTAAGCACCACATCATTACCACAAATGCTTCTGCAGCCCATTTATACTAAGAGATGAGACCCAAGAGGTATACAGGGAATAGTCTTTATAGTAAGAAAGGGGCTAAAATGTGATGATGCAAAGCTGCATGTCTAATAAAGAGGAGATGATCTACTATTGAAACTAGAGTTGGACCAAAAAAATTTGATCTCTATTTTTTTTTTTAATGGATGATTTTTTTTTTCTTAGCCTATATTTGCATGTGATTGCTGATTCAGTGCATTCAGATCACAAGAAGTGCATGCATTGCCACTCCCTCCATTTCATATCGATTGTTACCGTAATGTTTTGTTTGAAGTGTTGTTTATATTGAGACTTGTGTAACATTTGCTGTCAGTCTTTTACTTGTTATGAGACAAATGGACGAAGAAAAATTGATATCGCCCCAAAGAATCGACCCAAGAAAAAAGCATGTCAAAATAATCAGTATCAGCATCGTTCTTGGAAAAAAAAAAACCTGCATCAGTTGATCTTTGAATGACACAAAAAATTCCTCTGTATGTAACAAATTAGTGTCTAATAAGCAGATCTAATGTCTTAAATGTAATGAGGAAAGACTGCATGACTCATAAAGAAGAGGATAAACTATTACCAGCATGAGAAATGCCTCTGCACCTATCAACATAGTGGCTGAGGATTGAAAGCAACTCTTGTTTTGTGGAAGCATGGCAACGGAAAAGTATTTATATTGAAGCACGGAAGTGGAGGTGTGAGGAATGTTTATAAATAAATATGAATGTGTCAACTTTACAGCAAGTACAGATGTTAAAGTACGATCATGACTGGTTACAAGGCCGACAAAGTACATGACATCTAGGCTGTAAACTAAAATAGTGGCATAAAGGTGATTCTTTGATCCTTTAATGAAGACATTGAATTGAGAAGCATTGGTAACAGCTCTATAAATACTTCTGGATCTACCTAACTAATAGATCTCAAGGCACGATTTGTTAAAGCATTTCTGCTGCATAATAATTTCATCTCCTGTTATTCAACCAGTATGACTGTGACAAAGCTTGTTAAACTGATTATTTCATGCATAATGTAGGATAACTGATATAATGTTTGGAAAATATTTTGTAGTAGAGATCAAAACAAGCAAATTATGTTATTTTATTTAGTTTATTTTAACGCTTCAAAACTTTTCAGTTTATCTTACTCCATCTAATCACCCTATAAACAAGAATAGAGCAGGATGATAGAATAAAATCTGTCAAACCAAAGGTGGTGCTTACCTGACTCCAGGTTAAATCACAAACATCTGAACCTGAAGACATTTTCAGAGCCTGAAGCTCCAGCTGTGGGAGGGAGGAGGCTAAAAGGGGAAGGAGGACTGTCCCGTCTGGTTGTTTAACCAGACTGAAACGGTTATCAAAAAACCCTCTGGACTGAAGATAGCACCTGTAGAAAAAACCCAACAACATTCAAAACACACACACTACGTGCTAGCTTAGATGGCTACATGACGCTTTAACCGAACAGTACCTGAAATGCTGTGTCTGACAAGGAGACACACGAAGACAGGGAACATCATCCATTTATGAGCAAGTAGATACGCACTTTATGCTTATAAAAAAAGAAATCATTCCTATGAACATACACACTACATGCAGTGGATTAGCTCCCATTTAACAAAGTGTCTGTGCCATGTCAGGTTTTGTTTCCAACCGGACTATTATGAAGGGCGGACAAATGGTTTGTTTGCTATTTTACAAAGTTTTGTTTAAATAATTATTTCTTTATTTTACGTGTTAGTTATTAACTATTGGCTCAAACAACAACAATAATTATAAAAATAGAATAAAAGAAGGAGATAAAAAATATATATATAGGTATATAACAGTCTGTGTAATTATTCTCTGACGCCGACAGATGGCGACAAAGTGTTGCTTTGAATACCAAATGATCGGATTATCAACTAATGTATAAAAGTGACCCATTATATGGTCCAATCAATTAACTATGTTACTTCAATTAAAAAACTAGCTTAAAAAAAACGTCACTTCTTAAACGAAAACATTTTTAATCAAAGAGAAGCCAATGATCGAAACATTTGTTTGTCTCAAATATATTTTTTCATATAAACTTTTTTTCTTTGAATTTTTTTAAAATTAAAGTTAAGATAAAATAAAAAAAAAAATATATATATATATATATCTCAGCTCATTAGTGTCAGTGACAAGAAAAGACCCCAGGTGCAGACTGTGCAACAATCCAGCACATAACTGCAGGGGGCAAGATGCTGGCAGGGAGGGCTTACATGGAGCGCCTTAACCAAGTGGCTGGAATAGTGTACAGGAACATGGTAGAGAATGATCAAGCCAAGATCCTGTGGGACTTCCACATACAGACAGATCGAATGGTAATGGTAAATCAACCGGACATTTTGGTGGTGAACAAAAAACAGAGGAAAGGTGTTGTGGTTGACATAGCAATGCCAAGTGACTGCAACATCAGGGAAAAAAGAACATGAAAAACTAGAGAAATACCAGGGGCTCAGAGAAGAGCTGGAGAAAACCTGGAGGGTGAAGACATCAGTGGTACCTGTGGTCATTGGGGCCCTCGGGGCAGTGACCCCCAAACTGGTGGAGTGGTTACAGCAGATCCCTAGAAATACATCAGACATCTCGGTCCAACAGAGTGCAGTTCAAGGAACTAGTTTTATTTTTTTTTTTTTATTGAAGCAACCCTTTTTAAAAGGTGAAAACATTATGTTAGAGTCAGATAGCTTTAACTACACAGTTGCTAATCTTCCCTAGAATAGATATTCACACTCTCAAAGAAATCTTTTAAAATCACAAACCTTACTGATCTTTTATAGTATGTATGATGGTTGGTTTAAAGGCTGTAAGCAAAGGATGCTTCCTTATTTTTTTCTCCACAGCATCACTGGAAAAAGCAGCCATGAAATTTTAAAACTTACCCCAAAAGTGGGGTTAGTTGCACGAGGCTGGGGGCATTGATATTGCATTTGCTAAAATAGCAGATCTGAATATTATGATTTTATTTAGATAATACAGATACACACTATCTGAGGCTGTATTATGCTGCCTATTCACTGTTTTTTTAACCATTGTCCATCAAAAATTCACAGACCAGTGGTGACTTCACATGTCTAACTACTGATCCACTGCTTATCATGGAGGATGTGCTTGTTATCACATCTCCACAAATTATTCTAATTAAATCAAAACTTTAAAATTATGTAATAATTTCATTTTGATTTATTTTCTACTGTATCTTTGATGATATTTCGCACTGGACCTAATGTGCAGCACTGTTGCCTTGCAGCAAGAAGGTCCTGGTTTTTCTTTCAGCCCTGGGGTCTCCCTGCATACAGGAATGCATGTTCACCTTATTTATGTGTGGATACAGCATGGATATAAATGGGTGAATGTCTGAATTTAGTGTAAAGCTATTTGGGGTTCTAGGACTTGATAAAATGCCAAAAGTACAGACATTTTATCATTTATACATCAAATTATACAGACATATTGATCAAAAGGTTAAAAGGATCTGGGGAAACTCAGCAAAGAGTCATTAATATTGTCATTTACTACATCTGGATAGTTCAAATATAGAATGAAGCAGTTTCCACACAGAGCTTACTATTCAGTAAAAGCATGTGTAAAAAGACTGAAAAAAAAAAATAATTCTTCACAGGGTCTGACATGAAATCGGCTTAATCTGTCCTTTTTTTTTAGATTACAAAAATTTTTTTGTCCCTATTTGTTAAATGCCAAAATTATTACATTGATTGAAGGTATTTTTTTTTTTATGTCAGAAGCCAATACAGACTCAGATTACTTTCCTTTAAACAATCTATCATGATATCATGACTCTGTAAGCTTCTGGTTTGTTAGCTCAAAGGATTTAAATGGAGGCTCATCATGGTTGCAAAACCTCAATCAAAGGACTTCCTTGTGTGACACAGAAAAACAAAAGCGATTAGTGTTGACGTCCCTCGTCTCTTTCATCCAGTATTTCATTCAGTAATGAAATAGACGCACCCTTCATCCATTCATACAATTATAAGAAACTATAGACACCATGAAAATAAATTCTTTGTACAAGACATTTATGTGTGAGAAAAGACCTCTATAAGTTTTTGGCTTCGTGAAAGTAAAGTCCTTCAATACCACTTTCTGACGATTAAGCCGTTACACCATAAGATACATGAAAAGACTGGTAGCAGTTTGCTATCACCCCCTGACACTTTAAAGACATGTCATGTGGTCTTATGAAACTAGAAGTTTATTGTTTGGAAAAATGTATCACTTGGAAGCAGGGAGGAAATCTTGCAAGCTTGAAAGCACCATATAGGATTGGCAACTAAAGCTGGGGTTCGCTGCTGCAAGAAGGACTGGTGCACTTCACAAAATGACAAACATAGTGAAAATCGTGATTTGTATGTTTCTATGTTGCAACAAAAATGAAAAGTCGTACTTAGCCGCACGCTGAGGTTCTTAACTGTCAGGCTGTTGTTAGAGACGTCCTGATACAACTTCTTTACTTCCAATAAAATACCATTATTGCAGCCTTGAATACTAATATTGACCTGATACGATATCAGCACGTATCATTCATTTATTATTTCTTTTATAGTGTTGTAGAAGTGGCTTAATCAAGTTATATTCAAACAGGGGAAAATAGAAAACACATTTCTGAGAACATCTTACCCCTTTATTGTTAACCAATGGGTTACATTAAGTTTAAACAGAAGTGGAATGTTTCTTTCAGCATGCTAATATTGGAGACTCTAGATGCAGGCTGATATATTCCAATTTTTGTCTGAACAAAGTCCTTATGTTTTGTTTTATTCATAACACGGACGCCAACCATGACTGCTTCACCAAAGCTTGATGTTGGTCAATATTATTCTAGCAAAGAACAAGAGGTAGTTCTCTGCATTCATTAACCTGCTGCCTTTAAACTGGATTGAGAGGTTATAGGGGAGACTGTTTCTCTTACTGTGGAGAATAGAGCAGGGAACCACTGATTGTTTAGAGCAGGTACATCAATTTAACTGTTATATTAGGCTATAGTATAAAAAAGTGATAAGTACAATTCAATTCAGTTTATTTATATAGCACCAATTCACAACATGTGTCATCTCAAGGCACTTTACAGTTTACCAAATCATACAGTCAAATTGATTTAAAGCTTTCTATTGACTCGAATGCAATCCCTCACACTAAGCATGCTTGTAGCGACAGTGGAGAGGAAAAACTCCCTTTTAACAGGAAGAAACCTCCAGCAGAACCAGCTCAGGCCATCTGGGGTTGAAGGAGACAGAAGCAGAGATAAAAAAACAACAAAACCAAAAAAAGCTGTAAAAAGTGGCCCTATCCCGAAACACACAGCCAGGCAGAAGAGATCCAAACAAACTCCCATGTCAGAGGATGAACAGAGCACATCCAGCCAGTCATGGTCAGAGAAATAGGACTACACTGGAAAAAAGGCCAATCTCCAACATCTATAAACAAAGGTGATGATGGAAGCATCACAGCAGATATTTCTCTCAAATAAATACTGCCTCTCTGGTTTGATATAATTAATAAATAAAAACACTTCAATAAGTAATTCAATTTGAGCATCTTATCCTTGTAAATAGATCCATTGGAATGGATTTTTTTAAAAGTAGGCTATCTTGAATTATTTTGGGATTTAATTGATTTTTGGATCATGTACTTCTTCTACATCTTTTGATTCGTTAAATAAAAAATTAAGAAGGTATGATAAAACATTTTAAACATGAAATTAGTTTTATTTTTAATGTAAAAGCCGAGCTGAACGTGTTCCTTTGTTCCTCTGTTTCACCTGTGCTGTCCCTTTAAGATGAAATTTCAATCTAGGCGTGTTTCCTGCTGCCATTGACTAAAACCAGGAGCTCATCCTGCAGGGAGAAAAGCTCATCCCGCACAGTAACGCATTTCTGACCCAAAAAGGCGATCAATCTTTCTTTTTTTTTTTTTTTAGATAATTTTTTATGGTTGATCTGACTCCAGGGTGGGCTCATTCCAGGATCTATGATTGCAGAGCGGCTGTTTCTCTCCTGCGCGCTCCTTTATGATTTTTCTATCTTGATGATATGAAATTCAAAGGGTCAAGGTCCGCTCTGCCACAGACACGAGTGGATTTCTTTTTCTTTTAGTGGGAAACATCTGTCGCGTCGTTCGGATGGATTTCTAATCATCTGCAGCTGTGAGCGGACCCTGGAGGGATTAAAGAGCTGGCTGAGGAGGAGCGCAGCGCAGCGGGGCTGTGGGAATAAAAAACGCGCTGCAGTCAGATGGAGCAGGAAGCAGCAATGATGTGACACCGACCATCCTGTTGGGAAAACATGCAGAGGAAGGGTTTAACATCCAATCAACCTGCTTATCTTTGGCCGAACATCACTATTTAAATCGATTTGTTCCAGTTTATAGAAGATTATATAAAAAAGGCACCATGTCGGCGGTGATGATAACGCGAAAGGTGCGAAAATGGGAGAAGCTTCCCGGGAAGAACACCTTCTGCTGCGATGGGAGGGTGATGATGGCCCGACAGAAGGGGATCTTCTACCTGACCCTGTTCCTCATCATCGGGACCTGCTCCCTCTTCTTCGCCTTTGAGTAAGTCACTTTAGATCACCTGCTTTAACACAAACAAACGCGCTCCCATTGAAGCGCATACTCTGGGTTTAACCAGAGGCGCAGCCAGATAATTTTAACAAGGGTGCCCAGGCAATAACCAATGTACACTGAGAGGGGGCCGAAAGCAAAACCTCGGGGTCAATCAACACTGTTCCAATAGGAAAATTAACGACCAAAAACATCCATATTTTCTAAATAAAGACAAACTATACTTCCCCACAGCCTTTGCTTACTAATAGACACATATATTCAAACATCTGTGCTTTCTAAATAAAAGTTATAGTGGATAAAATTCTTTCAGGTTTGAGTTTTTGGGCGAACATCTTTTCCATTGTCATCACTTCCCTACTTTTATCAGTAATCATTCTGCATAAAACTTGTATTTACATGTACTTATATCTACATAAATTGATTATTTATTACGTTTTTATTAAAATTGTTATTTATGATTTCACTGAAGACTCCTGGATGACTTGCAGGGACACATTATTTTCTCTTTACCACATTAAACATAAAATCTATTTCTGCTTGAATTCTGTATTTATCCTCTTAAATGTCAGTATATTCATGTGCATAATTAACCATAGTGTTTTTGTTGTCAAGTAATTGTTAATATATGAAAAATTCAAATGTTTTGAATATTCTGCTTGAGAGTATTACTGTTGCCACCATCTGATTTAGAGGGAAATAAAGGGGTTGGCCACAGGGGTGGCCAATAATTGGCTAAGGGTGGCCATGGCCACACCTGGCCCCCCATGTAGCTCTGCCCCTGCTGGGGGCAGGGCTTTAAATAGCGATTATTCTGCAAATCGATCTATCTGTTTATTATTTTTCCTGATAATCGATTAATAATAGGATAGAAAAAGGTTCCTTTTGACTTTTTACAAAATTATACCAAGTGAAAATAAAGCTTTTCCACTGTAGGAGCTCGGGACAGAGCAGATTGACGACAAAAACGTTTTTTGTTTTTTTTCAAATGCAAACTATATATATATATATATATATATATATATATATATATATATATATATATATATA
>NW_015150472.1:374327-398006 GCF_000732505.1 Cyprinodon variegatus
TCGGTTTGAACTGCAGGAGATTGTCTTGACCATGTCTACATGCCTAAATGCAATGAGTTGCCGCCATGTGATTGGCTGCTTAGAAATTAAGTGTTAACAAGCAGGTGGACAGTGTACCTAATAAAGTGGCCGGTGAGTGTATACTAGACACAAATCTTTCTAGATATTTAATTTATAAACTTTTGTCATATCTTTAACATGATACCACCTTGATGGAATAGTTTTATACACATTTTTATGGGGGTAACATTAAGCAATGCTATTTTATTGCTATGTTAAATGTATTCAGATTTCCCTTTTATGTTTCCCTATTTAGGTAGAATTAAACAACTCAGTTTAAATTGAGCTAATATATTTATTTAATGCATACTCTGAAATGTAGGCACTATAAGAATCTACCCACACTGAATGTGTCAGATTTTACACTAATTTAACAAATTCAGTTTGTTTTAACAGTGAGCTCTTCATTGTAACTTCTCAATAAAAAGGAATGTTTTCTATTTTTTTAACCACTGATTTCATGTTTTTCTGTCTCTAAGTGACCTAAGGTTTACAGAGGATTAATATTTAATGAGTTAAGAGGCCCACCGTAACTTTGCTTTAGAAAAACCCTTCAGCTTCAGACTCGGCTGCTCTGTGTGGTTCATTTGAACCATTTCTCACCAGTTCTGGTTGTGTTTCTTACATGAAGAGCACAAATCTAATTAATATGTTTACCTTCCCTTGTTTTTAAGTATTTATTTTCCTGTAATTTTCTTTTTTTTTAAACCAACATATCCGGTATGACTTGACGGAAAATCCTGCAGTTCAACGCGGCCTTCCTTATTGAACGTGGGTGTGTAAAGCCATCAGGTCAAATCCATTTGCTGCTTACAGCAGAGGTAGCTGCTCTCGTCCAAAGCCAGGCCCTTCCTATCTTTAAGCCCGATCGTTTAATGGCCTCCTGCGCTCCTCTGAGCCCGGACAGAAACAGCCCCTCTCTGGCTGGGAGCTTAAGAGCGGAAAAAAAGCTGATAGTGCTCTCACAGTCCTCTCAGAGGAAGCGACGGGATGAAGGCTGGATGGTCGTTTGCTGAGCATGTTCATATTAGAGAGGAAGATAATTATCTTCTGTGGGTGGGTGGTGGGCGATATTGAAAATGTGATGAGGCTTAAAGAACATGGTGGTGATTTAAGCTCATCATTACTTTGCACATACAAACCTCAGTCAGAAATGCTTCTGTAAAACACAATCATCTTTTCTAGAAGCTAGATTTAGTCTTATTTAGCTTCGACAACATAGGTCTGACCCGGGTTTCATTAACACTAGAGTTGATTTTAAATCTAAAAGCAACAGTTTACAAAAAAATGTATCTTTAACTTTTTTGAAAAGGTTCGTAGCAATCAGTAGGAATAAAAAGCTCATTTTTAAATTTTATTTTTAAAAGAGAAGGTCTGATTGGTCTAAACAAGCCATCAAAAGGGGTTTAAATATATCGACTTTCAAAATACACCTTATATCGGTAGCATAGTTAATTCTATATTCCCAACACTGATGTTCAAAAAGTGGGTTTATTTGGACTAATTTATGTATTTTTAAATCAATATTTTATGAAATTAAGAGATTTAAATCTTAAAAATCTTAAAAGATTTGATGGGTTTAAGCAGCAAGCGACTGGGTTTAAAAAACATAAAGACTAATATTTCATGATTCAGATGAAAGTGAGTTCCACTGTAGGTTCTATGTGGTAGCCTTGTAAAATAGCTTTGGAATGAATTGGAGCAAAGGTTGAAATTCCGGTTTTGGCATAGACCACACCCCTAAACTTTGTAGATGTTCACAGACTAGTTAAACTAGCTTTTTCTGGAAACCGGAGTCTCTCAACAAACCTAACACCATATATTAAGGATAGGATGTAATCAAAGGTCATGGAAAAGCAGACTGAATAGTTTTGGCAGTGCAGTGTAATAGACTTTCTAAGTATTTACTGTAATTTGAAGTTCAAAAACTATATTAGGCAATCATCCATTATCTGACACGCTTTTCCTAATTGGGGTCTCAAGGGGTGCTGGTGCCTATCTCCAGCAGTCAGAGGCGGGGTACACCCTGGCCAGCAGGGCAACATAGAGACAAACAACCATTCACGCACACACTCACACCCAAGGACAATTTAGAGAAGCCAATTAACTGTTGGACTGTGGGACGAAGCTGGAGTACCCAGAGAGAACCCACACATGCTCAAGGAGAACATGCAAATTCCATGCAGAAAGACCCTGGGGCAGGAATTGAACCCAGAACCTTCTTGCTTCAAGGCAGCAGTGTTACCAACTGCGCCACTGAGCAGCCCATTAGGCAATCGAATAAAAAAAAAAAAAGTCTTGTAGAAATAGTTTTGGCAGCTGTCACTCTGTTTAACTGTACCTTTCCCCGTCTGGCCTGTACCCGTACTCGTACTCGTACTCGTACTCGTCGTCTCCCGCTTTATCCGGAACCGGGTCGCGGGGGCAGCAGACTAAGCAGAGACTCCCAGACTTCCCTCTCCGCAGACACCTCCTCCAGCTCTGTTGGGGGAAGCCCTAGGCGCTCCCAGGCCAGCCGAGAGACATAGTCTCTCCAGCGTGTCCTGGGTCGTCCCCTGGGCCTCCTCCCGGTGGGACATGCCTGGAACACCTCCCGAGGGAGGCGTCCAGGGGGCATCCGAAGAAGATGTCCGAGCCACCTCAACTGACTCCTCTCGATGTGGAGGAGAACCGGCTCTACACTGAGCCTCTCCCGAATGACCGAGCTCCTCACCCTATCTCTAAGGGAGAGCCCAGCCACCCTGCGGAGAAAGCTCATTTCAGCCGCTTGTATCCGGGATCTCGTTCTTTCGGTCATGATCCAAATTTCATGACCATAGGTGAGGGTAGGAACGTAGACCGACCGGTAAATTGAGAGCTTTGCCTTTTCGCTCAGCTCTCTCTTCACCACAACAGACCGGTGCACCGTCTGGCCTGTACCCATTATATAGTAATGTTGATCTTTAGAGTCCATATAAAACATTGTTAAAAGTTTGTAATGATTTATCTCTGAAAAAGCAAGGCTTTTACTTTGACGAATCAGCTTTAGAGGCCAGCATAATAAAGTACATAGTTCATTTTGCAATCAGAAATCTTTAATTCATTAACTTGCATCATATCCCACATTTATTTTATTTTGAAGAGTACGTTTTGTTTTGAAAATCCAGTTAACTAATTCCCTTGATGGCAGATTTGGTGGTACAATGCAATATGTTTGGCAAAAAGGTTGCATATAAAATAAATTGGCTCAAGCCTAAATATAAAAATAAATAAATAAGTCATAGGTTTAACTGAAAGGTTTTAAAGATTCATTATTTCTAGCTTAACAATCTATTTTTTAATTACATAAACATCTCGATTCCTATTCTGAAAAGTAAAATGTATTTTTTCCCCCCTGATACCCAAGATCCAGAGACAAAATTGGAGTTTTCAAAAATGCAACAGCAGAGAAGAAAACCTGAAACCTCCATTAAGGAGCGGGTTCTGAAGGTGACGGTTTGCATCGGCACTGAAATTTACATTAGCTGAGCACTGGTGCTGCATCAGCTCACCCTGCTACATGTAGTCACGCTATGCAGAAGGAGCAAAAAGCCAGTCTTCAAACCTTACTCCAAATTATCATTAATAGTCATATAAGTGTCTATTAGTTTAAATTAGATCTGCTGCACCTTTAACAATGACAAATTTGATCTAAAAAGCTGATTTTTTTTTTTTTTATGTATTGGAAGGTTCCTAATATTTCCAAAAAAAAAGAGAAAAAAATCTGAGACAAATATTCCAACATAAGCTTATTGTATTAGTGTTGATTCCACCTGTTTTCCTCTACAAGCTGACTTCTTGCAAGTTGAGCTGGAGTTACAGGCGAGCAGTGTCCTGTGCCGTATTCCTTGTAGTTTTATATCCATATGTTGGCAACCTTACCGTGCTTCAAACTGTACATCCGAGCAGCAGAACATTTGAACGGAAAGAAGACATTAAGCACGTGTAAACAGTTTAGTCAGTAAGGTGGGGTCTGCTTCTCTGTTGTTCTCCTCATTTTGTAGGATGATCCGATTCTCTTATCCTCCCATTGAACTAAGTAGAACCTGCTGTTAAATACACGGTCTGTGGCTTTAAAAAACATACCTCCATAGAGCCTTCCTTGCTCCTTTATTTTTACTGGATACTTTCAGGTAAATATTTGTGCAATTTATGAGGAGGCATGTATGCATGCAACCACCTACAGCGCATGGAGGAAACTGGACCACAAAGACAGTTTGTCATCTGTTTGTCCTTCCCAGGACAGTCAGCTGCAAGGCCGAGGAAGCATATGTGCATGCAATGGGTGTATTCTCCTAATGTGCAGCGCAGGGCTGATCCTGCAGTGCAAAGAGGCTGCAGTTGGAGAAGATCCCATAACAGACACACGAGCCTCCCTCTGCATCCGACCCCACCCTGCCTCCCTCTTTGGCCAGTCAGGAGGCGGCATCCAGCTGAGGCTAAATGAGCAATAACATGATTTATGCCCTATTCAGAGTACATGCTCCATTTAGAGTCCTAGCGATCTGCAGGCTTTTTGTAATAGGAGGAGAGTGCTGCTCTCTCTGGTGGACTGATGCGTTTTCACCCACATCCTGTTCTCATACTGGGAGATTTCCTTTTTCCAGTTTTAGAAAATGCCCTTCTAAAACAAATCTATTTGGAAATAGGTTTGTTTCATCATTTTAATATCCCCAATGCCAGATTTTTGAATAATCTATGATGCAACGGCTGTGATTATAGCTTTAATCCTAGTAAAAAATTCATGATGCTGCCTATGATGGTTCTGGTCATTTCATATAGTGATAAATTGTTGCGAATCAGGGCAGACTGCCTTCAAGGAAACATATAATGCCTTTAAATCCTTGCTTTTCCTTTTGAAATCATTCAGTAGTGGTTTGTGTAAAATGGAACTGCAATGCATTGTAATCCCCTCAGGTAGGTTTAAGAGCATTCTCTTTAAATGTAAAGAATTAGGAACCGTCCGGTCTTTTTCATTTTTAGGTCTTTGTTAAAAACCCACATCTTTGCTCTGGTTCTTAAGTTAAACCGAGCAGATCCGCTAAATATTTTTTAGTATACTTTAATTGTATATGTATTACATTTGTATACAGTGGTTTGTACAGACATATCATTGTTAAATGTGCTCTATAAATAAAGTTAACATAACATAGAAATTCCCACCCTGCCTCCTTCCAGGTTCAATCCCATTTGGCTATTTTTGTAGTTTAATAGCAGAAATACCATTATCTTGTAGCCATGTAGAAACTAGAGGACTCTACATTGGACTCTGTGGGTCAAAGCAATATTGACATAAAATAGTGTCATTAATATTGTATCTTTGACATCCTTTAGCTAGAACTTAAGAATAGCTGCAAAAAATGAAAATAATGCTTTTAGTAGTTGTTTAGTAGTTCTCCAGGAAATACTCTTACCTATTACCTTTTTTTAAACAGCAATGTCAAACAGAAAACTGCAAAGACTGAAAAAACATAACCCAAACAGAATATCTATTCAGCATTTTGAGAGACTAAATCTAAACTATTTTGCACTCTTAGAGACTCCAAAGATGACAACAAAATGGATTTTAAGGTTAAAGAAGTGGATTTTGCATGGAATGCCCCCTTAAATCCTAGAGCTTATTGTGGAAACTTGAGATTAAGTACTGGGTTAACCATTTCAGATGTGTTTTTTTTTTTTTTTTTTTTTTTTATATGCAGCAGATGCAATGAAGTTTTTTAGGTTGATTCTCGACCTTTTTTTTGCACATAAAAATGCTGTATACCCTTTGGTAGTGAGTGGTTGGAGAGTTTTGAATCAAGTGGAAAATAAATCAGTTGCAATATTTTCCCCATTTATATATCAATCTTTATGAAAAGATTTTCATTTTTTGACTAAACTCCAGATTCACCTCTCAGTCTAAATTGTTGTTAAGCACATCTATAGACTTTAAATGGTAGGGAGTGTTCAGTGGTCATGCATTAGGTTAAAATATAAAATAACAGTTTGGTTATCTGATCAGCATAAATATTGTCCAAATCTGATCTCTTACACATTGATTTGTGCTTTCTCTAATTATGAACATCTTTCTGCTTGTTCATAAAATACATTTTTCAGACAGAGGCTGGTCTTCTTTACATACATGCCTTCTGCAACAGATGCTATAAGCCCTGCAGGTTCTCTAGAGAAGCCTCAATTGATCAAATCTACTGTAATAATCTATGTTTGGAACATAGATATCATGCATGAGCGCTCAGATTGGAGGAGTGCGATTAGTTCTGAGGAAAAGCATATCAGTTGCTTGGAATCACTGCTGCAGAGGGATGTATCAAATCTCTTCATGTATTGATTTTTTTTGTCCCTTTTCTCTCCACACTGTAAAAGAAGAGAGCCTGGCAGAGTTTGTGATCTTATAGTTTATCTGGCAGTGCCCCAAGAACCCGGGTAATTTGATATCCAACTTTTGCAGTATTTATTTTTTTGCTTAAGTCATGCAGGTCTACAACAGCTTAGAGCATGTTTGATGAGAGGAGGACACACAGGGTTCCTTAAAGGCAAAATGTCATGAGTCATCCAGCATCTTGACTGCTTCTGCTGTTTGACTGAGTCGTTAAGAGAGATTTTTACTGTAGTTTTTCATCTAGAGGTTCATGTTATTCTGAAACGAACTGTCTAAGCATCAGGATCAAAGTTTGAAGCAGACACGCCTTAAATTACCCTCCACCTCACGTACCCACAGGCAGAAGTAGCTTATCAGGATCTGAAATATAATGGGACCTGATTATTTTACACGTGCTCTAAATTATGACTGGAAAATTTCTCAACATTAAACAACAACTTGTGTCAAACCTTTGGCATAATTTTATAGGGTAATGTGTTTTTACACCATTTTAACAAATTAATACTGATTCTGATGATTTAAATCTACTACTGGAGTTAAAATTTTAAATTATAAATATTATTAGGCTTTTTAAAGGAAGAAAATACAATGTTTCAAACAAGAGGGATGACAGTTTATACCATCAACGTAACTGATTGTTTTAAAGCAAACACATGGCTGGAAAAATTAGGATGAGAATGAAAGACCTCCACAAGTTTAGATCACTCAAGATGCCAGTTTATCTTCAGGTGGTGGTTTCTTGAAAATAAACAATTAAAATTAGGAAAACCCAGGAAACTATTGTGAGAAGCTTATAGAGGAAAACCCAAAATGTATGATCCAAAAACTAGTTGAAAGACAATTCTAACAGATGGTAAAAAACGGTATGCTAACTTTTGTATTTTAGGAAAGTAATAAGAATAATCACAAGTTCAGGTTCAAGGTTACTCTATTTTTTTTTACTCTGTTTTTGTATAATTGTTTTTGCAGTGGTTTTAAACATTTCATTTTAACATCTTAACAAAACCAGAACCGTTTAAATCAATATGATGATTTTTAAAGCGCATCAAACTCCATAAACCAAACCAAAGACAGAAGGGCTAAATTTTAATAAAAACAGCAGTACCTTTGGGTGTGATTTATTCTTAAAAACAACTATTTTTTGATGCATTAAATATACATTTTCAGTGGTTGTAGTTGCTTGTTAACTTGAATAACTCCTACTGAGTCGGAAGTTCTTGTTTTGCAGACAAACTGGTTCATTCCTGCTTTTATAGGGCTGCTAATGTTTACATGCAGTTGTGGTTTGCGTCAAATTGTTGCTTCTTTTTACAACTATTTTATGTTTTAGAAATGCATTCAAATCAGTGTGCAAGTTTACGTAAGTGGAGGACAACAGACAGAAATTCCATAGGATCTAAAATTTCACTGACCTCTGAAGCAGAACTGCATTGCATTCTGGGGGATGTAGGCAAACAAAATGATTTCTCTCAACCTCTTAAAGTACAACAAACTCAGCAAGTTTGGGGGTATGGCTGACTTCTTTTTAATGGCTACATTTATGTTTGATTAGGTATAAAATAAATATTAATATTGACTTATATGAAAGGCTTATTAGATTTTTTAGCCATATTGCACTGCCTTAGTGCCATCCATTATCTTATCCAGCCTAATCATTGTCTCTTTCAAAAAGGTGAGCTTTGCATCCTTAAAAAAAACAACAAAAAACAACCATTTGATGCTCTTAACCACATCTTATACTCTGGACTTTGTAGATTTACAGAGATGGTTCAAAGGTCATAGAGGAAGAGTGACATTAAGCCTTTAGCAAACAGAGACGGATCTGTCAACCCCACTGATTCAGCTTTAAAGGCGAGAATCACTCCTGCTTACATACCTTTTGCCTCGGAGTGTTTTTATTTTGATTGTTTAAAAATAAATCTTCAGGTCAGACTGAAAAAAGCTTTGATATAATTTAAAAATAAAACTTATAAAAATAGCTGTGCAAAAGTGTTAGTGTCATATTTTATTTATTTGCTTAGCTTCCAGAGGGTGGAGATATGGAAATTAATATTTGCAAAGAACATGATCTATTCTGGTTGACATTATTTGAAAAAACAAAACAAACTTTCCTCTCTCTGAATGACATAATGGAAAACTGTGTTATAATGCATTTGGGGTTAGAGCTGTTTAAGCTAGATGCAGCTTTGTTGTTTTTTTCTAAATGAGTGGAAACTGGAAGAACCGGCGCACCTGGTTCTGCTGCAGTTTATGAAATGTATCCCACAGCACCTTGAAAGCCCATCATATAGCTCCAGGCAGCGACTCCATTCGCCAACAAGAGTCAAACGAATAAAACTGTAAATGAGGTCATTTTACATTTACTGGTTTGAAGTTTTGAAGCAGAAATTAGAATATAAACGGCTATTATCTGATTGATCGGCTTTGGGAAAGTTTCTGCTCCTGGAAAATAGACAGATTTACTCCAGTTTTTACTGGTGGTCCTGTCATAGCTGATAAACACGCCATTTCTCCTGCAGCACCGCCCAGCTCCTTAGCAGCTGAAGGAGGTAGCCACACTCAGGAGGGTTGATGGGAAGTGATGATAGAGGGTGACTCAAATTCCTGACCATCATTATTACAGGAATCACCCACTTGGATGTCCTGGCTCTCTGCTTCACAGTAGAAATGTATATTGATCTGATTCTGCTGCCCATTTCCCATCAGTAGTGGTGGGTAGAAACTGCTCAGACCGGTGGAGCTGGTGTTGTAGGCTGATCGTTTCTCAGGTATGCTGACACTCAGTTCAGAGAGCAGATAAACAGATGGACTTTGTTCCCTGGCCTGTAATGCTGACTCAGGCTGTTCCTGCCAACTACAGTAACTAACTCCTAGCCACTCCGAATCAGAATACAGGCTTCAGCTATAGTCCAATAAGTACTCTCAATGGCCACTTCTTTAGGTATGCTTTTACTTAAGTCCATTTTGAACCCTGTCATGCTCAGAACTGCTTGTGGCAAATAACCTCAACATTCCTTAGATTTTGTTGGTCTGTGTTGACTGATTACATCAAATAGTTACTGCAGATTGGTTTGCTGCCCTTCCATAAGGAGAATATCTTTATTTTACTGCATCCCAGAGGTGCTCAGTTGGACTGAGATTTGGTGCCTATGAGACAGTTTGTGTGCAGTGGACTCACTGCCATCGTCCTATTCAAGAAACTGGGCTTCAGTGTTCAAATTAATTGGAGGAGATACCCCAATACCATCACACTACCTCCAAAAGAGCAAGTCGTCATTTCTGTGGCCTGATAAATTTATTTAATTAAAAAAAAAAATCTTTAATCTCTTTGCCTTTAACAGTAAATAGGCAGATGGTTTCAAATACATTCAACCAAAAAATGTGAAAAACACAAGCTTATGTTTCAGTACTTTTTTTCTTGCTTCTTCTTGGTGATCATTAGCATTACATTCTGCATAAATAATACCTTCTTCTTAAAATTTAGATGAAGCCACATAGTTTAACTATTAATAACTGTGTGCTGAGGGCTTTGTAGGTGCTGCTGCTCTGCTGCAGCGTTTGACTCTGCAGCACACATCTGTTACTGAGCAGCAGGCAGGATCAGAGGAGTCCAGCTGGCTCTAAGCCCGCTACGACTGACTCACCAAGTTGATAGCTCCCATCCTTTCCACCAGGGCAGAGGAGTGTGCCTTGTATATACACAGCTGTGAGGTCTGGTTAAAGGTTCACGACCTTATGCTTAAAGCAGCAGCTCAGAATATGTTTCTGTCATTTTGTGATCTCACTAAAGCAACTCCCATGATTCTGTTGGGTCAACCCCAGTGCTTTTCTAAGGTCTTTATGTCACTTTTCACATGCTGTTTCTTTAACACCACAAACCACAACATGATTTTTTTGGATTCTTTGCATCAGAACAGCAAAGAGTATTTAATATTTTGCTAATAAAGGGAAAAGGGCTTATTAAAGATGCATTTTGAAGCGTATTCTTTAAATGTGTACCCATCTCTTTGGTATCCCCAAATAGAGTTAATAGATGTTTCAAACTGGAGCTATTATTAATCCTGTTTGTCAACCTCTTTTATATGTATAGATGCCCGTACCTGGCCGTCCACCTGTCTCCTGCCATCCCAGTGTTCGCTGTGGTCCTCTTCCTGTTCGTCATGGCCATGCTGCTGAGGACGAGCTTTAGTGACCCGGGGGTGCTGCCACGCGCCCTTCCAGAGGAGGCCAACTTCATAGAGATGGAAATTGGTCAGTAGATTAATCTACTTAACTTAACTTAATGAAGTTTTAGTCATCTGCTGTGGTCATGACACCATTAACACTTTTAGCCTCATCAGTGCTTATTATCTCTCCTATTTATGTTTCCTAAAACGTATATAAATTACACGAAAGCATATATACAGAATATATGTTCATATATATGTATGTACATAAGCTGTGCTTCCAGTTGGCCTTAGAATTGTATTTAAACGAAAAGTCCGGTCAGCAAGGAATAACCAATGGGTCATTATTTATACCTATTACTAATACGTTTGCGGTGATTTTATGAAAGTAGCATTAATCAGTACAAAAAACAAAACAAAACAATATTCTTATTTGTGATCACTGAGTCTGGGACCGGCCATTTTTTCCCAAATATAGTAACACCTCACTCTTGACATTTTCCGGCATCAACGTCTCGGTGCGGTAAGCAGAGTGCCATTCTCCCCGCTTTAAAAGCTAAATCAATGGAAACTACTAGATGCATCTGCAATCAACAACAATTATTGAAGATTTCCAGAGGACTTCACCATTGAAATTCGTGAGAACTATAGTTAAATGACAATGCCCATGTGCATGGCAGTTGGATATTGTAATACATCTGGTAAAAGTGGAAAAAAAAATTAATCTTTCCCATTCATGATCCACCGCGGGTTCGTTGTTGGATTGCCAACTTGAAGAGGGAGGACTTGCCATCAAGAACACGTCATTAATCCATTACTTTCTGCTTCGCATAATGCACTGGTCGTCACCATCATGGATAATAGCGCGTTGTGACAAACACCAGATACAGCACTGGGACTTGCTCAACAGCCGATACAGCACTGTGACATCGCAAACCAGTAGTTGACAGTAGTGCTCTTTAACAAACATGGATGTCTCCAGTAAAACACATTGAAATTAAATTACTCTCAAATAAAAACACTTATTTATTGAAAAGTATCTAATAATTTCATACTTAAAGTACTTTCAGAAGTTTGTATTCTGAATATGACCGGACTTTTCCTTTAAAGGGTGAGGCCATAAGATAAGCAGAAAGGAGTGTACTTCTATTGTCTAACAGGGCAAAACAAACATCACTGAAATGATTAATGCTGTCACTGCTGGATGTGTGACTGGAGCCAGAAGTCTGCTATTTATTAACCTTTAAAGGATTAGTGCTTCTCCAAGTTAGCAGGAACTTAGTAGCTGTGTTGGGTTCAAAAGAATGTTTTTCTTAATGAAGTTTAAGTCAAAAACTGAAGAAGTGAAAAAACTGAATCCTCTTTATTTCAAACTTCTTAGAGATGCTTTGATTAGACATGTGAGCTTGGTTGATGTTTCAAGTTTTCTGTAAAGCTTTTGATGATGTGATGCAGATTTTTGCCAGTTCTGAATTTCAATTTAAATACATGTAATGGAGAAAATACTTTTCCAGCCTTCTTGCCAAGAGGTCCTTCATTATTTACAGCATGAGCACTTGGTGTGGAGGACAGTTTTTCAATGATTATTTCAGAATAATTTGTTTGGTAACAAGCAGACAGTCCTTTAATTTGTTCATTGTTATCATAGCTGCACATTAGATATGTTGGAGTTTATGAAGTGTTGACTTCTGTAAAAGATTAAGGCTAGGTATTTAGTTCCCTGAGGTGGGATTTGCTGCTTTCATTATGACTGAATCACTCTGTGTGGGGTGACAGTTCTTGGTGGTTAAACGCCATAGCTGTGGCCTTGATGACCCTTACAGAGAGCCTGGAGTTTGTAACAGCTAGTTAGATGCAAGCAGCCAGCTGCAGGAGCTGTTAAAGAAACTGAACTTAAATCCGAAACAAAACTACAGCTGGTGCAATTACTCATTGAGAGGATTTAGTCCTGCATTTAAGGACATTAAATTACCAGATTTTTTTTTTTTTGTAACAATCTATGATAAGAAGTTTTCAGGTTTTTTTTGTTTTTTTTTGGGGGGGGGAAATGCAGAGCGAATGTGAAACCTGCATATTTTTGCAAAAATTAATATTGCATCACTGGAACTATATTTTGTCCTTGGATTAAGGTTATTTTAATTATTTTGAAAATAGTCATTAGATAGAAAACTCGCAATGGAGCAGCTTGTAGCACTGTTGCCTTGCAGCAAGAAGGTCCTGCCCAGGTTCTTTGTGCATGGACTTTGCATGTTCTCCCAGAGCGTGCATGGGTTCTCTCCAGGTACTCCAGCTTCCTCCCACAGTCCAAAAACATGACTGTTTGGCTTATTACAGTCTCTAAATTGTCTGTAGGCGTGAGTGCACTTGTGTATTATTGTGTGTCTTTATGTTGCCCTGTCATGGGCTGGCGACCTAGACAGGGTGTACTCTGCCTTTCAGCAATAGACTGCGGGAGATGGGTACCAACCCCACTGCTACCCTAAAGGATTAAGCAGGAGAAGATGGATGGATGGATGGATGGATGGATGGATGGATGGATGGATGGATGGATGGATGGATGATTAGAAAACATCTGGTTCTTTTTTTTTACTTTGTGGGTTTAAGCTTAAAATGGTAACAAGTTATTTTTTTGCTTGCTACAAAGTGACACATCTTCTAACCTACCACTGGAAGGATATATCTGCCTATTATCTTTTTGCCTGTTCTCTTGTTCTTTATTTGTTTTTAAATGTATTCATTTTATTATAATGCGTTCATTACACTTATTTCAAAATTTCCAAAATACCTAGATTGCATCTGTATACAGTATCTGTGTTATGAAAACATAGATCTAGGTCTTTAGCCTCTACCTTATATCCTAAATGAGCCCAAAATAGCTCTTCCACTTGCCATAAAGTTTTATTTCTTGTATTATATTGCTTAAATGGTATTTCTACCTTGATGTAACTTATTTTACAAAAAAAAATATTCATTGAATAGTAAACAAAAGCTCTTTCAAAAACAATGGACATTATGAGGTCCTTAAGGTTGACACAAAATTGGTATTTATGCCTTCAAACTGCTATTAATATCACTTTTTAAAAAAAATCATAAATGGATTGCATGTGTGTATGAGGCACCATAGAAAATATGTTGCTTCAAAGTATTGAAAACTAATTTATTTATATATATATATATAGCTTTAATTTTCTCCTGCTGGGATTTAACTTATTTATGAATTTCTCTAATTGTACATTTGGGAGTTTGCTTTTGGTTTAAATGCTATTGCCGTCGTCTGAGATGTTCCTCTGCAGGTTTCGAAGGTTTGAGGTGAAACTAATTGGCAATAAAACACAGAACAAATGAACAACAATGCAGCACACATTAACATATCCCAGAGGTGTGTTTTTCACACCGAACACAGCAAAGCAGTGAGCGGGGACATCAAGGCTTTTACAGCAGACCTTTTAACTGCTTTTCAAATGGTTATTAGAGTCTCATCCGCTCATAATAATGGAACACTTTCCTAATTGGTCAGTGGCTGTTTAGAAAACTACTAACCTGAAAATGGCAGTGTAACATTGATAATGGTTGTTTTGTTCACCTGATGTTCTGGTAGAATAATTGGAAAGACTTGACAAGACAAGTTACAATGGGACAAAGATAAATTCATTTCACAGGTCATGTACTCAGTCAAACTTGGTAAAAACTTACTTTCCAGCAAACAGGTACTGGATTTAAATTCAGGCTTATGGCTTGGTGCATGGAGTTTGCATGCCATGTCTTTGCATACATCGGTTCTCTCTGGGTACCAAGGCTTCCTCCTTAAATCCAAAACCATGACCTTGGTTTTGATTTCTCGGTTCCTTTCAACAGACAGGTGATTTGTGAAGGGTGTACCCCACATATCCCCCAGTTACTGCTGTTGATGGTCACCAACCCTCCACCCCCCTTTGAGTTTTGATTAAAGTATTATATCTATGAAAACAATTCCCTGACCACATATTTTCCAGCCTAAAGGTGCATTCAGACCAACCGTGGTGTTTGCAGTAATTTCTGTGAGCACCGCCAGGAGTACACCGCTCCACATATCAAATGCACGGTGTTTCATGAAAAGATCACATGTGCTACTGTTGTTTCAGCCATATTAAAGATTCTTTTTTTAGGTTACGCAGAGTTCAACTATCCCCCTCATTAAGCTCCGAATTGAATCAATCATCTAGCCTACTTTTTCAGTACTTCTTTATTGCAGGTAAAACTTTTGTTGGTTTTTAAGATTAATTACGGCTGATGACGTCACCATCCAAGCAGATGTTAGTGCTGGGCTGGTTCCCTGATATAAAGTTATTGCATAATATTACATGTTATTCCTTTGCTGGTGTTAAATATAACAGTGAACATGTTTACCTTAGTTAGTGACTGGAATGATTGTTTAATATTTAGTAAATCACCAGCCTCCCAGACCCATCAGCTTGGATCTGCTGTTACCCTTGGTAACCCCATGTCTTTCCTGTAAAGGGCTTGCTTTAGGTATTTCACAATAAAAGCACAGGTCAAGCTTAGCTTCAGACTGCTGCTAAATTGTTCTCTATGCACGATTTTTGAATCCACTCAATAGTGCTTTCAATTTCTGCTTTGGTTCATCCAGACCTAAGTATGGGTAAATGTCGGATTTGGATTCTACCCATGGAGAAAGCACCAATGCTGCACGGTTCTGTTTTGACCCTGGAGCCAGATGCAGTCAGTCTACAAAAATCACATCGCACAAACGGGAAACTGAACATTCACAACATCCCTATTTCAAAATTCATTCACTAAAGAGATTTCCTGTCATAGCGCTGGACTGGTAGAGTGATGCCCATTTTTCACTTTTTGTAAAAGTAGGTTAAACATTATGCTACTTTTTTCCCCCCTAAATCTTGAGAGTTGAGGCTTTGATGCAATAATCCACTGAATTTGTTTGCTTTTATCCACAAATTGCTGGTTTTACAGGGCTTTAAACATAGAAGATTCCATTTGAAGGTTCTCCATCCCTCACTGCAGATACTCTTTGAAACTATGCAGTCCAACAGTTCACCTTCTAACATTGTCAAGTGACACAGTTTTCATGCATAGCATAGAATATACATGTGCTTGTCACTTCTAAAACCTCCAAGGTTTAGGAACAGTTAGCTTTACAAACTGCTCCAGATACAACTGACATACAGCTTAAATGTCATGACCAAAGGCTCTGTCATAAATCAGCATTTTTACTCCAACCTGATTCCCTTTTTAGTGTGTGAATTGTCCAAAAAAGGGCAGCTTGGTGAAAAGTTACAAAAGCAGCACCACTTACCGACGCCATGCTGACGAGTCCCTGATTGTTAGAATCACCCCTCTTGGTGAAATAGTGATCAAAGCAAGGTGGGCTAATATTAACAGCCTTCTAGGAATGATGAAGGACTAGAGCTTTGTGTTTTGTACACCATTTGGGCTTTTCTGTCACGAAAAAAGAGCCCACCTGATATAACCGTGCGCCCTTTCATACTCTGGATTGTCCTGCAGATTTTAACTAAGGCCCAACGCTGACACACATTTTAACATGAAAAATCTACCTTTAATAGATGTTTGAGTAAATGTCTTTGTCTTTAGTTAAGTAGTCATGTAAATCAGATCAGTCCTGAGCTACATCCATTTGGAAGGCAATCAAAACAGAATAATTAAACAGTATATGCACCAAAGTGGGTGTAATGGAAAGCTCTGTGTTTACATCTTTAAGCTTTCTATCCCCAATTCTTCCTGAGAAGAGATCACTCAGAAGAAACACTTTAAATAACACTTCATAATTTATATGTATTAAATAACTACAATGACAACAGTTTTTGCAGAAATTGTAATTTTGCTCAGACCAGTGAAAGGACTCGGGTTACAGACTGCAGCGCTTACCAACGGGCTCGCTTCTTCAGAAAGTCGACCCAGAATACCAATTTAAGAAGCATTTGATTCACACAGCCTGAAACCTCATCACAACATTACATCATACACATGTTTGTAAATTAGGAGACATCACTGATCCCAGCCTTATGAAAGAAATACATTGTTATGGATCAAGGACATTCTGAATGCACAGTGAGAGAGCTGTCTGATAAGTATAACCCACTCTACGTATACTCCCATTTCATTTCTAAATCTTGTCTTACTTAGATAAACTAATTGGAGAAACATGAGCCTTAACACTTAACAGGCAGGTAATATTGAGATTTAACAAGTGTATATACTAGAATAATAGAAAATAATCCTAACATGAGGAACAAATAAGGTTTCTATGAACTCAGTGTCCTCAGTCATCTATCCGGGGTCGCTGTAGGGCAGGTGCCTATCTTCGGCAGTCTGTGGGCTAGAGGCGGGATACACCCCAGACAGGTCGGCAGTCTGTTGCAGGGCAACTCAGAGACACACTAAGACACACAACCATGCAAACACACACTCGCAACTAAGGACAATTTGGAGAAACCAGTCAACCTAACATTCATGTTTTTGGACTGTTTGAGGAAGCCGGAATACTTGGAGAGAACCCACGCATGCACAGGGAGAGCATGCAAACTCCATGCAGAAAGACAGCAGGCTGGGAATCTAACCTGCAACCCTCTTGCTGCAAGGCAGCGCTATTGGGCAGCCCTAAGTCTAATAATCCATTTAAAAAATGTGTTTTTTTGCATTTTATTTCACAATAAATGAGTAGTAAACAATACATCCGATTAAAAAATTGGACTTTATTAGTTCATTAATTTCAACCCAAACTAGGTATTTATGCCTTCAAACTGCTATTTACATTAATGTTTTTGTATGGAATATATGTATTTAAAAGACAACTTGTAAAAAATATGCAAATAAAACCCGAAAAAGCAAAGCTTTAACAAAGTTTTAACAGTTTTAGAATCTATAGAATGAATCGTTTTGGTATGAGTTCTGCTTGTATTCTTTGCTCTTATAGCTCCATATGTGCACACTCCTTCTGGCATTCTGCAGTCCTCCTGGAGAAGGTTTATATTTAGTAGAGCGACAAGAAAAACATATAGTCGGAGCTACAGTGGAATAACAAAAATTAGTGACAGAATGGCCTAGTCAAATTTAAATCCAACTTAGAATTTAGGGCAAGATTGAACTAAATTCACATTCACTTTCCATAATCTAGGCTTGAGCTTTTACAAAGGGACAGCTGGCAAAAATGTAAATCTTAAAATGCAAAGTTTGTAAATCAAAAGTAAGTTCTACAAAGTATAAACCTATATGAGCTAAATATAAATACTTGCATTGTTTTTCTTTGATTTATTTTGGAGAAAATGCAAGACCTTCTCAATGTTTGCCTCGTTTTGGTCTGTCACAGAAAATACTCTTAAAATCCAATAACCTTTGTAACATGGCAAATAGTAAAACTTAATGGTGTATGAATACTGTTCAAGGCCTTGTGCATATTATTCAGTAAGAGTGAGCTAAATAATACTTAAAGAAGAAGAAAGTGACATTATAAAAGTTGCAGCATTCACTGTAGCTTCTGGAGATCTTTTCATTTTTGTTTATGTATTCCTCTTCTGAAGTGTTTTTTTTTTTATAGTCCTCTAAAGTGTATATATAGTTTTATACATTATGCTGGTTGAACTGATGTAGATACTGCTGTGAAAAAATAATTTCCCTTCTTGGATCAATGAGATAAATGTCTATTTATCTCCATCTAAAAAAAGCCATTTGAAAAACCAGGCAGACATTTTGCTGAAGTCGCTGCAGCCTGGGCGGTTCTTTCCCCTCAGCCTATTAGTGGCGGTCTCAAAGAGGATCACTTTTTCAGAAGAGTCATCCTCTCTGAATACATAATGCCACCAGCATATCAAGCCAGGACCCCCAAGGGAGGGGCATCAATTCCTGCAAGTGCATACTAACAGATTTATTCCCAACGGTTGGTCCCGAAGCCGACTGCTCCAGCTTTTTTCGGGTGATTGATATCAATTATCTCATACTGTCAGAAAAGAAATCTGTTCATTTTCATGCCTTATGGATGAGTTTGGATTATTTTTTGCAGAAACTAATTAACATGGCAGATATTCTCCATTGAGGGCTGCAAACAAAAAACAATACACTATTAGTTTATATTAGAGCTAGTCGTATTCTCTTGTCTGAAGACTTTCTCCAGTTGAGATAATTAACTTCCCTCAAATATAATTTTTTTTTTATCTTTATGCATCCCCAGAAAATCAAATAGGCATGCTTGCTTTATCCCATTATGTGCTCATTTTTGTCTGCTCACTGCAGCATGTTAATGGTTGATTCTCCACAGTGGTTTCTCTCCTGAGGGCTCTGAGCCTTGAGCTGTGTTATCATTAGTGCTCTGCCCAGCTTCAGCAGCATAACATTATTAGAAAAATCTAAACTGTCAATCACAAACATAAGATTGCCCCCCTAAGTGTCCATGCAGTGTTTTCGTATCCTTTTTTTAAATTATTTGTTGAAGCTTAAATGTTTCATATTATTGAACAATTCAAATATCAAACACAAATAGCCCAGATAAATGATAAATGCCCTTTTTGACTGATTTATTAGGGCAAAAGAGGAGTTCAAACCCACCTGGTCTTTTTTGAAAATTATACTATATCCTCTTGTCCAACTACAAACAACTGGGGTCATTATTTTTTTTTATTTGTATTAGTTCACTTCCTACTCTGATCACTGCCAGATTTGTAGAATAGATAAATTACCGTACTCAAATAGAAACGCTTTGACATCATGAAGTTGGCCGACACATGCAAAAGGCATCAAGCTCCAATTTAAAGAAACTTCAGAACAGATGGGAAACAAAATTCTTGCCAATTATCGGTTTGGACAGATTAATAAGCTGTCTTTGAGGCTTTAAGATTCAATAAAAAAATAACAAACTAATAAAAAACATACCCCGCCTCTCGCCCATTGACTGCTGGAGATAGGCACCAGCACCCCTCGCGACCCCACTTGGGACAAGCCTGTAAAGAAAATGGATGGATGGATGGATGGATGGATGGATGGATAAAAAACATAGAGCATTGGTAAACATTCCCAAGAGTGGCTGGCTTACCAAAACAATTCCATGAGCTCATCAATAACCCATCCATGAGTTCAAAAAAGAGCCCTGAAAAACCTCTGAAGCCCCATAGGCCTCACCTGCCTCAGATGAGGTCAATAATAACAAAGAGACGGGACAAAAGCGGCCTCCGTGGGAGAATCCAAAATAACTACAGACCTCCCCAAAACAGTATTGTCTCATATGTACCAAAAAACACGCATCTCATCGATCCAAAACACTTTGAGGAAAATATTCTGTGTTATAGACAGAATGATGGGGTGATTTTGGAAAAAGTAACCGCAAAACAGAGCATACACGTAGTAACATAACATGTCCTCACGTTGATGTTCCAAACTGCTAATTAAAGAGCAACTATGACATTTAAAAATTAATAGACCTCGGTTTCCAATGTTCTATGTTACTAATGTTGAAATCCTTTTTTTTCTTTAATGCACAGAGGCTGCTAATGGGAACGTCCCCTCCGGACAGCGGCCTCCACCTCGAATCCGCAATGTCCAGATCAACAACCAGATTGTCAAGCTTAAATATTGCTACACCTGCAAGATCTTCCGGCCTCCACGAGCATCTCACTGCAGCATCTGTGACAACTGTGTCGGTAGGTCATCTCAGAGGTGTAGCAGAAACATGCTCCTCCCTAAGATCTTCACATTTAATATTTAACTTATCCCACTACTTATCAAATCTCAATTCAGTCTTATAACTTGTCAAAAACTATTTAATCCATAAACCAGTTAGATTGAACTCTAGGCCTCTGAGGCTAGTGTCCTGCAACTTTTAGCCGTTTCTTCTTCACAGCAAATATTAACACATTAGAAGATCTCTGTAGAGCTACAGTAGGGAGGTGGTTTTTCTATCTATTTAAGGCTTCTAGTGGAAAGAATGCATCAATAAGCAAAACTGACCTTTCTCCATTTAAGATTGAAATTGTTGATCTAAAGTGTGAATGAAACCCTTCTGTAAACTACCTGTGGTAAAAAGCTGGCATCAAGTCATGTTTTGACATCTCGAAAATATGCAGCTTTTTTTTTTTCCACCAACCACATAAGAATGATAAATGTTACACAAATTGCAATTTATATAAAAACCATAAGGATAATCATTACTGCTCACTTAAAATGTACATTACAATGAAATTTATTCTCTGCATTGAACCCATCCCTCATTGGGAGTATACTGGGACTACGGCTGTTACTCAGGGACCCCGTCTAGTTCTTTAACCATAAGGCCTCAACTCCCCCAAGTGGTAAAGGTAGCACACGGAGGAAGCGCCTATGCATGTCTATAGGTAATGAATCATTGAACTCCTACTGAAGCTGATACAAGGAAGAACCTAGATAATAAGTCATGCAATATCCTTGCTGCTAATTGCTGGGTTTGGCAACAACAGCAACTCGGTCACAAAGTGGTTCACCAAGTCATGCAGCCAGTTTAGTAATTGTTGAGGCACATATTGCGCTGAGGTTGCTAACTTAATACAGAGTGGATATCTACAAACGTCCAACCTTCATGTGGTTTTCAGATTAGTTTAGGAACAATGTGCAGGGAACCTAATGGCATAGGTTTCCTTGGCCTAGCTGCACAGGGTGGCTAATTCCAGTTCCTGAGGGCCAGTATCCTGCAAAGTTTAAATTCCCCTTGGTGCAACACACCTGATTCAGGAGTGTTTTTTGTCTCCTCAGTATTCAGTCAGTTCCTCTAGAGCAGGCATCCCCAACCTCGGTCCTGTAGGCCCACTGTCCTGCAGGTTTTAGAGGTTTCCCTGCTTTAGCACAGCTGATTATCTTCTTCTTCTTCTTGTTTTACTGGCGTCTTGCAACCAAATGGAGCATTATCGCCACCTACTTGACCTTATTTATGTTTCCTTAAATCCTTAGGTTTAGTCCAGTTTGTTGAAGATAAGATGACATGATTTTAAGTACCGTCTTTCTGGATTTATTTGAGAAGATATTTTTAATGTCCAGTTGTTTGATTCCTTCATGTAACAGTCCTTTCCTTAAATCTATTCTTTGACTTGCATATTTAATACACTCAAACAGCACATGTTCTACTGTTTCTGGTTGACTACACATGTCACAGCTGATTATGATTGCAGTAGACCAAAAGCCTGTTAATCAGCTCTCAATTAAAATCAGCTGTGGTGGAGCAAGGAAACTTCTAAAACCTGCAGGACAGCGGGCCTCGAGGTCCGAGGTTGGGGATGCCTGCTTTAGAGTCCTCTCAATCATCTGATTACTTGATTCAGGTGTGCTAAACCAAAGGCACATCTAAAAGTTAGGATACTGGCTCTCAGTAACTGGAATTACCCACCCCTGGTCTAGCAGTTGCATCTAAGCTTTAAATCAAGGGAGGACGATCTTGAGCATCTTGATTCAGACTGGGATTTCTGACCAACACTAGTTCAATTGGCTCCATAAAAGTGACTAGGCAACATGGAAGCAGCTTCAGAGTCTAAGAGGGACCTGATTAAAAAAGTTTCCTACTTGCTGGTATCTCAGAACATCACATATTAGAACTTTTACCCAGATCTTTTAATCTTGGCTTAAACAAAATGTCTATTAAGTAATGTATTTATTTATTTATTTTTTTGTTCAATCATGGTATCATTTTGCTAAATCAAAGCTTTAGAATTTATTTATACATCAAAATTAGTTTGTAACTTGCATGACTTCAAATGCTTTGGTTAAAAAATAAACTAGACAAACTTTATGATCTTATGTCTTAGCTCAGTTCAGAAAATCTAATGGAGCTGCAGATAGCTTTTAGACAAAGAGGGCAGCTTTTATTTTAGGAAAAGCTGTTTAAAGTAAATTTTGACTAAATAATGAAATTCAACTGAAGTAGGCAGGAGATTAGAGTGCCTGAGTTGAAAGGTCAAAACTACAGCTGTGCAGCTTCAACAGAGTGAGGTGAGTTGGGTTTATTTGAGTTCATCTTTTAATGCAGAGAAAGATGATAAAACAGTCTACAGACACTGTGGCATTTAAAAAAAAAAGATGAGTTCAAAAATTTTAAAGATAAGTATTGAAATAAGCAGAGAAGGTGGCAGGTATCAGATATCTGGTATGTTCTTTGAATGATGAAGGTAGTTTGAACAGTAAAATTGCCTAAGTTAATTTTGAAGCATGAATTTTGGGGTATGTGTCACCTTCTGGACCCTGCAGGTTAAAGGTTATTTGGCTGCTGACGACTGAGGGATGTGCTTGAAGGAAAACGTATGAGAGGAGACAATAGAGCCCCTTTAAGGGAATAAATGCTCAGTCATTGTGAACACTGGTTTGTCTGTACTCACCTACTGTAGAGAGGCCTGCCATTACACATGCCTCAGTCCCTCTGTTTCTAGAAGTATCACCTTTATGCAACCCTAAAAATGTGCAAATAAATGTCTTTTGTGGTCCAGCTCTGTCAGTTTGTAACTTTAGGTTCGGTTGAGTTTATGGATTAGATGCAAAAGAAATCCTGGGTTGGTTTGATTATTATGCAAAAGCTTGGCTTGTAGCTTAAAAATTGCCTGAACAGAGTCAACGATTACCGTCCTGCTGCTCTGTATGTGCAGCTGTGGAGCTCAGATAGACGCGGCGTCAGTCAGCAGCTCTCTTAGCTGCTCTGTTGCACTCAGTCTTTAAATGACTGCTGTTGCCAGGCAAACAGAAAAGATATGTTTTTTTTAAGGGCGGGAGGGCTTCGAGCAAATCAATAATAAAGTTATGCTGGATGCATAAAATAGATTTTAGGCACATTTTGCTTTACAAGTGTCCTCCTCTTCTTCCTGTGTCCTTCAAACCTTGTGTTCTCCTTTTGAACCCGTATGTCTTCTAATTTAACAATTTAAAACCCGTTTTCTGCAGAAATGATTGTTAAACATTTAAATTGAACATCAGATTTACATTTTTTGAATTCCTTAAAAGACTTAAAGCTAAAAAGCTGAGTCTGTATGATGTTTACATGAAAACATGATGGTCAGACAATATTGCTGGTGTTTGTTTTAC
>NW_015150472.1:398016-431815 GCF_000732505.1 Cyprinodon variegatus
AAGTAATTTGTGTTGACAATTAGAAAATGTTACATGGAAAAAAAGATTAAGAACATAATTGAAATGTAAGTAATTAATCTTCTGAAAATAATGATGTGTCCAAACTCAGAGCAAAATGTGTAAATTCTTAAAGGGTGGACAACAAGGTATTGTGCTCATTTTGCTCCTTAAAGCTATTTCTCTATGTTGCATATTTCAGAGTTTAGTTTAATTTATGGTGACACTGCATCTACAGAGAAAAATCAACTGTACAGTAATGTTTACCCGGTTGTTAATTTTGGCCCTGCCTTGCCTTCATCTGGCTGTGCTCCAATGACGGAGCAGGAGAAGTGAGGAGGAAGTGAGCTCTATATTTAGACAAGGTTTACAGAAAGCTAGTGTAGTTTCCACACATATAATTGTACCTTTCTTGTTTCCATATTCACCTAGATAACAGCTGTTATTTCTTTTCAGACCGTTTTGATCACCATTGTCCATGGGTGGGTAACTGTGTGGGCAAGAGGAACTACAGATATTTCTACCTGTTCACGCTCACCCTGTCCCTGCTCACCATCTACATCTTCGCTTTCGACATCGTCCACGTCGTCATGCGTAAGTATGGCCTTATTGGTGAGACAGGGCTGCAGGAATGTGACAAACCTGGAAGGACAGCCTGTGACACGAGTTTAGCAGCAGCTTCTAGTTCTGCATGTTTATGCATGACTCTGAGCTTGAGGCGGAGCAGTCAGAAGCAGCAGATGATTGTATCACTCTTGTTTTACTGAAAGACAGTAGGAATGAAGAGAGATAGCAAGGTTTTCCTCTAAGGGGGAATATTTTAACATCCTGCAGTCATTACCTGCACCTTTTAGTACAATGAACTCACAGTTTTTCCTTTCTGTGTTTTTGTGTTAAGGCTCTGTGGATCAAGGCTTTTTGAACACCTTGAAGGAAACACCAGGAACATATCCTTTTAGGTCTGAATACATTTTGAATGTGTGTGCCGTATGTTTCAAGGACAGCAGGAGCCATAAAGATGAAACCTCACATAATTGCTGCTGCTGACACCCCTGGCTTCTTGATGCGTTTTATTTTATTCCATCATTGAAAAGCAACAGTCTTAAACTGATTAAATTACTGCTTAGTTTTCTTGTTATTCCATTACTACCTTCTCAGTTTCCTCCTTTCTCTGAAGGAGGCGGAAGTTTAACCTGAATCAAATAATTAGAGATACTGTAGACCAATGCATCAGCCGGCAAATATTAGGTTTTTTTTTTTTTTTATCGTATTGGCTGATATTTGTACGTCTTGGCCAATTTCAATGAATGAAAAGAAATTCCCCAAAAGTAGATTTTAGTTTATTTAATTGCTTGTGTTTTAGGGCTGAAACTATTTATCAGATTAAACTTGATTAATCGATTATTGAAATAATCATCAACTAATTTCATAATTGGTTAATCGTTAAATGGAGTATAGAGGCTGTAAATTATGCCTTTAGCTGACAGAGAAACCCACTTAGAGCAGTAATTATATCGAAATTGTAAAAAAAAAAAATATATATATATATATATATATATAAACATTTTGTATTTAAGAGGATAAAAAATATTTCCATCCGTCACTATGCTCTATCCAGAACTATTTTAGTGGAAAAACTTTAGTTTCACCTGACTTATTCGTAAAATAATAGATTAATTGATTTGCAAAATAATCATAAGATGTTAAAACAGGGTTAGAAATTGAGGGGGAGCAAAATGTTTCTTGTAAACAAAAGAAGGGCTCCCAGTGAGAAAAACTGCATCCTGCCTTGAGATCACACAAAGCATTTGCACTGCTGCTCCCTCCATTTGCTATCCATTGCTAATGCTTCGTTTAATTTGTTACTCTCTGTTTTTTTTTTCTTAAATGGAGATTTGTGTAACAATTGTTATCATATCATTTTTATCCTGTAAATGTAGGAAGAAAAAGCATTATCTGCTCTAAAAAGTGAACTAAACATATCAGCAGCACATATTAGAGATCAGTTAGTTAGATGGCAAAATAATCTGTGTCAGCCTTAAAAAAACAAAACAAAAAAAACTATTGGTCTATCACTAGTGCTCCACTCTTTTGTCTTTGGTCTACACGATTACTTTTGGGTAACCAAATTGTAGTGCTTGTCTCCACACTTGTATGCGTTAGAATATTATTGGAAAGACCTTCAATGTCAATAAGTCAATTACAAATGGGTAAATTCTATTGAAATGCATAGATCCATCAGACACAGAGTAAAATGTCAGGTGTAATTTTTTGTTAGATAACTTACTAGTCTACATAATTTTACAGAGCTCAGCAGGCAATCGTAGTACAATATAGTACAATCGTACTATTATTCTTACTGTGGTTCAGTTGTGTGTGTGTATGTGTGTATATATATATATATATATATATATATATATATATATATATATATAATTTTTTTTTTATTCTCGAATGTTGATGCTTAAATCAGAGCCTGATTCTTATATTACAGCTCTACGACCAGTTTGGCTCTGATCTAGACAGCACAGAAACCCTCTATGGAAACGCATGAGTTTGTTTGTTGGCTCTGTGTCCTGTTCTCTAAGTGACGGTTTCCTGTTTTTGTCGTCTTTCTTCTGAACGAATGCATCACTGGGTTGCTGCTGTGTGTTTGGTGAAAGAAATAAAGTGCTGCGAGGAAATAATCAATTACAATTGTTTAATGATTTTGATGCTTGTGCCCTTTACGAGTTTACCCAAGAGAACAATTCTTCACTTTTGTTTTTCTACTCGCGTTTCTCATCTTAAGGCACAGTATAAAACATTCTGCTCTTCAAACATCACCTCCTGTTCACTGTTTAATCAGTTTTCATGAGTCAGACATGCTGTGGTTTTTCTTAACTGGAGCTTACTGTACTGGAGGTGCTGGTGTGCTTCTTCACTCTGTGGTCGATGGTGGGACTGACCGGCTTCCACACGTACCTGATCTCTCTTAACCAGACCACCAACGAGGATGTAAGTTCACCTTCCTTTGTTTAGTTTTTTTATTTTTTATTTAGTCCTATTATGTAGCAAAAAATACATTATCAATAAAATCTTCATAAAAGAAACATTAGAAAATATAGAAAACTCTATCTGCATGGTGATGCTTTTAAGGTGCATCATTGTCTTGCAGATAGAGGATTCTGGGTTTGACTTTGCCTTTTCTCCCTTATATCTATGCATACACATGACTGTTAGCTATTAGCTACTCTAAATTACCCCGAGGTACATGTGTGCTTGCCTCTTACTGGTGCTCTGTCTAGGGGGCACTCTTCCTCTTGCTTCTTGAAAGAAAAGCAGATAGATGAACAAACAAACCCTCATAAAAGTTGACAATATCAGTCAGGTACATTATGCATAGGAAATTATGCATACATGTAAAACATGACTGCGAAGTTTAGGAAAGATTAGTAGTTTCTAAAAATGGTCTGTAGTTTGATCTCTTGTAAATATTGTGTTATTCTGTAACTGCTTTGTTCCGTAACAGATACTGAGCACCCAGTAATCAGGGATGAAACGAACTAAGAAACTTAAACAATCCAAACAGTATAGTGTGGATAAAGGTAAAATATTGTTCCAGATTTTTATCTAAGAGCAGATTTTTCTTCTGGAAGTTTTAAGGAACAGAGGAGGTTAAAATGTATTTCTGCCTGATTTTTTTTATTTATTTCCTATTCAGTCTAAAAGTAGCCCATGTCTGACTGCAACCTGTAAAACAGGTTTACATTTCCGTTGATGGCGCACAGATCATGCAGAAATAATAATAATAATATATCACAGTTTGTAAAAAAAATGAGGGACTTTGTGTTCCTGTGTTATGTCTACAGAGCATCCTTGTTTAGAGAAAAGCTCTGTCAGATACACAGTGACACAGATATAAATACTACTTTTAAGTTGATAAAGAGTTTTGAATTTGCTATTGTGGAAAACTCTCTTTTTTTTTTTTTTTTTTTTTTCTTTTTTAAGAGGTCTTTACGGCACTAGTGGCTCGTTTTTTTAAATTTTTTTTTATATAGTGGGCTGACAGGAAAGGGGGCATGAGATGGGGGGGAGAGACATGCTGCAAAGGACCACAGGTTGGATTTAAAGCCAGATGGGCCTAATCAAGTTCTCAGTCCTCCATACATGCGCACTAACCACTGTGCCACAGAAAGAATTAATCAGACTTAGAATTTTTCTAAGGGGTTGGAAATTATATATATATATATATATATATATAAAAAAACAACTTGCTTTTTTTACCTCCTTCGCTTTTGCGAATCATCGGCTGTTAGGACAGGAAAGCTGTGGTGATTCTAAAAAATATGGTTGTGTGACTTTGTGCAAAAACAGTAGATTTGTCGATCAACTTTGCACATGCTATCAAGGTTATGTTTGTTTTTATGCATGCAAACCTCACAAGGTTCCGGCCCTTAGTGTGCAGGGACAAAGCAGAGCACTGGACTAGATAGTTTTTTAATACAACCCGACACTTCTGATCGGAACAGAATGACATTAGAATGACCATGAAGAATGATGAGCATTATAGACCATCAATGCCTTTTCTATTTGGAAACTAAGATTTTCTTTCTAGTGAGGATCAATGTATAAAAGCCACCTTTCAGCCAGGCCGGGCATAGAAACCCGTTGGGTTTACCCAATGACTAGTCCACTAGTCACACGGCTGCAGTTTCTTCTGCATCCTTTAAAACTGTAGGAACAAATTTTGAAATGGTAACCTGTTAAACCAGTTAACATGAAATGTAAACGGCACAAGAGCATCCTCAAATTCTACATGTAATATTTTATAGAACTAACGTTTAGTGTTTGTGAATATCCAAAATAGTGAATCTAATTATGTTTGCCAGCATTTCCAATGATCTGAAATCCGGCCTCGACACGGCCGGTAGGACAAGCAGACACCATCAAGGTGTGAACGCTGCAACATCTAAGAGCAGATGGCAGCTACTGGGACAACTGCAGCACCTTGTTCACCCCTGAAGGACAGACATGCTTGTAATCTGTAGTCTGAACAACAAGGCCACTGTGTTGTAAACCAAAGTCGACCCTGTTGTAAAAAAAACTTGAATAAATAAAAAGGAAAACTGCTGTTGGTTCGATGTTATCTAATCATCTAAAACGACTTATAAATAGTTTCTATTCTTAGGAAAGGCGTCAGCACATCTTGGGGTAAAAAAGACTCATCTGTTTCTCTCTCTAAACCTCTCAGCCACATTTAGATGAAGGCCCAAAAATAGAACAATGGATCATTTGAATCATGATCGGTCATTAATAACACAGAAAAATGGAATAGACTTTCTTTCAGGAAGTTACAAAGCAGATGATTAGGGCTAGGGGTGGATTAGATATGCTGTTTCTGTGAATGTCCTGGGTGTGTTAACTTTGATGTTGGTGTTTTAAAACCTGACATCTGAATGCAGAGGCTCTGAGGAGAAGCAGGAGTGGTTTGAGCTTCCAGGATGCAGAAAGTCGAAGAGTGCTCTTTGCTGTAATGATTAATTTATGGTCCCCTTACTTCTTTCCAGTTAGATGACTGGCCTCATTTTTTTTGTTCATTTAATCTGTGATGAAGCTTTGCAATGTGCACCTAGTGTGGGATTATTTGATTTGTTTCTTGCAGGAGATAGGGCGTTGGCTGTCAGCCTGCTCATTTCAATGTTTGTGATCGACCCAATAATAGATGCATCGATATCTGCAGGGGCTGGGAGAAGAAGAAGCCAGAGATACTGCTTGAGCAGAGAGGATCGGATGGGGGGGGGTGATGGAAGGCACCTTGAGTGGTACAGCTTCTCTGGTTTCCCACAGATGACACACACAGTGTCAGCCCTACAGAGGCATGCAGAGCTGAGGCAGCCTGATGACCTACATATCTATACCACCCGAAGCATCTTCCACTCTACTGTGTCTTACAGGAGGGGTCAGCTAGTTCAAACTGTGCTGCAGTTAGCATGTCACAGACTACAGATGCACAATCTACTGTACTTCTTTATGTCCCTGATCTTAAAGCAGTCTTATCCAACCTGTACAGCGCCTGAAAATAAACAACCAGAGTAATGGATAACCTACATAAATTTAGAGGTAGTCTTCAACTTTAACCTAGCTTTTCAATTAATTTTTAACCTTTAGTTGACATGTAAAATATATTAAATGGTGGAAAACTGACGCTAAACATCTCCCTTTACACACCATTCAATAGTGAAGCATGGTGGTGGCAACACCCTGCTAGGGTAATGTGTTACCTCTGCATAGGGGGCTGGCTTGAATTGACTTGAAGATGGATTGAGCTGATTAAAGGAAAAAATGGTAAAGGTTGCAGTATTGTTATACAAAACACAATATGACTTCAGTTAATTAATATGAACCGTTTGTCCCTAATTTTATATCGCAGCCATAGAGCCTGAATAACACTAGGTATTTCTTCTGACGTTAACTTAGAGGTATTTCTGTCATTTTATCAACCGCTTTCTCACCCAAAGGACAAAACTGGAGTTATTGCGTCTCATAAAGCTTGCAGATTTTTTCTACATTTCTGTGCTCTCCTCTTTTTGTCTAAGTCCTCTGAACTGAGTTAAAGCAGGAGTCATTTAATCCTGAAAGATTTTAGTAGGTCAAACCCAGCTGATGAGAACAACATCTAAAAATGGAAATATGCTGTTAAATAAGGTATAAGCACCCCGAGGGGATAAGGGAGTGAACTGGTTAACTTAGTTGTGCGGGTTTGAAGTGTTTGCTGCTGCTGCACTGAGTGATGTGATGTATTTATTTTGTTGGTGCTGTTTTGCTTTTTTCAGATTAAAGGCTCTTGGTCCGGAAAGAACAGAGGCCAGAATCCTTACAGCCACAAGAACATAATCAAAAACTGCTGTGAGGTTCTGTGTGGGCCAACTTACCCAAGGTAATTATCTTTACTCTCTTTTTCCCCCTCTGTTTTTATATGTAAAGCATTTTTCTGTTTACTCCATTAATTTCATGTTCAAGGCAATAATGAGCAACACATTCAGTGGGTGACCTGTTTTCTGCCCTTACCCTCCAGCGTCTTGGACAGACGAGGGCTGATGCAGGAAGATTCGCCCACTTTGGTGACCAGTGAAGGCCCTTGCTCCTTTGACAACCCAGTGGCGCAAACTACGGTGAGCCCATTAATTCACACTACAGCCTACGCTTTCACACAGACTCCTGCAGGAGTGAACTCCTCTACAGAAAATGACTCAGCTGCTGTTTTATGCTACATTGAGGAACTGATTTGGTTTCTTTAAATCCAAATTAGACATGCTTAAAAAGGTTAAAATCATGTTTGCATTTGTTAACTTTAACTGCAAGCTAATGCTGGTATTTCTAATAATAAATTTTATACTTTTGTATTTTCCTGCATGCAGTAATAAATCACATCATTTCCTTAGACAGTATCATTCTCTAAGAGCATTTGTTGATTCTTAAAACAAACTAATTAGGATCAAAAAGAATTTCTTATCTTAGGATTTTGCCCACCCTTTGTCTATCTTTTTTTAACGGTGTTGGAGCAGCTGTTTCATCCACCTATAGGTTTTTGTTTCGCAGACAAATCTTTGTTTTATATTTGAAGTTTGTTTAAGAAATGGTGTCTAGTGAATAGTAGTGAATCTATATTTTTATTTTATTGAAATCCTGTTTCTTCTAAAACTTATAAAAATGACTTTGCATTCTATAACCACTCCTATGTACAGTATTCCTACCCCTTCAACTTTTTTTCCCTCAAATTTTTCATACTAAAACAATAACCTGGACTAGGATTTCATCAGGATTCTATCTGTCAGACCAACACTAAGCAGCCCAAAAAGGGTGAAGAAAATGATATGTGGATTTAAAACGGTTTGACAAATACAAATCTTTGACATGCATGTCTATTCAGCAAAATTAGTAAAGTAAACCTGCCAAGATTTGGTGGTTTCCCTAAACTTTAGCCCATCTTCTGTCATAGGAGATCCTGTTTCCTGTTTGCCAAAAGGCTTATATGGAAAGAAGTTGAGATAAAACTCTAATTTCTAAACCTTCATCTAGGATTATATGTGGGATATCCTAGCACTGTAAATCATTCAGAGTAGAACACGGTGGTGGCAGCATATTGCTGTGGGGATGCTTTCAGCAGCACAGGTAATCTGCTTTGACTAAAATACTTCAGAGATTTAAAAAAACTTGATATTGGGGCAAAGATTCACCTTCCAGCAGGAAACATTTCTTAAGATGCAGCCAGGGCTACAAATTAAAGTTTGATATCCAAACATATTCCTTTGTTAGAAGAGCCATGTCCACACCCTGTGATGTAAAACTGATATGATGCTCTACTGTACCTCTGATGTGACTGAGCTCGACCTTTTTTGCAAAGAAGAAAGAGCAAAATTTGAGTGTGTAGATATGCAAAGCTGGTAGACTCATCCTCCTCCAATCACCTGCAGCTCTAAATGCATTTTAAATGTTTTTTCCCCCGCAAACTATCACAAGAAACTGTTCAGGTTTTTAACAAAAAAAATAATTCCCTTTCTTTTCACCTCACTATTGCAATATTTTGCCTTTGACATAAAATCAAGATAAAAAAATAAAGAACAGGCTTGACTATTTCTGCAGGAATATATAATGTTAATCATACTTTTATATAATGTTAAACATAAAATTTGTTCATTTGTGCTAATTTCTTTAAAAGCTCACAATATCTCCTTTCCCCGCATCTTTCCCACAGAAAACCACGGCTCCACTTATCCCCAACGAGCACACACCTGAAGATGTTAAACCAAGCATTGCAGCCTCGGCAGAAAAGAGCCCCTCCCCTAAAGAAGACCACTCCCCAGCTCCAAAGCTACCACCTCTGGCTTCCCCCGAGACCGATGTAGAAACATCCATCGTCAAAAACCATTAGCTGGATGAAGCAGGCAGCCTCGGCCACAGCTGCTCTTTCAGCATTCTGTTGACTCATAAACTGAAAAAAACACTAATAATCAACATCTTTGACGGTGTCTTGATTCTCCTCCCAACGTCCCTCAAAGGAGTGGAGCTCTGGCTGCAGTTCAAGCTCCTCCCTACTCTTCCCGGCAGTTGATCCAGAGAAGTGTGATTTACGTTTAACTCCTAGAGGAGGAGGAGTGAATAGATCAGAAAATCAGCAGCTTCCCATCTCCTGAACACTGCATGGAAAAGACATAAAGGAGAGATGCTGCCTGGAGACCATGCGCTAATTGTCAGTCTTATTTGTTCATCATTTGAAATTGTAAAATGAAATTTATGGCCAGAGGCCAGTTAAAATATACTCCTTGCAAGCATCAGAGATGAAGGATCCTGAACATCTGGTAAATCAGTAGTCATCTTTGCTGTACATAAGTTAAATACCCTATGCAAATCATATGAGGCTGGACAAGCAGCTTAGTGAAAAATGGGCATAAGCAGTCGTGTGAATACATGTGATGTCCAGGCAGGAGGAGGATGTGCAAATCCTAACTGATCAGACCTTGTCTTCTGATATTGCTGCATTTAGTACTGTTCTCTCATATTTGCATTTGTGCATCTTTTGTGTGATCAATATCAACTCCTGTGTTTCCATTTTATTTCATGCAGCTAAGGCTGTGTTGTGATATTATGGCTTCTAGAAAGGTGACGTTGAGCCTCTGAGTTAAGGAGAAAGAAAAGGCCCATAGAGTGTAGACACTCGCATTAACAGTGCCTTATCAATGCAGCTCAACCCAAGTTGGATAACAGGGAAAATCCTCCCACAGTGTTAAATAAAAACTAAGATCTAAAATTAAATTTTACTGTTTGGAAGAACAAATGGCAACAACTAGCAATTTGCTGAAAGTTTTTCAATGGATTGAAGCTACTTTTTAGGAACTTTTTAGAAAAGGCAAGTTTCTGAGCTTAGCTATTCTTCGCCCATTTCCGCCGTCTTTACCTTAGTGTAAAATACGTTTTTGCTTAAGAAAACTGCTATAAGACAATGAAAATAATTTATATTTCTCCACATTAGTAATGTTTGGTTTGTTTTTGTTTTTTTCTTGGATTTTTGTTTTTTGAAAGACTATTTTATCATAAACCTAATGTTTTCTGTTAAATTTAAGCTAAACTAATTTATTCCTAAAGCTAGATCTGGTCAGGCTAGAGGCATTGATATCATAATTTAACTGTGAGAACAACAACAGTTAATTAAGAGGTACAATAAAAAAAAATACAATCTGTTTTAAAAATAAAATTGACAAATATGTTTTGATTTATACGCTTCAAAAACAATATTTTCTAGAGAAGAATTGTTTCCAGCGGTATTGTCAGAGAACTAAGATGAACTGAAGTAATGATTAGATATTTGAGATACTATAAGAATAAAAAGAAAAAATTTTATGCTTGTTATGCACATTTAAATTAAGTTGGGAGAACCAGTGTCTTTAAAATGAGCCTAGCTCAGATCAGTTTAGCGTAGTATACTTTAGATGAAAGTAACTTCCTTCTAAAGAAAATTACCCAGAAACTACAAAAATATTTGTTTTTTGTAAAGTAAGAATATTTCATATTTTCAGGAAATGCAATGTGTAAAGTTCATTAATGTTCTTCACATTAATTTAAGCATTTTTTTCTTTTCCTGCTAAGCCAAGCTAAAGCTAAGACAACTGGCCATCTGTTAAATCAAACAGCATCAACTCTTTTGTCTTTATAAAAAAAAATATACATTTCATTTTAAAAAGCACTGAAATATCCTCTATAAATAAATTTAAGACTCATAATTGACTATTTTAAATTGGAAATAAGATGAACCTTGTGGGTCTAAGGTAGTTTTACTTTATAATTTTTTTAGGAACTCTATTTTGCTGCAAGTTGTCAGTAGATTAAAACCAATTAGTCTGATTAAAAGTTGAATAAACTAGTTTGTCCGTTTAGTTTAGCCTAGTTTAGCTTTTTGTGAAAATAAACCCCTGCTCAAGAAAACTGCTTAAACAACACAAACATTTTTTTTTTCTGTAAATGTTCAACAATTTGCCAGTGTTTGGTATTTTTCACATTTTAACAGTTTTCTAAGTTTAAGCTTAGCCATGTAGCTGCTTATATTTGGTCTCAATTTTACAACAAAAAAAAAATCAATCAAATAACTCCATTACAGAGAAAAAGCCTTAAGTTGAAAATATTGTCATCTAAATCTTTATCAAAATGAAACTGCAGCCATTTATTTATTTCAATAATCTTGGAAAGTTTTCCACCAGAAACGGATTCATTTTACGGATACAAGCTTCCATCGTTGATGTGCTCAAAAAGACATCAGCTAAGTAGATGTTGCTGCGTCACAAAGAAGTGGAAATGATTTAATTGTATAATATGCAATTAAGTAAATATTGTTATAGCAGGTAGAAGTGTGATGAAACGTGTTGAAGGATGGATAAAGAAGTGTATTTCGGGTTTATTTTTCAGCATCTTCTGTAAATTAAAGCAGAGGTGACCTTCCTTAGTGTTTTTCTGTTTCTCGCCACCCTCTGCTTCTAAACTTGACTCTTCCTCTTGTCTCTCTTGATCTTAGCTGTGACAGTTGCTCCAGCAGCGCGCCTACGCCTGCAGCACCTGACACAGCAGACAGCTTCCATGTTATCAGAGCGGAAAGATGAGCTCTATCTCCTGACATGTTAGTATTTAGAAGGTGTTAGCAAGAGTCTGTAGTAGTGACTGTGTTGTATGCAAGACAGAGTTTGTGTTTGTGTATCTTACTTGTGTAGACTAAAGTATTATAGCTGACAAATCTACCAACAAAGACTTAAGAGGAAAAACAGGGGTTTTAGTCGTGTGAAACATGAGACAAATTTAAGAAATGCTCTTGCCAAAATAATTAACGAAATATCAGGCTGAATGTAAGGGAAAATAAATTGCATTTTTTTATTGGTAACAAAAATGGCTTAAATGACAAAATGGATATTGGTCAATACAACTCTAATACAGTCTGTTGACCCACTAACACTGGCAAAAGTTTACATTTTAAAAGCAGCTTGCCAGTTTTGTGTAATGCCAAAATGTTGCCATGATGTGGTTGTATTGTTTCCAATAATTGCAAAGCTGCCAGTGAAAAAGTGCTACACTAAAAGCTAAACTCCTTTACTTTGTGCAAGGTATTTTAATACAGCTTGGTGTTGTCATTGAGAAGCAAGAATGTACGTAGTGGATTTAGAAGAAAAGGGATGTTTGTGTTTTAAACGGAGCGATTAACCTTTTTTTTTTCTTTTGCTGACTGTTTGAAGCCCAGACTCAGCTCTTGTATTTAAAAGTCCTGTGTTTAAGCAAAAATCAGACCTGAATGCTCTGATCAGTCAGCTACACTGCATTATATATACCGATACTTTGATGAAATGATTATTTATGTTCCCTCTGTTTGGTATCAACACTGTGATTCTGTGTGTTTCATTCAAATTGCTTCTCTTTTTACATGATTTGTGTGTTCATTAAATAAACAATGTTGTCTTACTATAACTTATTGAGGTTTTGTCCTTATAGTTGATGTTTTTTAAGCAGACTTTTTTCGTTGGTTGTGTTTCCTGCTCGGTACTTTCTTTGTGGAGCTTCATGTTCTTCATTAGCAGCAGTTTTCTGTGAAAAAGTTATCCAATTGTCTTCCAAACAGTCTGGAAACCGGCATGTTCAGTTAAATGGTTGACTGGTCCAGGATGCACCCTGCATTTTCCCTGTTCATGGCAAAGGTAAGCATTTTAATACTTTGATGGTACAAAGCACAGTACTGATAAAATGTATTAGTATTACCTCACCACTGCCACCTACTGTTACAAATTGCTCCTTTGGATCACAGCAATTTATTTCAGTTATTTAAAATTGCTTTTGGCAACTTGGGAAAAACGGCTATAGATTACGGTCTGCAGCAGTCAATACTTGATGTGTAGCTTTGGCCAAATTTAGGGGCATCATACTTTTAAGGTCTCAGAGTAGGGTAGTGGCGACCTAGTGGTTAGGGTATTGCGCTTGGCTCCCAGAGGTTCTGACTTCGAGCCCCGCAGACTGCCACTCTGGGTCCCTGAACAAGACCCTTAACCCCACGCTGCTCCCCGAGAGCTGCACAGTGGCAGCATGGGTTAAAGGGTCAGAGGTGAATTTCTTCAGTGTGAGATTAATACATTTCGATCAAGGGTGTAACTTTGTGATTAAAGTTGCTGGGGACACACTACGGGTGGCGGCTGATGGACCTACAGTTACTCCACACGAATGGAAAAATTTCCAAAAATGAGTTCAAACATATATTTATTGAATTCTTTCCTATTGTTGAGAAAACAAAAGAACCAAAATACATTGATATGTATAGGTAGTTAGACATTGAGATATATATATATATATATATATATATATATATATATATACCGGTGTGTGTATATATATATATACCGGTGTGTGTATATATATATATACCGGTGTGTATATATATTAAAAAAAGGATGAATAACAAGCGATTCTGATGCCAACAGCAATATATCATGCCTTCCTAATGTGGAAACAATTTCAGTTTCATTCATTGATCATCAATCCACCCAGAAAAATGTAGATTGATGGATGTTTTCCCTATTAGCTACATGAGTGGAGTGAATAATCTCCTTCAAAAGGAGCAAAATCAAATTTAGAAATGTGTCCCACACATTGTCATAGTCTACTAATTGAAATTATTGGTGGGGACATGTCCATACCAGTCCTTCAGAAATGTACGCCTGTGATTTCAGTTATCAATTAGCAGAAGGCTACATCAAAGAAAGGTGTCGAAGGATACAGATTAGAGATATCCTCCTAAAAACCCTGCAGAATATGGGAAACGAAAAACAGTCCTGAATGAGTCGATGCAATCAACTGGTTTTCCTTAAATAGAAAACAGTTTAACTGTACGATCCGATTGAATTTTCTCTGTAAAGTGTCTTGAGATGACATGTGTTGTGAATTGGCTCTACAAACTGAATTGAATTGACCAACAGTGTAGTGAATGAGGGACACAGCAACTAAAAGTAAGCCACCACTTACAGAATGAATCTCTTCTTCCTAAACACCAACAGAGGCCATCTAAATATCAGTCCTCCTGTGTTTAATTCAATCTGCTCCAAAAATATAGCTGTTTAGATGCTGAAAACACTGAAAATCTCCCGTTGATATCGAAACAGATCTCACACAACTTTATCACCACTCTACTAATTTAACTTTATTAAATGTATTTACAGTCACAGGAAAAAAAAACAAACAAAAATAGCAGTGATATTCACATTACATAAAAAAATGTAAAATAGTTTACATTCATGAAGGACCAAAGAGACACTAAAGCATGAGAACGTTAAGGACAGACAGGGTAGAACCCAGAGTAAAACCCTTGAACGCTTTAGTTATAACATTATAATACAGAACAACATGTCTCCAGTAAAATTACATGGTGTTTTTGAACGCAAGTTAATTCAGAGTAATGCTGCCACCTGTAGCAGCTAGTAACAGTGTGTGCTGCTGGACTGCTTATGTATGCAAGCTGCGAAATCATTGTTATACACATTCAGTATTTCAACCCTGTTTGTTCAGTATGTTTGCATTAAAGTGGCATTGTCTGCTCTCTTTTGATAAAGAGAGACTTTAAATGGCATCCACAGCCTCTCAGAAATGAGAAGAAAAAAGTTTGAGCATATTTTCCATCATCACAATCACTGTCCATCATCCACTGTCAGCTCCTGCAGCTGCTCCTGGACAGCTTCCAGTTCCTCTGCCTGGTCCTCCTGGGACTTTTCCTCTTGTTTCTCTGTTTCCTGGTTTGAATCGTGCTCCTCTGTCTTTGGCTCCTCACGGCCACCCTCCAGATTCTCTGAGCTCTCAAAGCAACCAGAGTCCCTCGGCTCCTTGGAGCTTTCAGCTGAGGCCTCCTCTAACTCTTCCTCTTCTGGTTCAGACTCATCTTCAGCTTCAAGAGGAAAAATCAGTCATTTTAGAGCAGAGAAAATTTCAAAGAAATCCATGCATATCTGGCTCAGCTTCAGAGAGATGGTATCATTCTTTTAAGTTCATATCCAGTACTTATAATGTTATACCTTATTTAATTCTCACCAGTTTGTTTCATATCAGGAGCTAATATTTATAATAAATATTACCTAAAGGAATTTAGTGTGAAATGGTCCATGATACAGATAGGATTAAGATGGTTTAGTAAATTGATTCAAAAATCCAGCTAATGTTGAAATTAAGGGTCACTTGTACAAGGAGGAAAACTGCTAATGGTTAAGTCTTCAACCTTTTTATTACCTTTTACTTGTAGGCTAAGGTATTTACCTATCAGCCTATTTTTTTTCCCTTTATGCTCTTTATCTTTTACTTTTTATTTAGAATCCCCAAATTTCAGTACTGTTTGCTATTTGATTACTAACCGCGACTGCTTACTTTTTAGGTCATAAATTAATTTGCATAAAACTAACATTTTCTTAGAATGTAGAAGCAATTCGTAAACCATTATTTTTAAGTAAGTTGACTTAAATTCTCTATTATTCTATTAGTTTCCAGGATCTCCTCCTGCCCACTTTTGTCTAGATTTGAAAAACTGAAAAATTTGAAAACAGGAAAAATACATTTTGCCAACATCCTATTAAAATACCTAAATATTGATGCAAACTAGCAAGAAAAGAAAATACATTTGAAAAAAATTCACAGAAAAAAAAGAGTTGCAGCATTTATATTTTATATAGTTGAAGTATAGTAGTTGAAAGCTGAAGCCAGTCTAAAAATAAGAGGCTGAAGGAAAATGTATTTAGGGAACTCTTTGCAACCATACATGCATTATACTTTAAATCTCCCCTAACCACTATTATAGAAGTCTGTTTGGGCCTTAAAGAGGGTGGAGCATAAAAACAGTTTGCCTATTTCAGTAACATTTAACCTTTCAACCCCGACATATTTGACCCAGAAATAGATTAACATAACATCTATTTGAAACCATTACCACTGATGAATATGTCTAAAACCAGCCTAGTCCTAGCGCTCCTAACAGTAGCTTAGTTAGCCTAGTTTGCCAGTAGCTTAGTTTGCCTTAGGATGGTCATTGCTTGAATGTTATTTTTAATCAACAACTGATTTTCTTTCTTTTTTTTAACCAAATCAGACTCAACTGGTTGAAATCACTGGAACTAAGCTGTGTGCATACATCAACTTACTTAGAAATGTAGTGTCTCTATATAATACTATTTTTACAACAACCTTTCTACTGTAATTTTATTTATTCATTTTGAATATAAACTAAAGAGTTAAAAAGAATCCGCATTCGGAACCAATGCTTTCAGATTTCACCCTATTTGAATTTCTCTTGATTTAAAAGAAACATTTCATGTTAATAAATAGCAGCTTAAGATCCTGATTAATTTGAAATGTAAAGTGTTTTGGTGTTTTTAAACCTACAGTCTCTGAGCAGGTCAGTTGCATTCAGGATCTTGGAGCGGTGGTCTGGGTTTGTGATGTTCAGCTCATTCAGATGAGACTCCTTCAGTCCAGTGAAGTCCTCCAGGCTCTGGAAGCCATGCATGGACAGCAATGAGCTCAGCTCCTGAAAAAGAAACGTGGAGTCTTTAGCAGTCTGTGTGGAAAGGATTCAGTGAGGTCAGTACCCAGTCCTCCTCCTTTTACCGTCAGGCCGATGCTCTCCAGGACTTCCTCCAAGGTTTTGGGCTTGGATTTGGACTGCTTGCCCTTGCTGTGGCATCGTTTCCTTCTGGTTGGGGGGGTCTCATCAGGAAGGAGGTTGACATAGATGAACTTGAAGGAACCCACTTTATTGTTGAGCTTTCCTGTCCAGGTTCCCACAGGCGGTTTGTCGATGATGTAGATAATGTCACCTTTCTGTAAAAAGCATTAAAAAGTTTTATTATCATGAAAGCTAAAAAACAATAACTAAAAACCTGTTTCTCATGTTTTTTATTTCTTCTAACCGACCAGAGTATAGTAAAGCATGCAGACAGCATTGGCTCTTGCAGTTTTCATTCTTGCTTTGCAGAATAATAATCAGATTTAGCCTTCTTGTTTTACAGAGCTAATAAGTTCCCAGGAGGATGAGGCAAGACAGCAGACCTAGCTGAAGGCCATATATCAAACAGTGAGGACCTTCTTGGAGACTCACTTGGAGTTTTAGCGACTCCACATCATAGGGGCTGGGAGTGAAGTCAGTGTGGACCACAGCGCGTCCACAGAATGGCCCGTTGTAAGAGCTGTCCTCCAGCCGCATGCTGTCCCGCTGGCTGTAACCACTGTCCAAGCTCTGCCTGTCGCTGCCTGAGGAGAACAGATGCAAAAGAAAGGTTAGATTCCCACGCAGAGTCCAGTTGAGACCAGATTTTATATGTAACCTGCGTGAAAAGACACACTTTATCCCTCTGTTTGACATTTAATCAGTTTAATGTTTCCTGTTTCAGATCAGTAAAGATTTCTAATGATTATTTCTGTTTACAAAAAGACACCGTTGTTCGGTTGTGGCTGATTGAAGCAATAGATAAACTTTAAGGAACTGATTTTGTTTTCAAGCTTTCCATTCCAGGTTCCCACAGGAGTCTTGAAGATGATGTAGATGTTAAAGTTCACAGACTTACTGGCAGAGAGCTGGCGGCTCACTGGGCTGGGAGTGGTGTCCTCTGACCCTGTGGAGCACACAGACGTCCTCTGTCCTGCACTCAGATCTGGAAGAAAGTCAGCTGAGACGGGGGACATCTCATCCCCACTCTCTGCCTGGATATATGAAATGAAAAAATAAATAAATAAATAAAACAAGGAATGGTTCCTCTTCCCTTAACTTGAATAATATCAATGTTTTATAAATGACCTGATGGACAAAATATATAAAACTAACCCTGTTTTTCTTATATGAATAAGTATTGTTTTGAAGAAAAACAAAAAGAAAAGCATCTTTATTTAGTTTACTAACTTATCCTGCTAATTCCTTTTTGGTAAAATTAGAATTTTGTTCAAATGTACTCATCAGTTTATTAGATTTTGTTTTAATGTTACATAGCATAATGGATAAGCAAGGTCAGATTATAATGTAGCCTAATTAATCATGTGTGGTTATATATATATATGTATGTGTGTATATATATAAGTATGTTTTTAATTAAGATATAATTAAGTAATAAATATAGTTAAAGTAAGATACAATTCATTTTTTTCTTGAATTTTTATTTTATCTGTGTATGAATACTTAACATTGTAAAGAAAACACTATGCATATAAATCTTAAAGATAGAGGCCTTAATAAACAGATGTTCTTCACTGGTGATATAATGATAGAAAAAATAACTTCTGACAATTTGATTGTGAAATCAAAGATTAAATTGTTGAGTTATTAATGTGTTAACCCTTTCTGTGCTTTAATTATCAGATGGAAGATGATATTAGGAAAAACATAACAATGCACAGACGATTTAATTAAAAGTGCAGTGCAAAGATTGTCCACAAGAGGGGACAAATAGCCTATAATTGCAAACTGCTGGTGTTTTTAAATATGGTGGTGCAGCAAATAAAGTCTGAAGGGTTGCTTTTTAAGGCTGTTGCTGTGTTTGCGTTGCTTTCAGTGTTATTTTTTTTGTGAGGTTGTGTGTGTGCCATGTTTACCCCCTCCTCAGCCAGGGCCTTCTGCACCATCTTGGATGTTTTGCGGGTCATTGTACGAGAAATGACATTGCGCCATTTTTTCCCCAGTTTGCTGCCACTTTTCACTGCTTCTTCACATTCCCCCTCCTGGAGTGAGATAAACAAAACCCATTATTTATATAAAGAAAACAAACCCGTTGTTTTCCAATGTGACAAAGAAATAGACAGTTAGTTACTCAAACAAATACTGGTTTAATTCTCACGATCTAAAAACCAGGCATGTTTGTGGTCATGAGGTTTCAATACCCACAGAGTCACAGAGCAACACCTGCAGCCTTTTGCCTCAAAGAAACTGATGTTATCAGGGGTTTTACTATGCAGTTAGTCAATGGCTTTGATAACACCCACAAAACATATGTAAAAGTCTGCAGCTGCAATCACACATGCACATAGAGGGAGAATGCAACAGGTAAGAAATGCAAGAATGTATTTGATCCCAGAGAGGGTCCTTTGATAAATAGGGCCCTTGGCTAGATGCTCTTTCTTCCCCTAATTTCATATATTTAGATGCAAGATTTTTACTAGAGATTTTTAAAAGTGACAAACTATTTAATAGATCTTTATTCAACAGTGATTTCATTTTCTAGTTCAGCTTTAAAATCTCTATTTGTTGTTCTCACAACAGCTCAGGAAGTCCTGATCTCAGTAATTGGTCTGCCAGGCTAAATTACCTCCCTCTCCTATCAAGGTAAAGCGATTTGATCCCTTCCTTCTGTCATTTGTGATGTTTTTCTGGACCTTTGTATTTAAATCATGGTGTATCAGTACATTTTCTCAAATTAGGTTTAATAATTAATCTTTTTTTTTTTTTTTTTAGAAATCTTGAGAATAAATTGTAAAATAATTGTCAATTTAACACATTATTGCTATTAACTGTACTTTTTAAAAAAAATTGTATTAGAGCGTATTTCAACTGATGACAAATTTGAAGAGCAGGCTTATTGTTTCACAAACAGAATAAAGATTTAAAAATGTCCTGTGGTTTTTATAGAATCTGTGTCTGGTTTAGTAAAATCAATATCAGATTCTTCCAGTCAACTTATATAAATGTTGATTAATGCAGTCCAAATGCCTTTAAACTGTGGAAATGCTCTTTAGCTTTTTGCCATGTTGGAATCGTCAATTTAGACACTTTCTTACAGTGTTTAAACTGTGAACATAGTATGGGCTCCCCCTCCTCTATTACCTTTACATTTAAACAAATAAAACAAAACCTCTTTATGGATCAGAACATTTTTAGAAATATTTATACAGGTTGTTTTTAATTCTCCTGTTTTCCATATTGTACTACCGGTAGTTCCTTTGCCATTTTAGATGTTCCCTAAACCAAAAAAGTCAATAATAAAACTGTCAGGCTCAAAAAAGAAATTAAAGTGAAAAAAATTAGGTATATGTCATATATCAGTTTTAATATCAGTATCATCCAATATTTGTCATTTTTAAGATAGTCAGGTAAGTGAACCTGGGCCTTTAATACTGGGGGAGGACCGAGGGTATTGGTCTTATTTGTTTTGTCATGTGACAGTGATTGTGATGTAGCCAAGGTTCGGGGCTGTACAGTATAAAACAGAAGCAAGGAAGCGTTACCAGCAGTTAGGCCACTTTTTCATGGTGTCCAAAAAATCCCAAAATATACCATATAGGATATCAGTAAATATCAGCTATTGGCCATTACAGTTATATTGATATTGGATCAAATTGGTGCAACACTGCCAAATGGGACGTTTCAGAAGATGAGATTTAGGGGAATATTACACTTTTTTAGGATTTGTATTATCACTCTTCTCCATAATTCATGGAAATACTTCAGTATAAACATCTTTAACAAATATGCAAACTTATAAATAGGTAAACAAATGGCTTGTTTCTGGGTACATGGTGAAAGTAGGTAAAGAGGAATTGGCAACATGTTGGTAGGAAATTAGGTGAAAATTGGAGAAAAATTAGCCATCATCTAATACCCCTTAAACGGTTGTGGCTCCAGGTGCTGAACCACATGGCTTTTATTAAAAATCCCCAATGTTTGTATGGCTAATACAGAAACATTTAGCTCTTAATCTTCAATTTATTTTAGACTTATTTTGAATGTTGTTTTTGACATCATTATTTTTAGTTCATTCTCAGTTCCCTCCTGTTTCTCCCTTTCTGTCCCTCTCATCTAGGTCCTTTTTAAGGTTTTGGAGGCACGTGTAGCCTTTGTTTACTGTGTTTCAGACAGGAAACGTGAAAAAAGACTAGGAAATCATGCAGGATAGGCCTTGAGTTTGAATATCAAACCCCAGATGACTTCATGGGGCGCTGATGACCACTGTAAACAGGAGGCCAGCTCTATCTTTACTCCATGAAATGCTGTTAGTCTCTTTGTAACTTTGAACCAAATACAACCTGTAGTGCCAATGATTAATTCTGTCATGCAGGAAGCACAGGAGCTAATCTTCATCATTTTTAAACTGAGTGGTTTTAAACGTGCTTGATTCTTCAGTTAAGAAAATTACATGTTTTCCTGCTGGGTGAAGATAAGCTCCTGCAGTGACAAAAAGAAAAGTGTGAATATTAAATTCTCACACAGATCTCATGCTTGAATAAATTCATAGGATTAAAATCTGATAACGCTGAGTCTTAAGTGCAGTTTAACCTCCAGGGAAAGGCCCATCAGACTCCTGGGTTAATGCTTTCTGCTTCTGCTCAGCCTGTCTGACGCAAAGGCTCTCTGCTTGACTAGCTGTCACCAGAGGACATCCTGTCTGCTCGCTGCTGTCATCTGCACCGTGCTGCTTCTCCTTCTTACTTCCTCTCTGTTTCTGTACTTCTGCACTCCGTCCTCTAACTCACTCGACGCTTCCGAGAAGTGATTAACCCATTCTCTGAGCTTTACATTCAATATAGAGCTCCTCTCTTTTAAAAAGGGAAGCTCAAACACGACATTTCGTTTAGTAACAGCCACAACTGTCAGTAAGGGGGCTCTCTCTGGGATGTGGTGTAAATTTCAAGGGCTTTGTGAAATAAAAACAAATGAGGAACATTATGAGAACATTACCTATGGGAACAATCATTCAGGAACTTGCATACAAAGATAAAAACATCTACTTCTACTTTTCCACTATTATGTTTTGTGCTGGTCTAACTCACGTGGTCGTCCAGGGTGAACTCCTTATCTTGCACATTGGGGGAGGTGGGCTTGTGTTTCATAAAATCCTTAAAGCTGCTGGACCTCTGCAAGGTGAGCTGCAAAACATTGAAAGGGGAATAAGGCAAAAGCACAAACTGCAACAATAAAAGACAAATTCGGGAGTTAAGTGACTGTTGGGGCTTGATGGTTGTTGGGTGGAATTTTAACGTTACACTGCTGGTGACACCGAAGTGTGCACACCATGTGCTCTATCTGATATGAAGGATGAGCAGAATTAATCTGCTAATGGATTCTCCCAAGATAAAAATATTGTTTTTTTTATAATATTGGAAAAAAAAAACACATGTGTCCTGAAAAAATGGCAAATTTACCTGTGACTAATATCTACATAAACATAATACAGGAAGTACTGTAGACGAGGGAGCTTGAGGAACAGAGGGCCTTGGAATAAACCTGTGAACTCATAAGCCTCAACTTTAAAGACACTAAAGCCATATATAGGGAGACCAGAAAGCTCAGAAAATGTGTGAAAACCCTTCTGACATGTTCACCTTTTACCAAACTGTAAACTGAAAGTGTAATTGTAATGCATTGATCCAGAGGTTTCAAATATTTTTTTTTTTTTACAAATGACCTCTAAATGGATGGTGCACATTTGTAGTGAAGCTTCATGAGTCAGTTTATTAACTTTCTAGATCACATTTAACAAAATGTTTTGGCATTGCACATCTGCAAACTGAAATGTTCCATTATCCTCCTTTGCAAAAAACCCCAAGCGCTAAAGGACTTGGTGAAAAGCCTCCCAAAAAATCAGTTCCAACTCCCTACTAATTCTAAATCTGATTTAAGTTTGTCTTTTCCATTTTAACAAATGGATATTCCTTGATGTACACTAGTTTTTACAAACCCTGGTCCTCAGGACACGCTGTCCAAGTTTTACTGTAGATGTGTCTCTGCTCCTGCACACCTGATGTAATGATCGCATAGTTTTTAGAAGCCACCAAGTGTTGCAGAAGCTTCAATAAGCCAATCATTCAAGCAAGGTGTGTGGCAGCATAGAAAAATACTTTTTCCCAGGATTGCCCCAAATATAGCTCCAACCATTTTTTTATACTCAGTGCTGCCACCTCCCTTTCCTATGGGGTGTTGTTTGGGGACGCCTTCTCCCACATGTCTTGCAGCGTCCCATACACATCTTTAGGAACCTGCTAAAAAGATCTTCTAATTGATTTCTTTTCGTTCCTCTTTTTTTGGCACCCAATATTGCCAGACCTGTGTATTAAGCTGACTGGTCTGAATGCAGCATAATAGTCGTTAACGCAGGAGCTTTTGATGCCAGCGGCTCCTCAAGAGATATTGTGGCACTTTTAGAGGCTTTTCAGTTTAATGCCTGAACAGTCTGCTGTTTCCCTATTCACTAATGGTTTCTAGCACATCACAGTCTTTGATATCAAATTACTAGTAGTTTGACTGTTTAGCGATTAGTTGACTATAAAAGGTGGATTTGCTTTTGAATGTCTTTTTTAAGCTATTAGAATGATCATTACTGTTGCCTTTTTACACCAGTTGGTCACTGCTTCCAATTTGACTCTGATAGACACAAAATTAACCACAATCAGTAAAAAGCATCTGCTGAAATGGAACCCCGCAGAATGATTCAGCATACACCATGGCTGATGGTAACAATTGCATATTCAAAGGTATGGTGCACACATTGCGTTCTGCATGTGAAAAAACAAAAAGCAAAACTACTAAATTTAATGGTGGACTTTATTTCAGTAAAGGGACGTGTGGCTTAAGTTTTGAATTGCATTGAATTCTATTAGCCAGGCCTTTTCCAGCCAGTCTATCACTGAGTTTTCCTTGCTAGTTTCCCCAAAAAATCTTAGTAGAATACATTTATGTTTGTGACTGTAAAGGAACAAAGGGCTCAAGAAGCACGTCTGTAAGGAACTGTTTGTAATAAAAGTAACAAAATAACTTCAGATTTTAGGGACAAACTTTTCGAGATATGATCCCCACCATGTCTTGTTTAAGATGTTAGAATATAGGCAGTACCTTTCTTCTTCTTTTGTCATCATCCATGTTTGTCTGTTTGTGTTTGTACATGTCCTAAAAATATCAGCCAAAAAGGTTTCAATAAGAGCCTGATGTTAACCCAAATCGCTGCGATTTTTACTCCTTTGCATAATTTTCCACAAGCAGAGCTTCTTCTAGCTGTGCCGGAAGTTCTTTGTCTAAAATTCCGTCGAAGCTTAAAAAAATCTTATCGCAGCTCATCCTTCTGTCTCTCTTTGCTGAAACCACAGGAAATGGGCAAAGATTTAGCAACCCTTGCCAGCCAATCATTGCAGACTTGCGTTCGATGTCTGCCGAGTTAAAGAACTGTAGAATTAAACCCAACGGTGAACTCAGACAAACCCAATGACCTTTAACATCTCTGGCTTTACTGCAACACAGTCAAATAAACTGAATATCTCTATAAAGTCAAGCCACAGAGATGAGGTTCTCCAGCCGCTATGGCTCCCTGTCATGACTGTGTATGAAAAAGCTTTCCGAGAATAAAGGCGTTGAGATGTGTAGTGACAAGTTGTCAATCAGACCGCAGGAGCAGAGCTGAGGATGGAAAATAGGGGCACTGGTGTTAAGTGTGGGAGGCTTGCTGAGTTGGTGACAGCTGAAGATGAAGCCAGCAGAAGCCACAGAGCTTTTTCTGACTCAATCTGCATCTGCAATGAATCACCAGGGCCATAATAGAGGAACTACTGTAACAAAAAAAAGCTGCAATGGGTAGTTAGAAAATAAAGAAAATCGTCCATTTTAAATAAACAAATGAGCGGTTTTAAAAGATCTGTGTTTCTTTTTTTTTTTTTAGGTTGACCGCAGAACTCTGCACTACCCTGAGCAAACATCCTCTCTTTAAAACAAATGTATAAAAGATGAAAAAAGTATGATAAATGTTTGTTTTTAACAAGGTAGTAAAGTTTGACTTTGATTACATCAGCCATGCTCTGTTTTAACTTTCCAAAAGCAAAGGTCATAATTAGAACCTCACCTTCTTCTTCTGAGTCTGCTCCTTCTCCGAGGCGTTTGATGGTCTTCGCCTCAGCATCTTCTTCCTCTTCTTCTTCTGTGATCCACTTAACTCTCCAGACAAGACACCTGTTAGAGGACTTCAGGGTGTTTAGTGACTTAAGGATATCTGTCCCTACGGTGTCACAAGCCGGAGCTGGAGAGAAAGAAAAGAGGGCTGAGGTGCACTCTGCTGCAGAAGAGTGAAGTGCACGTCAGGAAGTCACATGGGTGCATTGAAACCAAAAAGGCAAACCCTCCTTCTGCTGCTCAGGACCACAAAAGGGCTACTGGGTTGATTACATGCATTAGTCAGGATTGCATGCATAGAGCTTCCTTAAAAAACTGTACTTACACGCTTTACAGTTTGTAGATGTAACTACGAGTGTAACTCCAGCTTATAAGAGAACGTTTAAAGGGTAACTTGCTTAAAATTAACAATTTTAGTCAAATAAAAGCTCTATGACTTTGTTTGGCTGGTGATATATTACTCAATGTATTCCTACAAGTCAGACCAAACAGCAATCTTAGGCTTACAGTTTTATAGTCAGGATTTCGAAATATATTCATAGTGAGCACATGTGAAGTGTGGAAGTGAAAGACACTCAAAGATGACAGGTTTGGAAACTGCAACGGCTGTGCAGCTGCAAACCACTGTGGCTCCGAGTTACCACTCCAAAAGGCCAATCCTAGAGGGAAATGTTCATGCATCTAATAATTTGCAAGATATATTTGCTGGAAAGTAAGTCACAAGATAAGATACTCAAAACTTCCATAATAGACATACTTTGGACAAGAATACTTGGTGACTCAAAAGAACGTGTGCACCTTTTTTGATAGTCAGTCAGTCTGCAGGACGAAGAGGCAAAAATACGTTCTGACAGTGAGTGCAGAGAGGGAAGTTCAGTGCAAGGCAGCATAAGCTTGTTATTTTGGTGGTGTAAAAACCGCATGATAAGAGGATGCCCTGTTTAAGTTTCCTGTCACTTGACTGCAGGTTGGCAGCAAACTCGTATGTCTTTATGATCACAAAGGTGTGAAAAACAACCAACAGCAGCTGTTAGACACATTTCTCATAAAAATACAAAAAAAATTGTTTAAAGTAAAAGCTCCTTAGTAAAATATTAGATGTTTTAGTTATACAAAAAAATGACTTGATGTACAAAATGTAAAAGTGTATTACATTATGTAAAAATGTGTCGGTATTACATAAACATCTTACAGTAAAGATTCAATGGAAGATAATCTAACTCCTCCTAGTTTTGTTGGTGTATTGGCACATGTTCAGGTTCATATCTGCAACTAAAAGTCTGCGACAAGAGTGTCGTTTCAGAGACCACAGCAATAATAGAAATAGAACAGTCAGATGAGAAATGAAAAAAATAGAAATGCATGTTTGGCCGCTAGTTGTGCTGCTGAACAATATTTCTTACTATGTAATTTCTCTGTTTTTTTTTTTACTTCAAGTAAACATTGATACAGTAAAAACTAAACAAACAAACAAAAAAAAAAAAACACTTACTACTTACTTACAACCAAATTAATTTTCTCTCTCGTTTCTGCTTTCCCTCAATCAGGACTCTTGGACTCCCAAGATGGCTGAATATCAGTTTATCTTTTATAATATAACTTTCTTAAAACTTTCCTTTTAAAACGTCCATGAACGTACATCCTACTTACTATCTCACTGTTAAAAACTGATCAGCCTTTTCCTTTTAATGAACCAGTATTTCCAGTATCACCTTTATTAATAGTTAGGGTGGGTCAGGTTATCATCAGCACACTTTTTAGATATGCTGTCATAGGCTTAGGCTGCTGGAGGACATAGTGACCTCTTTTCTTCCTGCCTCATTATACCTCTACTCCCCAACTTTGCATCATTAGTTATGCTTTTAACTTCATGTTCTATATGCTTTTTCACGTCATAGTAAGTACATCTGGCAAGTTACTCAGTTTAGCTGTAACACCATCACGGAAAGAGGCATCACATGGGTTGCTCCAGTCAACAATTTCAGTTATCCATAAGTGAAATTGTTGACTGGAGCAACAATTTCACTTATTGATAATAGTTTGGCCTGTTTTTTAGTGTTTAATACTTTTTCTCTCCTAGATATACTGTAGCTATGAGCTTAGCTTTTACTGTGACTATAGCCTGGTTTATGCTTGACACATGGACAGCTCCGGCCCTCTCTTCACCCAAGTGGCCAAAGGTCAGAAGATATGACTCCAAAAGTTGATCTTTGAACTCTGGCTTAGGGTGTTAAGGTGCACTACAGACATCCTTATACTCAAACATGGACTTCATTATGGACAATCCGTGACTTACATATAGGTCCAATAATGAAACACCAATCAGGTTCTGAGTTGAGGGTCTGTTCCTCCAGATCACATCCCTCCAGGCGTCATTATAGTTTCTGACATGGGTGTTAAAGACTCCCAGGGAAATAATGGAATTCCCAGGAGAGGGCGCTATCCAACACCCCCCCAGGGGTGCTAAGAAGGCCTGGTACTCTGTACTGCTGTTCAGCCCATAGGTCGAAACAACAGTCAGAGATCTCCCCCCTACCAGAAGGCGATGGGATGTGACTTTCTCATCCACTGGGGTAAACTCCAACAGAGTACGGCATAGAAGCCTGAGGAGATTGAGGGAACTGAAGGGACAAACTGAAAGTTTGTCAGTTACTATGCTTGGAGGAATAAAACGATTCATGCAGGGCAGTGGTATCATTAAGTTGTGCCATAATAAGAGAGGATACAGTAAGGAACAAGGACTACTTTCAAATCCCTAACTACAATGTCAAATCAGTTTTCAAATGGTTAAAAGATGGATACTGTGAGTTTGCTAACAGATCAGTTCTCCCAACCCACACTTCTGGTTCTCCATAGTTAATACAGTTGTTGCAAAAACAATATCTACACATAAATCCGAATAAAATAAGAGAAAGTACACAAATTATACACTCTATCCTACATAGAATGTATAAAAGTGAAAAGGTTTGCTGTATTGCACATGACAATATCAGAATCCATACCCTGAATGTTAATCTTTAAATTCACTTGTATGCTGCCATCTCCTGCTTCTCACTTTAAAGGTTTATGCATAATGGCAGAAAAACAGATACATATGCACTGCAATGGGCCTTTGCTTGAACACCTTAATACTGTGATCTAGGACCAGTTTATCATTTAACACTGTTAAAGGTGGAAGTTATGTCTCCTTGAAGGTAGTTGCGCCTCGGGACTTCCTTCCGGTTCTTTTCCTGGGAGCAAGTTACTTACTACTCTTAACTCAAATTGGGTAAAACCATGTAAAAAGGACTATAAAAACAGGAGTGAAAAAGTAACAGAGTTTATTCCAGATCAGGTCGTTACAGGATAGAGAAAATGCTTGGAGCTTGCACAGCTGTGGTCTCAAAAATCACGTCCGCGAGCGTCCGGCAAAGATTGAGCCCCGGACAAGGTACTGTAATCTTCTCCTTCTTATAGCTCATGAGTCTATGTGTTGGATCATGTGGATGTTTAGCTGTCCGTATCAGAAACTGACATGCAATCCATGCCCTGAACTGTATGCATCTTGCCTCCATGTCCAAGATTACAGATACATCTCCTCTATCAGTCCGGCTCCAAGATGTGCCCATATCCTGTGTATCTTTAAAAGACAAGAAGGCTGTCCTATTTAGATGACCTCAGTACACACAGTGACATCCACAATGTGAAGGAAGGCCTTCTACTCTCTCTATCTGGCTAACAAAGTAACAATGAACATGATGTATAAAAGAATAAACCTAACAACGCTCCTCTATTTTCCTCATAGAGCTCTGTGGACTGTGTGCTGCTCCTCTGGTTTTCTCAATTTTTTTCTCCATTTTATGGTTGTTTTCCAAACAGCCTTAAAGAAGCTGGCAGTCTCAGTGCAATACTGGTGAGTCCACATGAACTTAAGATATATAATCTGGTAAAGTCACAAATATGGCGAGTAATATAACAATATAACAAGTTGGATGCTCTCTGATAATTGAATTTAGCTAAATTTCAGCATTATGAGAATAATTACCAAATACATGACTGAATGCTATAATCTATTGTTTTCTACAGCTGTAAGAAGACAACGTCACACCTAACAATGTGGTCAACCACATCTAACTGATAAGAAATTCTGTCAAGTCTTTGCTCAGAGTTGCTCTCAGAAACTAGCTGAATCACTCTTAAGCTTCAACTCCTTGGCAGGAATTTAAAGGTTAACATAGGAACTCTCTGAGAGAATCGTAATGAATACAAGCACAGGTCCAAGACTCAAGTCTTAACAGCTTTTATCTGATGTGATAAGGCCTAAAAGGAAGCCTTTATGTAAGCAACAGACTGAAATGTAAGGGTATGATTTACTCTGAAAGGATCAAGTTGATATTAGACAGTGACATCATCTTATCTTGGAATATTTAAAGTTCATACAAAATCTGCTAATATTATCTGTGGCTTAATGACCACACAAATGTCTCATTTGAAATAAACCTGACACAATTTCTAATAAAGTTTTATATATAAAGCGAAACATTATGGCAAAACCCACAATGCTCTGTTGAGAAAGTAACTCTGTTTGGCCATACCTTGACACTCGGATGGCAGTTCTGATGCCATAGTGTTGTACACGACATGTTATATAAGATAACATCCACAGGATGTCTAAGTGGTCCAGAAGGACCATATTCATTTTTACTGATGAAAAATATATGTATATAAATTTAAATATAGTATGTAAATAATCTTTTTTATAATTTGCCCAAAACTTTATATCTTTGTCTGATATTTTTGTTATATGAAGTCAGTGTAATGTCCAGTTATTTAGTAGATAATAAATCCTTTTTAAAAAACAAACTCTTACTCTTTCAAACCTACTGGAGTAGGAGTATTATTAGAAACCTGCTGAATTATGCCTTAGAAAACATCAACTAACAATGGAAATATTGAATGTTAATTTAGTAACTGTTGTTGCTTAATGATTAAATATTTGCTAAGAGTCAGGAAATTAAAACAAAAACAGAACCCATTTAGTGCATTTGATGATGATGAAGGTGCTGGGTTTGATTCCTGGTGCGATGTCTTTCTGCATGGAGTTTGCATGTTCTCCACAGGCATGTATGGGTTCTCTCCGAGTACTCTAACTTCCTCCAGAGGTCCAATACCATGACTGCTAGGTTAGTTGCTGTCTCTTAATTGTCCTTAGGTGTGTGCATGGTTGTGTGTCTCGGTGTTGCCCTGCGACGGACTGGCGACCGGTTGTTTCACCCATAAAGTGCTGTAGGTAAGCACCAGACCCACCACGACCCTGTTGGATAAGGGGAAGAAGATGGATGGATAATAACTGAACAAACAATAGACTATTTTGTGTGGGATTGAAACGTATATTTAGTAAAGATCTCAAAAACAATGACTGTAACTGAAACACCGGGATGCCTCCATATTTTGCTTTAAATAAGCTTTGCTTCTGCACAGATGACACATGTTAAATGGACAAAGCATGTTTTATGGCTGCAGGTTGATGCATTACATAACACTATCAGAAAATGCTTTTTAGAAAGCTTTTTAGATGCTTTTTTAGGAAGACAAGATGCTAAATGTTACTCTTTTCCATTTACAAAAAAAAAAAGCTAAATAAGAGAATGCAGAAGAGTTGTCTTCCTTGAGCCATCCATGTCAGTTTTAATGATTTTTAGTAATAACAGTAGGGTTACATTTACAGCTTTTTGATGGTGGAGGAGTTTCAGAAAATGAAGTACACAGCTGCTGCATGATAGTTGATAAAGTAATGACTGGTAACAAAAAAAATCTCTAACCCATAAATAACATCATTGATACTGAAAATAAGATATGAAAGAGAACAATTTATCAGTTTCTTAAAACATAGCAAAACAAAATCCTGGGCACGATGTGAGCAACTGAAAAAGGGAGATTCTGAGACTTTTAAAGGAAATGAGATTAGAGTTTGGGGAAAAGGAACTTGTTTGCTTTTCTCATAAAGAGTTTGGGTGGAGTACTGTAACTTACAGTGACTCGTCATATAAGCTTCTTAATGAGACTTGATAGCATTTCTGATTATGTTAAAAGAGACAAAGAGAGCTTATTCAAAGCTAAAGCTAATATAGAAAGATAAGGGGCAAAGTAATGGCAACCTGTTTTGAAAACTGAGTACATCTCCTTTTACCAAAAGAAAAGCACTGAGTCTTCTTCTATACATTTGATAAGATTTGATTTTAAAGAGAGGAACAGAATCTCTAAAACACACATTTTTCTCTACGGCTCAACCAGAGGTTGTTTAAAAGATTTAGACCTTGTTACTAAGATCTCAATAAAAAAGTGTTGTGTGGCAGCTGGAAACCCTTCTAATTGTTGATGCGTTTGTTTCAAATGATCTTCAGTATTCCTATGAAGCCCAGCAGATTTTTTTATTTTAAAGGTCCATTCATTTCAAAGAGTTCATGGCATCATAGATCTTTTTCCATGCTTCACAATAGGTAGAAGATGCTTTTCTACACACTTAACTATTAATAATTGAACTTTATTTATCTCACATTGGAGGAGCAGTGTAGGGAGCAGTGTGGGGTTAAGGGTCTTGCTCAGAGACCTAGAGTGGCAGTCTGTGGGAGTGGAACTCGAACTCAAAACTTCAGGATTCCAAGCTCTATGCGCTAACCACTAGGCCGCCACTCCCCTGATTCTAAAAATCAGTCCAGAATCCATCCATCCATCCATCCATCCATCCATCCATCCATCCATCCATCCATCCATCCATCCATCCATCCATCCATCCATCCATCATCATACACATCTTTTTTTTTTCCAAAGTTACCACTGTATAAAATAAAGCATCCATTTTAAAACTCCATAGGTTATTGTTACAGGTTATTAAATCAAAAATATTCCTTTACATATTGGAAAACACAAAAAGTCACATATTTACTCACACATTTCAAATTGTTTATTACATCTTACAATTATAAATTAAAAAATTATAAATTTCTGTGCATCTGTTGACCCAGTGTACCTGCTCAGTAGAGGCTGCATAGGCTTAACTTTTCAGTGCAAGTCTGTTGAGATGGGTAATAGAGGATGCTCCTCAGATGATATTGTGCAGAGCAAAGACCAGAGCTATGAGTGTTAAGGAGGAGGAACAGACGGAGGCAGAGGATCCAGCTTCAGTGAAAGGCTCTGTGTTTCTGAGCATCCAATCCTTCTCCTCATGCAGCCCCTGCTTGTCCAGCTCAGGACCCACCAGCTGACGAATTGTCTCATAGTAATTATTCAGCCACTGAATCTGGAGACAAAAATACACTTGCATGTTAAAGTGCAGTTAACCTCAAAATGTTTCTCTTAAGATGTTTTTACAGAGAAAAAAAAAGTTAGATTGGTTATAAGTTATGATATTTCAGTTTTTTTTTTATAAACCCCCAACATTGTATGCAATTTCTTTTGTAAACTACTTCTATAGAAATGTGAACAGTCCATCAGCGTTAATTATAGTACAATTCCTTCGAATAAATATGCTACAAAAATATATATATCAACATGGCATACAATATTGCCTGTAACAGTTTTACATTTGATGTCAACAGAAAATAAATTTCCATTTCTAATACTAAGAGAACATGACAGTTCAGATCTGCAAAAAGCTTTGTTTAACAATTTCTAATCAGAGCATTGCATTTAGTTAATTTAAAACCTTTTTGATTCACCGATTTGAGGTATTCGGTTCAAGCTGGTATGTATAAAAGAAAATGCAATTAATTGTATTAAAACTATTAATTAATTTATGGAAATTAATTCCCCACTGTTTCTTTCTAAATCAAGTAAAAAACAAATCAAAGTTTAAACCCACATTTTCCACTGACAAAGGAGGATGAATAACGGACACAGTCATCTTGCCTGTAAATGTAGTTGTGTCTGATGCCTTTTATATATATTAAAGCAGGTGATTGTCCATATATACAGTGCTCTGGGAAAGTATTCTGCCCCCTTGAACTTTTGGACCTTTTGCCACATTTCAAGCTTAAAATATAAAGCTGTGCAGTTGCAATTTTTTGTGAAGAATTAATAAGTGGGACACAATCATAAAGGGAATAAAATGTATTTGATATTCAAAATATCTAAAACTTTTCCTAAGAAATAGAAAGCTGAAAGAATGGGTATGCAAAATTATTCAGCCCCCTTGAGTTAAAACTTTGTGTTGTCACCTTTTGCTTACAGCTGTAGGTCCCTTGGGATATGTCTCTATCAGTTTTGCACATCGAGAGACTAAAACTTTTGCCCATTCTTCTTGCAAAACAGCTTGAACTCAGTGCAGTTGGATGGAGAGCATTTGTGAACAGCAGTTTTCAGGTCTTTCCTCAGATTCTCAATTCGATTCAGGTCTGGACTTTGACTTGGCCATTCTAACACCTGGATAAGTTTATATGGGAACCATTCCATTGTAGATTTTGCTTTCTGTTTTAGATAATCTGGATTCTAATCCCAATTAGAATGCAAGAAAGATGCTAACATCTGCTGCTGGTTTGAGATATACAAATGAAGAAAAAAATCAAACATGAAAATGAAAAAAGAATTACACTGAACCAAGTTCTCACAGGAAAATGCTATTTTTGATCATTCTACATATTGATGAGAGTATCTCGGCATGCACAATGTGCATATATGCATACTTTGAGTAACAATAAACCTGATGTCACAACTGCAGCTATAGCTGCAGTTGTGACAGGGAAAATTTAGAATATTTATATTCTATTCTATGCTGTTGTATTCTATTCTAACACCTCAACAATACTTTCACGTGAGATTTTTCCAAGGAAAACAACCTTCATAAGGGCAGGTAATGATACTAAAATAATAGCTACAGAAACAACACTCTGTCTATATAAACCACAAAATAGATCTGTATATATATATATATATATA
>NW_015150472.1:431915-449960 GCF_000732505.1 Cyprinodon variegatus
GGTCTGAGGTCGTCTGTTGGTATCCCCCTCAGGGCGCCAAACAGGATTTTTGGATGTTGCCATAATTTTGAAAGCATCTAAAAGCAAATGTTCCATTAAGTATTTTGAAATACTTTGTGACATTGTTTGGACGTTATGATGTAATTATCTATTATTAAGCTACCTATTTTTTTTTTTTTTTTTTTCAAAGACATAGATCTGTTAAAATAAGGTTTTATCTATAGCTTTCTTTTTTTTTTAGCTTTGAAGGTATTTTTTTTTGGAGAAAAAGAAATAAAACACAAAAGCCAAATTTCTCACGTGGTTTTGTTTTCTTTGACTATGTTTTGATCTCAGAGCTGCATAGAAACTTAAACCACAAGTGTGAAATGGGGATTTTAAGAGGAAGCTAGAACCTGTGTTGCAGAAAAGAGAAAGACAGGGTCCATGTCACACAGCAATGTATTTACAAATTAAAACAGGAAGCTGACGACAGTCCGTCATAGTTTAACAGTCTGCATCCGCCTGATGTTTCGTAACTGAATCATTGCTTTTGTAAAAAGATAGCTCACCTGCTTTGAACTGAGGAGCGAAGTGTCAATAAGCTTTCTGTCGTATGGAACCAGGGACACGGTGTCAAATGTCAGGAAGTTATGTCCATACTGAGAAATACAGAGGTTTCATAATGTAAAATAAAAAAAACATGCAATTTAGCACAATCACCTGATTTTTCACAATCACCTGCAATTTAGCACAATCACCTGATTTTTCTGAACAGTTTTGCCTCTTTACCTTTGTCTGAACAGGTATGATCACTGCGATATCTTCAATCCGTATGCCAAAGTCATTCTCTTTGTAATATCCAGGCTCTGTAACAAAATCATATATAAACATATACAGCACTATAAAAAACGATTTGCTTTCCTGTAAATCTGTTATGCCTCTCAGTCAGACTAAATGTTTTAGATTAAACAAATCTTATTATCAAACTCAGACAAAGATAAAGTTAAACATAAGTTAAAACTAAATTAAGGTGATAAACATTTTTAAACATTGGTATTAATTATACTTTGGGTATTAGTTTTCAAGCAGATGTAATGGGACACAGCCGTCTTGAAATTCTTAATTTCTGTATTTTGGTGGGGGTGGGTGGGGAAATCTTCCATCCATCCATCCATCCATCCATCCATCCATCCATCCATCCATCCATCCATCCATCCATCCATCCATCCATCCNATCCATCCATCCATCCATCCATCCATCCATCCATCCATCCATCCATCCATCCATCCATCCATCCATCCATCCATCCATCTTCTCCCGCTTAGTCCTTGTCAGGGTCGTGAGGTTGGTGCCTATCTCTGGCAGTCTATGGGCGAGAGGTGGGGTACACCCTGGACAGGTCGCCAGTCTGTTGCAGGGCAGCAGCACAGAGACAAACAACCATTCATGCACACACTCACACCTAAGGACAATTTTAGAGAGGTCAATAAGCCTAAGAGTCATGTTTCTGGACTCTGGGAGGAAGTTAGAGTACCCAGAGAGAGCTACGCATGTATGGGGGGAACATGCAACTCCATGCAGAAAGACCCCGGGCTGGGAATTGAATCCAGAACCTTCTTGATGCAAGGCAGCAGTGCTACCCACTGTTCCACTGTGCAGCCTGTATTTACATTACATTTCTCATAAATTAAACAGTTTTTTCCCCTAAAAGACCAGTATAAGATATATTTTTACTATTTTTCTAACTTTATGAAATAATTGCAGTTCCTAACATTGGTGACAGGTCTGGTCGAACAGTTCAACAAGTAAGTGTCCTTGTTCTATGCAGCGGATTAACATTGCAGTATTAGCTCTTCATAATGCAGTCAGGTTCAACACTAGCTTTCGACAGAACCTTATATTTAACTCAGGTTTATCAGAAAAACTGACAGGAAACATCTGACTGGAAATGAGCACCATTTTAACATGCAAGAGGTGATAAATTTACAAACAACTCACCAATTGATGTAAACATGCCAGCTTTGAAAGGAATGTTGTTGGTCTGAAATCCAACTGGCCCTGTAAAGTGGAAGCAAACCTGATCTGAGAATCTGAGAAGGAACCTCTGTTATACTGTTTTCCAATGATTACCAAAACATTCATACTTTTTATTATGAATATCTTTAAAAAATGATCAGCACATATTTTGATTTGTCAAAATGTTGCTGAAGTATGGCTAACCTAAAAAAAAGCAAAAATGCTCAGGGCAGCCAGTTTTGGGTGTTCCTATTTAGGTGTGGTCATCAGAACATAGGTCCAACAACAACAAGAATAACTTGAGACTTTTTCTCCATTATGTACTTTTAATGCTTTTCAGAGAATGAATCTAAACTAGGATGCAGGTAACTTGCCTTGCCCTAATCATTCCCACATGCTATTTTGAAATGGTGTTCAAATAAATGTCATAAAAATGCTTAAAAATCTTGTTTAATTTACTTTAAATAACTGAAATGTCTGTACATCTTTGAGTTAACAATAGATTTGGTTCTGTTCTTTGTTTCAACAATTGATAAACTAAGTCAGAAAATCAACCATAACCCAAGTCCAATGATTGTCTATGCATCCATTGTGTCTCGGTGCTTGTCTTTGCTGGGTTGGTGCCAATCCTTAGCTGTCATCTGCTGAGAGGTGAGCCACACCCTGACCAGCTCCCGCAGGTGGATAATCCAGGTCCACAAAGTAAAAACCCTGACTAAATTGTCTTTATCCTTTTCACCTAGCCAGGTGATTAGTGCACACTGTCAATGGTTATAGCTACTATATGCTTTTTGCATTCCGGACCTGGATTATCTACCTCTACCAGTTGCCATTTCATCACAGGGCAACAAAGAGTTCGATGGATGCAAACTCTGTTACTTATGGGGTGGAAACTGTTAGGAAACTGCAGTACCCCAAAAGAATCCATGCATCCACATGAAAAGCTTTGTCCCTTTAGACATAAAGTACTGGAGGTATAAAACCACACTTCCTTACAGTAGTAGAATATAGAATAAAGAAAATGTCTGAATTTTCTCCTGTGAGAGTAGCACAAGCTTCAAGCTGCAAGTTGACAACACCACACAACACAAGGAAGTAGAAAACAGCCGTTTACAACATTTTCAAAGTCTCATCATGCCATTTTAGAGTGAGAGTAATTTTTTTCAGTTTTTTTCACAGTCTGATGATAGTGTTGGTATTTATGGGCTATATCATATGATATCTAGAAGTTTACATCTGCAAACCCTCGCCGGTAGGAGCTATTACTCGCTCGCCATGTTTTTCTGTCCGAGTAATTACAAGTTTCTCTTAGGTGCACGGTATGGAAATTCTGTCCGAATGGACGCTGTGTGAAGTTTACCATTCTGCTCCAGATTTCATGTTTTGACTTTGGTCTTGTTACAACCTTAGAAGTCTTAACAGAGTGAGGATCATAACCTTTCAACAAACATGCTGCAACAGTAAAACATATCAGTTCAAATGATATATTCTTTGTCTTTTTATCTGAGTTGAAAACATTTTTCTTATTTCTGAAATAATGTGTGATGACCACAGGTTTTGTGTTTTTTGTTAGGGTATTGATGGGTGAAAACAGAAAAGCTGAGTTCTACTGTACTGTACATGGGGGGTAAACAAATAGATTGGTATCTTTCAAAGTTTTTTGGGGGTCCAGGGAAAAAAATGAAAAACACAGTGAGACATTAGTCATAAACATAGATCACAAGGAACAGTAAGTAACCTTTTCTAGGAGTGGCTGGTATTTACAGATGTATCAATGGTAAAAACATTTACTATGGATGTGTCCGAATTTCCACCCTAACCACTATATAGGGCACTATATGGTGTAAATGAGTGTCCAAACGTATAGTGGATAAAAAAAGTAGTGGACTCGAAATTTCCCACAAAGCACCTTATTAGGATAACCATCATTTATGACGTGTGAGTTTATTCCACCCTAATAAACTCGCACATCATCAATTAGGACAGTTCCTCTGACCACCTATATACAGTTATCATCCTCATTCTGTACATGGTGAAGAGTTGGGGATGGAATGAGAGCGGTTGCCTTCAGCTAAGAACAAAGTGCAATATCTAGATAAGGTGGAGCCATGAATGTCTCATCATCTGCTAATGTGTATGATGTAATGATGTGATGATGTTGCATACTGGAGATGTATAAAATGCTTCTCTAACTGTGACTTGACTGCTTCACGAGATGTGAGCACGGTTGGTAAGCAGCTGCCTTCTGTAACTCAAAGTAACTTCTCTGATCTGAGTAAGATTACAATTTCTATTAAAATATATTGTCATGTCTAATGACTTCATAACTTATATTTAGCACATATGCTTTATGAAGTGTTATTTAAAGAGTTCGTCCCAAGTTATCTCTTTTCAGGAAAACAAACCAGAGAAGAAAACTTCAAGGTGTAAGCACAGAGCTTTCTTTGGTGATCATCCATGGTCACTAGAGGAGCAGATATATGAAATGATTTGTGCGGAGACCTCTCCTCGCAAAGCATTATGGGATTTGCTGTAACAGCGGCCCACTGTCGCAATAGGCTGTCAGTACCCGACAGCGGCGACCAATAAGACAAATGTCACACAGACCGTGCGGTGGAGGCGGAGTTATGTGAGCAACTAGGAGTAAAAAATAGTGATCATCTGTCAGAACAGTAAGTTAACTAAGTTCGCTATAAAGTCAACGTTATATATAAAGTCCACTATATAGTCCCCGCTCTTTATAGTGATTGAGGGGTTAGGGCTAATCTTTGGACACAGCCTATGCCTCACAGGCCAAACCTTCTCAGTTAAGATCGAAGGTCAAGAGAGATTGGACAAAAATTACATAATTATGAGAGTTCCAAGGAAACTTTTTTTTGGTTTTTACCTGTAGCTCAAGCATACATATCTTATGCAACATCACAGTGAGCTGAAGCTCACCAATGTGTCCACTTCTTAATGGCAAAAATGGCGTTGTCACCTCGTGTCAAGTGTTTGTGCACTAACAGTGCTGGTTTGATTAAAAACTGGCAATAGGGGATAAATAAAACTATTTTTTCAAAGAAAGCTGAGCTAAAGTTCCTCCAATATCAAAGACTCACAGTAACCAATGATTCATGGCAGTTATTGCAGTAAAGGGTGACACAATAGGTTTTTAAATTAAAGGGACATTTTTTTTCACATTGGGCCAAGTAGTTTTGAACAAATTTTTAGGTTAAATAAATGAAATCTTAATTTCACAGTTAAAATGTATATTTACTCTGGGTAATTCTCGGTGATAATAAAATTAGTTTCATGATATAAAATTCTTAACTGTAATAATAAAACAAAAGAAGAAAAAAAACTGCAAGAGAATGGAGATTAATAATAATAAATAAAGAATAATATTGTTTACTGCGCTGTATTAAAATGCTTACCTACTGTCACATAGTTCAGCTGATGTGGGTAACGAGTGATGTAACCACATCACAAGAGGTTTTATTGCAAAAGAAATGTTCACTTACATGTGCATTCCTTTCCAATGTTTGTAATGCTCAGCTGATGCCCAGAGTTCTGGTCAATACAAACTCTTTGCAGTGTTTTTTTTATTTGTATATAAATATTCATATCTTTATAAATCAGTATTTCTGTTTTTTTAGTTTATGCAGTAAAATGTTTTTGATCAATTCTATCAAAAACACCAATAAAGAGCCTTACATTCATGAACTCCAAAGTAGTTTCCCACCCCATGACCGGTGCCATGGCCGTAGTTCAGGCCCACCTCCCACAGAGCCCGCCGGCCAAGCATTTCTATGCGCACACCTGTTGAGACACAAAAAGCCTCTTTCAGGACCTTATAATAAACATTCTGCAGCAGAAGAAGGAGTGCAATCACCTCAGAATGATGTGGAGCAAGATCGCTCTCTAGTGGTGACACAAAAACAAAGTTCAGGGATGGAAAGTACCTTATTGTTTTCTACTCACCACTTGTCCCTGAGGGAAAAACAGTATGTGATATTTCTATGTTCCCCATGAGCACTCGAGTAAAAGCCTCCTGTAGAATAAATAGCGGTAAAATGTGTTTGAAATATGGAATTTAGCGTAGAGTTTTAAATGAATAAAAAAAAAAGCTGTTTAATGTAAATGTAACCTTTTGCATGTCTGTTGGTGACCCCCAGTGAACCGTGCGGGTGATGTCAGTGGTACCATCTCTAAGAAATGAGAAATAGTGAGAGTCATTTTGAGCGCACGAGACCTGAAGTAAAACTGGAAGAGACTGGCTTTACTCACAGATACTGGCCACCCGAGTCAACCAAGTACATCTCATCAACTGTCAGCTTCCTGTTGGTTTCTTCTGACGGGCTGCATGGCAGTAAAAAAACAGGAAATGATACTGGTAATTCACTGATAGTGTTTACTGTTAAAATACAAAAGAACTTTTTAAAATAATCTGACAGTTAAAAAAAATATAGATACAAAAGCTCAAAGAACTCTCCAACATTCCAACTCTTCAACGTTAGCACCGGTGACAAATTTTGTTCTGAACAATGCAACATTAAAGATTTTCTAACTTTATGAAATTTTATGAAACATTTTTATTTTTACATTATTATTTCTAAGATACAAGAGCGGTTGGATGATCATCAGTGAAAAATAACAGGCAATGTAACTGAGATAATATTTAATCTTTTTCCTGACACACCTGTAGCAAAGAGTCTCATGCTGTTACAGCTCAAAAATAGTTAAATGCAATTTTTCCATTTTGTCAAATCGTAACCACAGACTTCATTGTGTTTTAGTTGTAGCCTTGAGGTCAAAGTTAAGGAAAATTGTGAAGTTAAAAGAAAAAGATTTTTGTCTTTAAACTTTCATTTTCTTTATGAATAAAATTTTTTTTTAAAGCACAGTTTGCAGTAATGTGGCATGGTCTCTACCAGTTTTGCACTTCTATCTATTGGCATTTCTTCCCATTCCTCTTTGCAAACTACTGTAGGTCAGGCTGGGTGGAGAGCGTCTGTGAACATCCATTTTCAAGCTCATTGCACAGATTCTGAAATTGATTTCTGTCTGTAACAGGTGTGTGACATTCTGAGAAATAATTTGTAGTTGTTGATCCAGTTGTAGTTCTGGTTGTATCTTTAAGTGTCCTGCTGGAAGGTAAACTGTGATTTTCTTTCCAAGTAGAACTTAAATTATCCTCCACCCATCTCGCTATCATCTCACACTCTCATTTCCGTCCCCACATCATGATGTTGTTTCCACCAAGCTTCAGATGTGAAGTGCTGATTTTCTCCCTCAGATTATGTTTTGAATGGGCACAAAAGTTTCAGTTTACATCTCATTTGACCAGAGCACCTTATTCAACATGTTTGCCATTTTCTCTATATGCCAAATGATTTTATTTTTTGTATGTCTTTCAACAAGGCTTTCTTTTGCCGCTCTGCTGTTAAAGCCAGGTTTTTGGAGTTCAGTAGAACTTTAACTGGCTATTAAGGCTCTCATTTTGCTCCATGTGTTAGAAGGTATACAGCTGTGCTATAATCTTTTAATTTCAGATAGATTGATGATAACCACTGCTTTAAACTTCTCCACAGCATTGTCCCTCATCTCTATACTGTAGTCTTCATGATGCAGTTCACTCACTGATATTCTCTAACAAACAGAACAGCTCTATGTATACTGGGATTAAAACTACACATAGGTTCACTCTACTTATATGGATAGTTTGAAAAGGTGGTCCTGGTTCAGCCTCCTTAAACACCTCAGATGCACAAAACCAATTTTTAATTAACAGAGAATATCTTCTTTTTGTTCTTTTTTTCTGTGACATATAGAAATAATCTTTATATTTTACAATATTATCTACTAACACATTTTGCTGGTGATTAATACAGAGAAATTCCCTCCTCTATAGAAAATCTTCATGGTTATCGGTGCTGCAGTTCAATACTTAGATTGTTATTTAAAAGACAGTCTTGAGGCTCACTACTTTTTCACTTGATCTGATATAGGGATTCAAAGTATAAATAAATCAGTGAAAAGTGATGCTGGACAACACACTAGAAATCCTGTTCTGAGAAATGCTACTAACTGCAATGGTGTGCCAATTTATTCCATTTGGATGCAAAAAAACCCAAAAAACAGTATTAAAAGAAGTTTCCCCCCCAAAAAAATTTTTGCTTCACAGACAAACTGTCTGCTCTATTTGACTTATTGATGGTCCAAATTTTGTACACATATGCATCCAATATTATCTGATGTAGCTAGTGTTGCTCCGATACTGATACCAGTGTCAGGCAGGGCCCCGACACTGCACTAAAATGGTGGTATCGGTATCGGCAAGTACCGACAAATAGGGCACCGATACCATGTTATGAGTTAAAAGTTTATTCAACTATTGTCACCCATTCCAGGAAGGCAATAAAAATTTCGGTTGGATTACTTTGCATTAGTCTTTTTCCTGTTTCTCAAAGATAGGCAGCAACTTGACAAAGCCATGATGGCAATTATTTTACATCCAAGTAGTATGCAGTTCTTCATATATACACACACATCAATTTCAAACAGATGCTATCGGTATGGTATCGGTATCCAATACCGATACTGCACAGCCAGGTATCGGGTATCGGTATCAGGGCCAAAAAATGGCATCGGCGCAACACCAGTTGTAGCACCCATGCCTCCTTCCCACCTGAGTGTCAAACATTCTAAATATAGGCAGTGAATATGCAGCTGCAATCTGACTCAACTTTGATAAATCATGAGGGAAGCAAGTCATTACATTTGCAAGTCCTCGTCTAATGTTCTGTTGATCAGCATATGTTCTGTATATTAATGAAAGCTAACTGGCTAACTGGACTGTGGGTACTGCTTTATTCACATCATAGATGTAATTCTGATTGTGGCTGGTTACTAGATCAACTTTGTACAGGCTATCAATTATGTGCCTATTTTTATACATGCAAAAATATTGATTTACTTTAGCAAAATATGCAATATTAGATCAAGACCTTAATCTATTCGCCTTGATCTGTATTTTCTTAGTGTCTTAGTTCAGCTCCTTTTGCATTATCTCTTTTGTCTCTTTTTGATTCCCTAATTTTATGAACTGAATCCTTTGATTCTGTTATCTGTTTCCTTTGTCTTTTTCTACTTCTGCATCAATATTTATTTATTCATTCTGGGTTACTCATCATTTGTTGCTTAATTCTTACATTTAACTTTATTTAAACTTTCTAACTATTACACTGCACCGTTTTCTGTCTGTGCTCCATGTCCTGTTCAACATCTGCAAGTGTTCTGCTTCATTATGTCACCTACCTGTACACAATTCTCTTTCTGAGCTCCTGTCTGCATTTTTGGTTAACTCAGAGCTTAAAAAAATAAGGTATCACATCACGTGTTCTGATTTTTAATTCCTAAAACCTTTACAAACTATTATCTCTTCTCCTTCAACTTTACAGTTATGCCTTATGTTGTTCTGGTCTTACTGTGCTTATCATCACATATAGAGGTTTTTTTGTGTCACTCCTGACAGAACAGTAACAAAGGGCCACTAGTGAAATGATCCAAAACACAAAAGGGAATTCCCTTGAATATAAGACACTTTTGGTATCTCCCCTGTTTAAAGGATGAAAGCTAAATATGTTGGGTATGCAGTCAACGATTACACAACAGTATTGTAAAATGTAGCTTTCTAAATGTTTCGTGCCCCAGAATGTTCAGAGGAGTTAAATAGCTGTATTCATAACAAACATTTTGTACAAAGTGGCCTATATCTACTGCTGAAAAATACGTTGAAATCATTGATTTGCATAAAACACATCAGATGCTTGAAGCACAGATTTGCTAGATTTGTTTCAAACACCCTGTTTTACATCTATGCACATAAAATGAAGGCACTCTAAAAACTTGGCGGGATGGAAAATAATTTTTTTAAATTGAAAAACAACAGTTTCATCAGCTTTAAACATATATATACGGTAGTATAAACTTGGCCTTACACTGTCCCCACAAAGTAACACACTTGCTACAGCAAAGGCAATCTGTTGAGTCCCATTGATTTTCAGTCAATTTTAACCCTTTCTATCCCTTGAACCTGACATTAACCATTAACTCAACCACTACCAGGGCATACCTCACCTTAACCTAAATAAAAGTCACACCTTAGTCCTAAACCTAACCTTTAGCAGACAACATGTTCTCACTCTAATACCAAAATAAGAGCACATATAAAATCAAACACATCCTTACTGCACTTAGCTCTTTTTGTTTTTTGTCTTTAATATTTCACCCATTTAAGAATTTCTTTATTCATTCCAAACTGTATGCCTACACAAGCTGGAATAAGGAAAGTCTCATTAAAACATAGAACTTGAAAAAGAAGATGACATGCTTTCATCTTACCTGTAGTGTGCAAGAGCTGCATTTGGTCCACTAGCAGAGATTGTTTCAAAGCTTGGGCCTTTGTTGTCCTTCTGTTTGCTGGAACATAAATATATCTGTTATTCCCATTTCCAAAATATCTATAGATATGTTAATAAATACTTAAATACAGGAATAATACATCTATAATACACAAAAAAATCAATGTGTTTACACACTCTATACAAGTGTACAAGTAAACAATCAATAGTGAGGACTTCCAATAGTGTATCACTATTGGAAGTCCTCACAGGCACGTTGTTTTCGATATAGTTTACTACCACACGTCAACAGTAAATTAAGAAGCACAAGCTTTTTTTCCAAGCTAAATATAAGCAATGTAATTAAGACTAATGTAACTGTTGTCTGCAGCTGTTGTGCTGAGCTGCGTATGCTGTTGGCAGCAGGCTTTTGTTCATCTCTTATTTTTTCCAAGACTCCCTTTTAGTATTGGAAAAAGGATTAGCTGTTCCATCCTGTAAATACTTCAGGTAATGTTTCTCTGAATTGCATAACCCCATTTATAACATTAAGCCTTTTGATGCATCTTTTATTTAAAGGGGTCATAGAATTATTATATGGGGTAATGGTGCTGGTCCTTATGGTCTCTGAATAGGCTGTGTAACATTGGTTGGGCTAATAATGGCATATTAGCTGTTCTATGCGCTCTAATGCATGCCTGGTTACAATCCCTAGAATAAAACGACAGGATTTCTTCCTTTTATGGTATGCCTATGAATATTTAGATGAGCTGTGCACTGATTGGTTGGTTTACAACGAGCGAAGCTGCTCAGCAAAGATGCATCATTGCAATAGGCACTCACTCACTGAAACAGCGAGATGGTTGATATGGTAGGGTGACCAGACGTCCTCTTTTTCTTGGACAAGATTTCCGGGGAGAATTTAAAAATCGCACTGGATTTTGATCGACTACATTGCAGCACGTAGTCGAAACACACTGGGCACTTGAACCGGGCCGTGAGCTCCAGGGCTGGTTCGCGAACCCTGGCGGACGGGGGCAGGGAGCCAGTGAGGGATGGAAAGACCGAATCCTGATCCGATGACGGTAGCCTAGACACAGGCGGCCCCGTGCTTCCCCCCGTCCCCCACCTCCTGCTGAGGATGGGCAGCTCATGGTTCTCTGCTGAGGTCCGGTCCAGTCAGCGGCCAGCAGTCTACACTTCAAACCCCCCTCTCCCTTGGACCAGTGAACCAGTGGGCTGGTCTGCATGTTAGTTTTGGGGAGTGACAAAGGTACAGGCCAGAACCAAATAAGGCAACATCCCCAAGTTTACGTCAACTCGGGGCTTCATTTGGATTCGCAAGGGGTTTGAACGTCCATTTCATCCACGGAACTATCGTTATTCATCTATGACAAGGTAAACTCGGTTTTGCTTTCTATGACCCCTTTAAGAATGAAGCTTTTGTTGTTTTAAAAAAGTGAGTTTCATATTAATATGCTGTATTTATACTTATTAATGTATAATATGGATCTGCAACCTCTACAATCCAAAGAGCCATTTTCACAATTAGTCAAGTGTATAAAAATAGTTTAGAGCCGCGAACATTATTTGACCTTCTTTAAAGAGATACCTACCAAGGGTTTTGTTAATAATCACTGTGCCATGTCAAATATTTTAAAATGAAGGACAAAATTTGTGAAAAAAAGCAAGTGCATTTTAAATTGGTTTCTGAAATCCCATTTTAGCATTTAGAAAAGATCAAAAAACATATTTCTGTTATATTTAGAGTCAATTTCTTTTTCAGTGCAACCAGTCAGTTTGTTAGTAGTTCTTTTTTTTTGTTTTTACAAAGATTAGCTGGATCTTTATCATTTTTAGCTAAAGTGATGAAGAGCCACTGGCAAATGATTAAAAACCCTCTTGTGGCTCCAGGTCCACAGGTTTCAGACCCCTGAGTAAGACTTAATTTGTTTACTCACCTGCGACAGTTATTGACGTATTCTGCAGCGCTCAGCTCGGTCACATTCCCCTTTGGGACTGCCTTTTCCAGCCACATCAGCAACTGGATAACAGCAACTGCATCCCTCACCTGAATGACATGTGTGTCATGTTTTATCCTCACTTTTTAATTCCAGTTGGTAAAATAAAAATAATCTTTGTGACTTTTGTTTGCAATCGGGACGTACATGAGCTTCCCTCAGTATTCGTTCCTCAGTCTCATCTTTCACAGCTTTAGTTGTCAACACAGGAGAATAGGAGGATGTCATTAGTTTCTCCTAAATTAGATAACAACAAAAACAGGCATTAATATAAAACCACATTTTTTTAAATGCTAATAAAGTGAATATTTAGAATTCAGATACATACATGGGGCGTTATAATCTCATAAAGTGCGTAGTTTGTGTATTCTGTACCGATCCAAACTTTAACCCCAGGCTGAGCCACATAGGTCATTAGATTTTTCCGAACAGAATTGTAACTTTTTAGCTGCACACAGAGGGATTCTTTGCAAAATGCATTCAGGTAAGTCTTTAAGTCCTCAGTCACTCTGTCTGTGTGGACAAACAGCCTGTAGAAACAATGAAAAACATTATTCAATATGCTTAAATAAATGACAGGACAGTTTTATAAGGGTATTTGTTGTAATATTTAAAAAATACTATCTTCTATTTAATGTAAACCATTATTTGTTCAATAGATAGACATAAATAATAGTCAATAGACATAAATAAATGTATAGTAAATAAAAATATGAGTGACTTACCAGATTTCATTTAAAGTTAGAAGTGTGTAGGAGTAGAAGAAGGGGTTGTAAGGAATGTCATTTCCACGCAAATTAAAGAGCCCTAAAAAGATTAAAAAGAAAAAAAGCATCATCATTGATTCTTGTTTGTCTCCTGCTTGTTATTAGGGTTTAATTGCTCAGCATCAGGAGTGTTTTTTCCTCACAGGCTGTTTCATCCAGAGCTGAGAGAAGAAGAGCTGTGGGCTGGTATGGATTCATCGTCATTAGACTCCGTATCTGTTCCACCTTCACCTGCCATGTCCTCTCTGAAGGATGAAGCATGTTATGTGTTATGCTAATAGCATCAACGGACTCATTTAACTTTTGCCCATTTTATGCTTATTGTGATGGTACCACCACACCATCAAACAACAATTGTATATTTTGGTTAGAATTCATATTGTAGAAACATCGAAAACTAAAGCCAGAGGAAAAAAAAAAAAAGCATGTGGGGAAAGTTTGTGTTTGAGTTACTTGTGGGTTATAATAAATTAAATACAGGAAAATACTGGAAAAAGGGACAAATTGGAAGCATTTTTATCTCTTATAGACTCAAATAAAGCTACATTTGTTAGATATATTCAGAAATTACTACTAAAAATGCATTTTCCATCCAATTTGATCAAGTGTATGCTGTTTTGAAAAAAACAATAAACTATTTCCCTTACTATTTGTGCAAAAATGGTAATTACCCAAAGACGGTGGATACTTAATTCATATTCATGCCAGACTTTAGAATTAACACAATTTCATCTTATTCCCATTAGACATAAGCTGAACTCTATGGCTGTAGAAAGGGCAGTTATTAAACACTGTAATAACTACAGTGTGGAAAAATCTTTACTAAATGAATAAAACTGTAAACTGGTTTGATTTGTATTTTTTAGTTTAAGTGCTGTCTACCTTCTGACTGTAAAAACACATTTGCCCTTTTATGTCCTTGCTTGTTTGACATTCAAGTAATCGTCTCATTCTTCATTACTTAATGGACTCCATCTAGTCTGCCGAAAAATAAAAGAGCAACCATTCTTATCCTGACTGTCAAACATGCTCTTTAAACCATGCCGATGATGACTTTTTGCAGTTAAATATACAGACCATTAGGTTTGTGGTGCTCTCTATTCATTCTATTTTTCTAATCTACAGTCATAAAGACTAATAGGACCAACGCTGAGACAGCTTCCTTATCTGCAGGCTCCTCTTGTCCTTTCGAGTTGTTCAATCTGTCAGCCAACCGTAAAAAACATGCTCTTTATGGTTGTTTGCAGGGCTGCTTATTGCTTTCTTTCCAGTTTGCAGGTATTCATCAACTCACAGACTGCTGGGCTGCAGTTTATGTGTATTTGTGAATGCAAGAAGACCCACGTATGACTCTATCAGGCAGACGGATGAGGTTGTCAGGTGGGACAGGCGGCCTATCCTTCCACACTTGGTCGACCAGGTTATCAGGAATGGACTTGAGGATACGATTGCTGGACTCCAGACTCATGGCATAGCCTTCCTGGGTCTCTAATGGAGCAGGTTGCAGAAGATAACACCCATTACACAGACTCATTCTAAAGTAAACAATCTGGATGGCGTCTGATGCACCTATTAATATTTTCCTTCTACTTGGTTTATGGTTGTTAAAATTGACTAACAGCTGAGTTAAATATGTAAAAACTCACTGAGGGAGAAGAGGAAGGGATCAAAGCCTATGATGCCTTCTGCTGGTACCTCTGCCATAAGCCACTCTGCCACACTGATGATGGACACTAAAACATCAAATCCAAAATGTATTAATGATACCACCGAATATTGGCAAACTTTAAGGAGATGCATGATAATCAGTATTTAATGAAAATATGCAGAGGTTTCCATGCAGCTGGTTTGTGGGATGTGGGTTTAAAGAATAAAGCATGCAAGATACTCTGTTTACATTCAAATATTTTACTTATTAATCAATTGATGGATTCATTTGTTTTTATTTGTTTTGTGGATAGCATAGGTTGTTTCCAAAACCTGTTGAGCACTTTAAATAAGTGACAACTATGGTGGTCACAATCATTATTTTGACTGAACACAACCGTTAGACAGTTATCCATACAATACCGATAAATTAGCAATGCTTTGTTTCCGTTAATATTGATACTAACTTGTCATTGACAACGCTGACACCCACTTAGCAAAATTAAGGTTAGTCATAAAAATGTTTTTATTATTTTTGCAGGAAATCGCAATTGGGATAGATGGCATGTCATTAGAAATGTTAGCTAGCTATTATCATGAATCATAACTGGTCTTTCCCAATTATCTATCCTCATATGTGGTAACCAGAAATTACTAATACTATTGGTTGTAAGGTGTACCAGGAATCAATAAATGTATTTAGAGCTTTCTCAAAATTTAGTTCACTCTTACTGCTGGTAAGTCTGAAAAAATATTATGATATAAAAAAATACATTTTTGCTTTACTTTTTTTGTTACTATATGCTTATCTGTTTGTGTAATCCTGCCTAAAACTTTTTCTGCATGAGTCATTTCCTCACACAGTAGTTTTTAATAAATATGTAATAAAACAGCTTTAAAAACTGTGTTAATTGTAGAAACTATATTTCTTCAAAATATGTCAATCTGTGAATTTCAAGAACCTTATCCCCAATAAACATTCATTAAGGTTTTTAATCTCTTCTGGATAGTTTTGTTTAAGAACAAAAAGCAAAAAAAAAAAAAAAAAGTAATTATGTTTGAGAACAAACAATGTTTGTGTGAGTTTTTTCATAATAAAATCCCCATAATGACATGTTTAGTCTTTAAAATTCTATTTTTGAAAACTGAAAAAAACAAAAAAACACCCCACAGCTATTTAAAAGGAATGCATGCGTGCAACACTGCCATAAGAAAAGGGTAGAGTATAATCATCCATACCATCTTTTTCCAGTTCCCAGTTGCAGTCCATCTGTCTCTCAGCTTGGACCCAGTAGCGGCTGTCTGTCCACAGGGCCGCCTTGGTTCTACTGACAACAGCAGTGCCTGGAAAAAAAAAGGTGGGACAGCTGCAGTAACAAGTTGCTGGTGTCAAATCACAAAAACTGGACTGTGACAATTTTTTTTAAACTTCTAAACTTCTTTATACAGAGCTTTTATTTATATTGCTTTATATTGCTTTATATTGCAATAAGAGTTTTAATCCATTTATTTTTTTCCTCCTATCCATCCAAGCTTGTTTTATTAAGATTGGAGGCTCATTTGGACATTGCAGTCCCAGGCAACAATCTTAATATTTGTCCCTTATATATTGTATTTAAGCATATTCACCCAAAGTAGGCAGTTTATTTAATCTGCTTGAATCTTGTTTTGTTCCTTTACTTATGATTTATATTTGATGACAAGTATCAGCGTCAGTACATTTAGACCCTTGCCTTTAGGCACAGCGTGACCTTCACCAAGAGAAGAGTTCCTCTCATATCTGGAAACACAGTCCAAATCTGTCTATCTTTATGCTCCATTTTAGTATCACTCTTCCAGGCCATGATGAGCCTTTTACCTTTTATGAAAATGCTTCGAGACAGTCCTGTCCTCTATTGAACACCACATTAACTATATACAGCAAACCTCAACTTAAGCTTTTTTTAGACTATGGTGGCATTTTCAGTCTGGACTGTGTAACTAATACTGGGAGCATATTGTGCACTGTGCTTATAAAGTGGAGATCTAGAAGGAAATGTAATAATTAAAGACCTGGCACAGGAAATGAAAGATGTATCATTCCTCTCATAGCAAGTTTTTACTACTGCGATGGACTGGCAACCTGTCCAGGGTGTACCCATACTCTTGCCCGTAGACAGCTGGAGATAGGCACCAGCACCCCTCGTGACCCCACTTGAGATAAGTGTGTTAGAAAATGGATGGACGGAAGGAATTTTTTACTAAACAGCATATTATTATAACTAGTTGATAATTTCCATACTACAAACTGTGCTCTATTTGGATTTTTTCATGGAACTGTTAAATAAAGTGGGAAGACTCTATGACAGGGTAAGAGGCTGACTCACTGACTTAATTTTCGATATTGTAATATTGGGAGTTATTTGACCTTGGAAACCAGCAAACATAATGGGAAATGGTCATGTACTGGATTGAAATATAAGTCAGAAAACAGCAAAAGTTCACAGAATAACTCTCAAAGCAATTACACATTTTATCAGTCTTCAAAATATTATAATAATTTCTAAATATTTGTAAAAAAAAAAAAAAAAAAAAAACAACTTTATATTCTGATTAAACTCTTGTAGCCTATTATATGATGCACTCATGTACAGCGTTGACTAACCAGTATCAGGCTGGACCCTCTTTCTCCCAAAAGAATGACATTAAATCTTTACAGACTAGTTTAAAAAGGGTGTTGGGAACTTTTTTCTGAGGTTTTGTCTATATTTGCATTATTGCATCACGCAGTTGTTGCTGACATATCAAATACATATCCATCATGTTAGTCCCCTGCCCCACTACATCCTTTGGGATGAAGTGGGTAATAGATTGAGAACCTGTGACTGTGCTTAACATGTTCAAGTTGATTTGAGCCCTCTTATGATGTACGTTATCCTACAGGAAGCAGCAATCAGAAGATGGGTACACTGTAGTTATGATCCTACCTACTGCCAATGCTACTTACAGCTAGCCTGCTATGTTAGTATGTTTGCTTATATATACAGTCATCCCTACTTTAAATTATCTAAGGTTGAGGATATTAAAGATATAGGGGAGGATTTTATGCTCCACTTAAAAAAATGAATGCACATACACAACCCTGTAGCCGCTCCCGAGAGACTTAGACTTAGACAACATTTATTGTCATTTTGTATACACAGAGTGTATACAAAACGAAATTTCATCTCATTTCCATGCCTTAAAAT
>NW_015150472.1:449970-457134 GCF_000732505.1 Cyprinodon variegatus
GACTTTTTTCCATTGAAAACTCACGTTTAGAGAATGCTACAAATAAAAGTCAAATTTCATTCAACATGCGTTTATTTTTTTTATAATTAAGTGTTACACGTGCGCTAAAAAGTGCCCTTCCTCCCCCTCCTGAGCACCTGCCCCCCAAAATGTCTGTGCACGCCTCTGGTAAACAGTGTGGGAGAAAAAACATAACCTGACAACAGCCAGATGCATGGAGCTAGGCGGAGCGAGACATGCATCTGGCTGTTGTCAGGTTAGAAAAAACATGGTGTGGAAAAAAAACAAAAACGCATTGATATGGAAGTTCAGAGCATTAAATATGTATGGTGCAATTATGCAGAATTTCAGATTGGTGTATTAGTGTGAGGGAATGCCTATCAAACATGTGCAAGAGAAATACATGTATGTCTATGTAACTACAAGCATCTTTATAGCTAACTTAAGCATGCCACAGGCCAATAAACAAGCTATTGTCTAGCTAGATTTATTTATCTATTTATTTTCCTGTGCATTTAGAGCTTTTGAAGAGGAATTCTTGTAGGATTTGATATGGACTATGAACCCGTGCTCTGTTCATATCGACCAAGATCCAGGATAAGCAAGTATGATGGCCTTACGTAAAAATGTCACCAGAATGACTGACTATTAGGAGGACCACTTATTTTGATGATCCATCCAGAAAAAGAACATCCTCCCCTATACCTTCAATCGTTAATAGAATAAGCTTTCACTAGCGACAATGCCCACTAAAAAATCAATTACTGCCAGTTCTTTGATGTTCCATTTTCAGTGGGACTAGTAACAATTGAAACCCCAAGCAATTAGGCACTAAAATTAGGAACAGATCTACATAACAGTTAATGATGGATATGTCTAAAAAGCAAATTAACCTGTAGGGAATCATTCTAAGCAGGTACTTATGGAAAAGGGGCATTTCAGTCCTAAGCTCATCCTCTTGACATTTGACGTACAGAAAGTCATTTTTAATCACTTAGCTATATTTCCCTTATTTTACTTTATTGGAGACATTTCTCCATAAGCGTGAGAGATGGTTGTGCTTGAAAATCCCGAAAGATCAACATTTTCTGACATACTTAGACCAACCCATCTGTCACCAACAGCTATGCTGCAATACAAAGTAACTGAAAAGTATCAAACCAAGGGGCTGGTGTATGTAGATTTCATATGGTAACAGCTGGGTAAACCACACGCACAAAAAAAGCTGTTATTTACACCAAATTTGTGCATTTTTACAGTGCCACATTCAGACGTAAAGCACAGTTTACTGATCAGGTTAGTCCCACACTACCAACTAAAAAAAAAGCCCCATCAATAATTCTGTCCACTGTTATGGACCTTATGAATCAGCAGTGAGATTACTCTCTGAGGACAGCAGCCCTGAATGAGAGGACACAATTAGGCAGAGAGCATTGAAAACAAATGAATGACGACTTGGTGAGGATGTGGGATGAAAGTAAAGGAGCTTAGATGTGGGGGTTGACTCATGATGAGGAGGAGGATGAAGAGGAGGAGAGGATTGTACTGTACCTGCAGAGCCTGTAAAACCAGTCATAAAGGCCATCCTGGCATCACGGGGGGAGATGTATTCACTCTGACAGAAAAAAAATTGCAGTAAATCAAAACCACACACACACAAACCAGGTTTTTAAACCCAGATGGATTAATTATGACAGGCACCACATGTACCAGGTGAGCATCGGTGCCAGGAATGATGTAGGCAGATATATTCAGGGAAAGCATTTGCTCACGTAGTTCCTGCAGCTGGAGAGTGGTATTTACTGCTGTGCTGGGGAGAAACTGCAACAAATGCAGACAGGAAGAAAGATGACATGCACATAGATGGAGGCAGAAGTCTCCACATTTATTTAAAACCCAGGAAGCTGCTGAATTATCTGTTTTTCCATCATGCTCTATAATCATTAACTCTGAATGACTCCACTGGGGGCAAAGTTGTCCCTTAATTGTTGATGTTTTTATGGAAAACTATAGTTTATTGTTGTGGGTATTAAAATCGTTCTTAATCGAGTCTTACCGGTGGAGTCAGAGAGCAGTTCCTCTCAGTTCGCTCAAACAAAGCAGCACTGGAAAGATTTCCTGAAAGAACATGAAGACAGATCTAAAACACTGGCAATTACAGACTGGAGCGCACATCAGATAAGCCAAACTTATTATGCTGAGTTGTTTTTTTCAGCTCTCTGAAACATATCTGCCGTCAGTGAGGCAAAGATTGGTATGGACAGAAAATCTGAATATATTCAAGCAGAAATCAAGCCAGGATATTAACCAAGTCTATGTCCAAAACTCAGAATTTTATAAGACAGCTGAAAAAATTTGAGAGCCACTGAAAGAAACTATGAAAACAGGTTTTCACTACAACTGCAACTTTAACTGATCTCTTTCGTCTATATACAACTACAAACCTATCTGTCTTACAATTTCAGTTAACATTACACCATAAACAGTGATCATCAATAAAGTGAGCAGAGGCAGAAAACAGGATGAAGACAAACTCTTTACCCGCCAGTATGGCCGCAGAAAGAGCCCACAGCAACACAGCGGAAGGCATCTTCACCGTCTACACAGAGATCCTGTCCAGACTGCCAGCTGAGCTGATGTGCATTCGGGTTATGTGACAAGGAGTGCCGGGCAATGTTGTGAGCATGTATGGGGGGGGAAAGCCGTCCCCTCTATCCCTTCTCTTGCTCCTCCTCTTCCTCACCACCTCTAACTATCCCCTCTCCCTGTAGCAAAGCAGGCTTTCATGGTAGATTTAGGATAATTGTTTAATTTCTTGATTTTGTAAAACAGGTCCTGGGCCACTGTGAACAATAACTGATTTTAAAATGTTTCCTTAATAAAACACAATTTGTGTTCAGTTAATAGCAGAAACTTATATACAAGCCATGAAAAGATGCTTTAATTCTCTCTGTCTACAACAAAACAAGATTATGTTTTTCTATCAACTGTCATAATAACAAGAGAGAACATTTTTTTCTGCAGTTTTTTATTAATCCCTTCATGACATCAGAAGCATGCATACATCTACTTGCCCTTTTCATAGAGTACAGTACAATGCCTTCTGACATTCGAGGGAAAAATTATGTGTTTGCTTCACAAGCTTCTCCCAGGTCAAAAGGGGTGCACTTCAAGGGGATACCTTAAATACATTGTTTCTTTTTGTGACTTCTCAGAAAAAAAAAATAAATAAAAATTAGTCTTGAAGATATTCAGCCTTGTGTACAATTCCCAAATGGCTAGAATCGCTAATAATCTGTTCAAGCAATTAAAACTACAATAACATAATGTTGAGTTGGGATATAGTCTAGGATAGGAAAAGTTCTGTGTCTCAGAGATGAACGTGTTTTTGTGTAAGAAGTGTGAATTAAATGAAATCAGAGAATTTTGCGGAAAAAGCAGGAAAGAGAGTGACATTGTCAACATTGACTGAAAGGTTAGGAAGAAGCCAGTAACTATAAATTATAGCTTAGAAAAGCATACAGGAAGAAACATCTTTATTTTCGAAGAAAGGCCCCTTGGTCTTATGGACCTGTATTTGAACAACAAGGCCTTTAAGTGTGAAAATATCTCCACTTTAAAGTATGAAGGGGCAAAAAATCATTTGCTGTGGATTTTTCACTGCAGGAGGTACCGATGCCCTTCAAAAAAAAAAATAGCGCCATGAAGATTATTAGGCAGAAATATCAACATGACATCTTAAGACATCTGCTAGGAAGTTGAAGCTGAGACAAGTTAGGTTTCTAAATGGGCGATAACCCTAATCATGACACCAAATCACCAAAGCTGCTGAAAATTACATTCTCTTTGGGTTTTGTCAAAAGAAACTTTGTAGAGATAATAAGGTATGTATGACAATTTGTTTTCAGATTCAAACATAAAGGGGCTTTTCTTTGTTAATGTTCTTGCTCTTTAGAACTTGAGAGATTGTGGTTCAGGTGCGTTTGACTTGGGACAGCTCAAAATGTTGTAGGACACCAATGACCCACCACTGGAGTTTAACCCACCAGCTAAAACAATTGACTAAAGGCTTAAAAAAAAAAAAAAAAACTACATTGGGAGGTGAAGTCTGAAGTCTGTTGAGGTTTTATAAAAAAAAAATAAAACACATGAAAACACAATACATACAGTAATATTAACACAGCAATGTTAAAAAGAGTATTTTGTGTCTCTTATGAACTTGTCATGATCTCAGCACTGATGTCTGGTCTGATTACTCATTTCACTTACCTGCTTAGCTCTACCTAGTTATCGTTACCGCTCATCTGATCTACCTTCATTAGTCTCTATTTAACCAGCCTTCAGACCAGCCATCAGTGCCATATTTCGAGCCATTGGTGAGATTATTCTAGCGTTCCTGTCTTCTCACTCCAGCCTGATCTCTGCCTGCTTGTGTACTGACCAAAACAGTTTCCCGACCAGTGGGTCTGCTTGCCCTTGTCCTGCCTCTCAGCCCCACTGTGTATCGTACCTGGAACTGTGACCTGACTCCGTCCTGGATTCTCCTTCGGCGCCTCTCCAGATCTCTGACCTCCTGGCTCTGACAACATACCACGTCACTAACATTGGCTTTGGCTTCACCCTCTGCCTACATTTGTCTGCTCGGTTCTGATCTCCTGCATGTCCTCCAACCACGATACATCAACGTCTGGCACATTCCCTGCTGAGTCGTGTTTGCAGCCGACTGGCTGGAACCAACCTCACCCTCTGGGCACGGACTTAACTATGAGACCAGGTTAGTGACTCACACGTTCATTATCATCCACTTCCAGAAACACGTGGTCACTAACCTGTTGTCTTCACCTGCAGAGCATCGTTCCGAAATTTGCCGACTTCGCCAATCCCGATTCTGTTTTCAATAAACTTCTGAGAAATCTTTGTCAGCCTCGAATAGTGGATCATTCACTTCTAAGCTTAACTGGAATTAAGTAAATCCTTTAATTTAACAACATTAAAAAGTTAATCTCTATTGAAAACAATTTGAATTTGAACATTTGAATTGAGAAAGCTTCCTGGAGGGGAAGCGAAACGTCTTAAAAACTTGGAAACCAAGTCCAGTGGATTGTTTTTAAACTTTTACGGAATTGAAAACAATACTGTTCCTAAATGTTACGCTTCCAGAATTGGAAAGGACCTTAAAAAAATCCATTTTGTGACTTAATGCTGAGAGACATAGTGTACTGTATCTCTTTAAATGAATATAAATTGGCAACAAGAGTTTGTTAGTCAATGTTTCTGATAAAGACTTTTAGCTATCAGTTTGAAAAACATAATTCAAATATGCATTATTTTTATGTTAGTCCTTAACGTGTTATTTCTGTTGATTATGATGTAAAACAGCATATTCACTATTCTGATTATTATTTACTGTAAAACGCAGAAAAGATCAGTGTGTCTCTAAGATACAGAGCATCCACAGCAGGCTGTTATTTCTGGTTTATTAAGGTAGAGCTCCATATATCTATGCTCCTACTGAGCCACTGAATACCTGATGTTGTTATTCTTTTAGGTGGCACCTCTGCTTCTCTGAGATCAAGCAGCTTTGAAGATGACTTCAAAACCTGGCAGCTCTACAAGCCAAACAACTCTAAAAAAGGTTTACTTAGTGTTTTTTCTCAGGAATAACAAATGTTACTGTCTGATTTTCTCTCATAGCAGTGTTAATCTAATAAAAACCTACAGGTCAGTGATGTCAGATTCAAAGCATTTCCTTGTTTCTTCCTTCAGAACTAATTTTAGATATCATGAGACCCAGACTCTAAAGTTGGACATCTTATAATCTGGAAACAGAGTAAACCACCTGATAATAATCACTCTGAAAGCCACATCTCACTAACAATATTTTAGAGTTTTGCTAGGCTCAGTCTAATCGGATGCGCTGTAGCATAGTTTTAAACCTCTAAATATCACCATATAAGAAGAAAATGAAATGCCCACTAGAATTGGAGAGAGACCAGAGGAAGTCAGGCCTAAAGGTTTCAGAACCTTTAAGAAGGAGGAAACAGCAGTCTACTAATGTCAACAAATTCTGCCAATACTGCTGATATGCAGTATCCTTGGCAAAGTTAAAGTAAACGGAAAGTTTAAAGAAAAAAATCCAGCAATACACAATGATCCAGCAATGGAAAAAACTAGGAGCTTAAATCCTGAGGCAGGGATGGAAGGTGACAGAGGGATGGGATGAGCTAATCAGGGAAAATGTGAAACAGCTGTGGCAGAACGAAAGCATGGAAACTGAGAGAGAGAGAGACTGATACAAATGAAGCTGCACTAAAACTCAAAGAAAACAGACTAAAATGAAAAGACTAACAGAGAAATCAATCAAAATTAGCAAAAAAATGATAATAATAAACTTAGAAACTAAATATAGAATATTAAACGAAAATTAAGAAACTTAGATTGCAAAAATGATTTAATGCTCTCAAACCTAAAAATATTAATACAAACAAGGAACAGTTTAAAAAACAAAAACCCTAAACCATGACACTCTGGTGTTTTTTGTTGTTTATGTTCAAAGACTTCAGCCAAGATTAAAAACCACACAAGGCAAATATTATCAACATCAGGGGCCAGACATGCTACTATACAAAGGATCATCACATATGTAGCTTAAGTACATTGGAAGTCAAACATGACAAGTACATGATTATCACAGTCTTTAAACGTGAATGAAGAAAGAGAATGACGCACCGTGCACCTAAGCACGTTGGAACAGAACAATGGTAAAATGCAAATCAAATAAAATCAAATCACTACTTAGTCAGGGGGTTAACAATACTGGAGACTAAACTGCAGATTACTATCCCTCATCCTGATTCACTAAAGTGTTAGCAACAGTGCTAACAGCTGTGCATTAATGCAGCCCCAGAAGGAAAATATTTATACTAAATATTGTAATAACCAAAAGTTCCTGGAAGAAAATCCCCCATTTCTAAGTTGTATGAAGAGGTTCAAAGGTGTGGTTAGAGGAAAAAAAATATATACATATATATAGTATTTGTAGCCAACTTTATCAACAAACAAGCATGTTTCTGCTGTTGGCTTTCACCAGGGTTTGACATCCATCCATCCATCCATCCATCCATCCATCCATCCATCCATCCATCCATCCATCCATCCATCCAT
>NW_015150472.1:457260-460161 GCF_000732505.1 Cyprinodon variegatus
ATCCATCCATCCATCCATCCATCCATCCATCCATCCATCCATCCATTCAATGAAGCAGGTCATGGTGGAGCTGGTGCCTATCTTCTTAGCAGACTATGGGTAAAAGGTGGGGTAAACATTGTGCAGGTCGCCAGTACATCGCAAGGCAACAAACACTCACATCTAAGGAAAAATTACAAATGCCATTTAACTTTCTTGAACTTTGGGAGGAAGCCGGAGAACTCAGAATAATCCATGTGTGCACGCTGAGAACATGCAAACTCCATTTTGAAAGAACCTGTGCTGGGAATCTAACCAGAGGCAGCCGTGCAACAAACTGCACCACCGTGCAGCTAGGAATGACTTCTTTAGGAAAAAAAAATCCTCTGAATAAACATCATGACAAATTGAAGAAAAATGGTCAAAGTACTAAAAGTTAAACTGATTGTTACCAATAAGTATATTACACTGCTACATCAGTGCTAAATGGTTGATGGTGACAATGCTGAAGTATGTATGATGCTAAAATAACCTGCATCTTTTAATGGGTATTGCTGTTAATGTATTGTTAAGCTGTTTATTTTCTGACAGTAAAGACAATAAAGTTGAAAAAAAAGGCTTTGTAATCACAATCAGGAGGAAAAATGGGAATGTTCATTTAACACAGTGATGGTCAGAATAGGAAAACTGCTGATTAAGATAACTGATTAAGAGTCATGTCTGAATGAATACAAGCAAATTAAGATCAACAATTAAAACTAGCAAAGCTAAGTTTTTTGGACCTGTTTTTTAAACGTGTCAATACAAACTTTATTGGCCCTCCAACTTAAACTCCAATGATCATTCTTATATAGGAGAATATGGATCAGAATGTTCAGACACAAACGAAACCAACAGCTTAGCTTAGGATGGACTGGAAATTGAACCGACCAAAAAATAAGTTTCTATTGCAAACTCAGCACCTTCAAGCATGACTGAAATTTGCATTGTATAAGACAGGAAGTTAGACAAGTTTCCACAAAGATAAAAAAACAACAACATGAAAACTGTTTCAGATATTGAACATGGTTGTGGTCACACCATGCTAAGGGTTAGTTTAACGCCAGCTTAAAAAACACATTTCTTTTTTTTTTTTTACCAATGAATAAATAATCTCCCCCAGGCCACCATGTGGTCAGTGTGCAGAGGATGGACAACAGTTTGTCTTGTGGCTGTCTCCACAGCAGAGTATATATTTTTTTATAAGCACCTCAAAAGCTCAGACTTTGGACCACAGGACAAGCAATAGAGCAGTTAATGTTTGGCCTGTAAGTTGAAAACTCCATATGAGACTATAAAATGACACAATTCACTGATAACACAAGAAGATGGATGATGGAGGCGTAAAGGATTACACAATCTTAACACAAAAGTTAAAGTTGGCAGTGTTAGATCTGAACACAAAGATATGATAATAACCAACATTGATTGTTACATTTAACCCACAAAAATCTACAGTTGGTTGCAAAGTTTAGCCTTTAAAAAGAAAACTAAACTGTAAGACTTTTAGTGTAATAGAGCCTATCTTTTATTAATTTAATTTGCTTTGCAGGCCTAGTATAGAGGAATAATGAGAATATATGAAAAACTTCAGTAAGTATATGATCAATATATTAATGTTTTTTTTTTTTTTTTGCAAAGACTGGTACAGACTTTTGTTTGTTAAAACTTCTTGTTATTTTTAACTTCAAGTTTATCAAGTATGAACATCAGTAAAAAAAAAAGAAAGAAAGAAAACAGTGAGGGATGTTACAACAGTCATTCTGGAACAGTCCTTCTATGTTTTATGACCTAAGATAAAATAATAAAAAAAAGATTTTTCCAGCTTAAAGTAAGGGTATTGAATAACGACAAAAGATGGTCAATTATTGTTGGAACCAAATGCATCTAAAGTTATGAATGAAAAACTATTCTAAAGTTAATTTTAGACCTCAATGACTGAAAAGGTAAAAGCCTGTAGTATCAGTTACAGCTGGAATGTTTCTTAGCAAAAAGTTTTTCCTGTTATTAAATAAATTTTGTACATTTGCATAAAATATTTTTTTAACATATTTTATTTTTATTTTTACAAAAAACTGAAAATAAAAGAGCTTTTGCTGGCATGTGTTACTTCTATTTTGCTCTAACAGAATCTGACAATCTAACTGTTAACTCTTACATTTCTCCTCTAAAAAAAGAATTAAACTCTTTAAGAAATAATACTATTTAATAAAATTTTAAAAGTCTCAGATTGTTACAGTTTATGTAGAATATTAACAATTAACCTTAAGCCCTCTTAGCTTAGTAGTTGCTGGTCTTCCTCTCTTCAACATATTTGGTGTCAGCAAAAGGTGTAATTTGTGCATACTGATGTTAATACGTGTTTTCTGTGTAGCAATAGGCAAATTACTGACACTAATAAAGTTTTTTTCACAACAAGCACAGCTCAACTTGTGTTGATCTTGTGTTAATTTTGAGAAAACCCACTGCCGGTTCTCATATGTCCTCCTCAATTCTTTTTGTCAGTGAAAATAAAGAAAGCTCTGATTCAAGATATCATAACAACTGATGTTCTTTTTTTTTTGTTTGAATGAACTTCTTTTAACTGCTATTGAAAAAATCCTTTAAGACATTCTTAAGAAATCAACATTTGTTTTGACTTCTTCTGAAAGTGAACAAACTCTAAGGAAAAATGTATTCATTTTTTAAAAATAATTTTATGTTGTTTTGCAATGAAATAATACATATTTATAGTAAACTAATGCTTGGAATTGCTTACAACTACATCTCAGAGCATGGCAAGATTTTTACTAAACAATCTGGGAACATACTAACACTTAAGAGGATTTAGTGAAAAAAAAAAAAAAAAAAAAAAAAAAAAAAAAAAAGAAGAAGCAAAAAAAC
>NW_015150472.1:460281-472752 GCF_000732505.1 Cyprinodon variegatus
TACCATGAGTGTTTTTTGCAGTGAATGGTTGCAGCACTTAATAGACAATAAACAGAGTTTAAAGCTGATTGGTTTTTAATTTGAGCATAAGGGCAATTTAGAAAAACCAGATAAGAAGACAAAAGACAAAACAAGACAATAAATGTCAACAAGATGTTCATCCCAGCTTACTGACTTAGAGTTTTACACCTCTGCTTAAATTCAGGTTCTAGAACAGGGTAAATGATATCAACACTTTTTGCAACTGCAGGATGGATAAGGGTTTAAAGTTAAACTTTACTGAAGCACCTTAAAATAACTTTGAACATTAGGTCTGCAACCAACAATTAGACATGGCGTTATTTGGTGCTGTGCCTCCTAAAAATTCTTACAGCAAAGATATGTATATACTTTAACCCCCCCTCCCAAAACAAATCATTATTTAGGACCATTAACATGGATGTTTAACCATAAAGGGAAGTAGATTATGATTTCCTACTTCATTTCTTGTGAAATATTCTCATTTCTATATCAATATATATTCCAAAATATATAATATATCGAATTCATTGTTTAATGATACTGTTAACAATGTATTTGAGAGGAAAACGCAGAATATTCAAAATTGGAAAGCCTCTTCCACGCAACCACCAGGGGGCACAAGTGTCCAATCTATGGTACCTATATCTTCAGGCCCAGTGAACATCTTGTCCTTCAGAAATCTTGCTCCATCCTTGTTGTTCCCATTTACAATCCCAATCAGCGAGAAAAAAAAAAAAAAAAAAGAAGAAGCAAAAAAACTCCAAAAAATAAATAAGCAAACCCAAAACAAATTATTTTATATGTGGGTTTATGACAGAGCAATTCCATGCTGGTGTCAGCCGTCAGGCCATGCTGCGGCCTTAAGAAGAGGTTCCAAGCTTAGGGCCACAAGTAATAAATGGTAGCCCTGGCAACAGTGTTGAGCGTGCATCGGAGGGGCTCAGGCAGGGGTGCGGTGGCTGAACCCTGATGTCTGGCTGCCACCCAGAGTCACATCTGTGCTAAACAGGCGCAGGAGGTTGAGGGGAATTACAAGCAAATTAACACAATGAGCGGAGGAACCATTTTAACATTCAGAGGTTTGTTTGTTTTTTCCCCACTGTAAACCACAGCAACAGTAAATGCTGGGTGCAGCACAGTTTGAATGCTCTCAACAACATGAAGGATTAAAATACTGCCAACAACGAGGGAGTAACAACATGGGTGTTCCTGCTGCTGCAGCTCTGGGATTGTTGAGATGTAGTGTGGTTGGATCCTTTCAAATCTCTGAAGGGTGGATGTTTTTTAAAATTTCCTCAATGGTTGCATTGAATTCAACATTGGTCAGATTGACTAACTCAGACACAGAACATTAACCCAAGTGCCTTCAAGGACTATAGATGGATGATAGTTTGGAATAAAATGATAGATTTTGAGAAATGTTGGGGAAAAAAAAGATTAGCAGTCATTCAGTACTGTTATACAGTTATATAAATGATCTCTGACTCCGGTCACGTTTACCCGGCGCTGTCCTGTACACAGACGTTGGTCTCTGTATAAAGTAAACATCAACCTACCAAGTCGGGGTCACTCACTTCCAATCTTTGAGCGGCCTTTGTTTGCTGTCCTGCTGCACAGACCCGAGGAAGCTGATTACAAATCGGTGCACTTCCCCAAGATACCACGTTCATAACAGTTAAATGTTTTGGCTCAGCTTTGCACGTTTTCCAGCTTGAGATGAAAGCTGGTAACAATAAAAATAAAAAAATAGACTGCTAAAGAAGAAAGATAAACATAATGCACATGATTTTTAAACCAATATCCTAATAAGGTTTATGATTTTTACAGTTAGTTTAGTTCTTGTTTCTGGCCTCAACTGTGAAATTAGAGTATGTTGAAACGGGGCTAGTGGGAGACAAAACGACTAAAAAGGAACCATATCTGGAAGTCTTGTTTTCAGAAAATAGTAGGCTGACATGCCTACAGACATGATGCAAAGGGCATGTTTCACAGTATGGCAGACCTGAAATGACCTATTTTACTACAGAGATTAGTTATTTACTTAAATTTTATTATAACTTGTAATGGCTTAGACCTTGAGGTGAAGATAACTGTTAAGATATGAAAACCTAAAGACAACGAGGAGCACATTGTTGAATTTTCTGACATTTTCTGAAAGTTTACACCACTGGATCTCAACAGCAGCTTTGGTCTAATGATTTTTGTTGTTCTGCTGCATTTGTAAAACCATCTAAGACCACTTTAAAAAACCTAAAAGTCCAAACTCAAACTCCAGAGCTGACAGAAAACATTCAGATGAAGAAACATTCAGGTATTTTCCTTATGTTTTCTTCAGGCTTCCCTTCTGATAAAAAGAAGAAGAAGAAAGGCTGATAAAGAAAGAAATTAAAGCAGGCAGAAAAAATTTTTCTGGTTTTTACATGTAGTGAACAACAAAATTTTACACAAAGTCAGTGTATTAATCTAAACTATTATGATAAGGAAACATTTATTATGAAATTGTTATTGCAAAAAAAACTAATGATTGCAATTATAAAAGTAATATATTATCCTCATATTAGTTAAAATAATAGACCAGATTGTTACAGCCCTGCTTAACATTCCTTCACATCACTCAGTCGTGGCCATAATAATGTCCTGGACACATCCACCAGTGCATGCTTTGACTCGTCCAGAAGACTGGACAGATCAACTACATCAAACAATTGGGCCTGAGGAGAGGACATTGGGGTTTGACCTTTTTTCTTTGTCTAGGATTTGTTCAAGTTTAGGGTGAGGAAAATGGCAGATGTCATTTCTGCAGATCCCACACATGCTGGACACAATTTTTTTAAACCTTTACTGTTTTAAACCTTAGGTTAGCCTTACAGAACGCTAGCCACCACTGAAAGAGTTTCTTCCCCCAAGCTGTCTCTGAACACATGAAAAACCTATTAAAGCAAGCAACTACTCTGTTATTGAAAAAGACAAACATATTTGCATGGACATGACTTGTCTTTCTTATTTTCACTCCACATTCTACAATAAACACATGTGCATACTGTTGTTTAAATATATGTAAGTAATTCCCGTCTGTTCGGTTACCAGAGTCAAATACCTTGATTGTGCTCATTCATGACTGAGCAAAGCTATTTAAGACGGACAACCAACATGGAGTACGGCAGCGGCACAGCCCTTTTTTTTAAAACAGGAAGATGAGATTAAATATGTATTAAATAAGTTAAATTTAATTTAATTTTAATTAATTTTAATTTAATTTGATTCAGTTTCTCAGTGTCGATTATTCTATCTAGTCCTTGTCTAAGCTTCACTAGGGAATGTATACTCGTATTTCTAAATTTGTGATTTGTATGTCTATAGTTTCAAGGCTGTAACTCCCAAACTTGTATTCTTACAAATGAAGCATCTGATGTATGTATTAGTTGGAAAAAAAAGATAAAAAAAGAAGGAAATTTAGACACCTAAGAAGACATTTTTATGTCTCCTTAGGTGTGTAGTCTCAGTCCCTCATGCATATACACAATACACTGGTGTCATTTAAAATGGTCTTTAAGAGACAAGCTTCTGCAAAAACTCTAGCACTTGTGCTATGCCCATTTAATATAGTATTTTCATTTAAAAACTAATGTTTGTTATTTTAGTCTTTTACTTAGGTATGTTTAATGATTTGAAACTGATAAATGAGACCAAAAGCAGAAACCTGTAAGGGGAAATTATTTTTCCACAGCATTGTATTCTCTCTAGAGTCTCCATTAATGTTCCCACTGCATAAACATCAAGTTGATGATATATCACCTATCTAAGGCATAGTTTCTGTAAAACTGTTTCTGCCATATAATCATTCAACACAGAGTTCAACAGCTATCCAATAAAAATACATTTGATTTGAGATGAGCAGTAATGGCACACTGGAAGCATGCTACAACTGGAAAACTGTAACTTCTTTTCATCTGCATCATAAACATCCCAACATCTTGAAGACATTAGGGCATTTCAGCATCAGTCATACATAATATCTCTGCCTCTTTTTCTTCACAACACAATGCATAATTTGAGACTGTTTGGCCGGGAAGAAAATCTCCTCCTCTCATTGTGTTGACAAAGCGCTCTGAAATAGAGCTGGGAGCCCAAGTGAAACCAGATTGCTCAGAGAGATAGGGGAAAGCTGGCGATAAAGGGCAGTAAATAAGATGGTGCAGAGACAAATTTTTGCAGCCTGAGATGTTGTTACAGGTTGCATTTACACCTTTTCATGTGTCATGTGGTAACTTCTGTAAAAGCCATTTTTGTGAAGCTGGCATTTTCAATTTTCTTGACATTTGGTTTTAAAAATGCTGCAGGATTCATAATGTAAGCTGCAGCTACTGTTAAATTGACACGAGAAGATCAACAGTTTAAGGTATCCCTGTAGGGGGTACAGACTCAGTATCAGAGTTCTTAGGATTCCTCTTCATTTATGTGTAAGTAGTAAAAAAGTAGTTTGAGGTGGGGTGGGGGCGGGGGTTTTACTGCCCCTAGTGGAGGAGTTGAAGTATCTTGGGGTCTTGTTCACGAATGAGGGGAAGATGGAGCGGTAGATCGATAGGCGGATAGGTGCAGGTTCTGCTGTGAAGCGTGCACTGTACCAGTCTGTTGTGGTGAAGAGAACTGAGCCAAAAAGCAAAGCTCTCGATTTACTGGTCGATCTACATTCCTACCCTCATCTATGGTCATGAGCTTTGGGTCTTGATCAAAAAAAGGAAATCCCGCATACAAGCGGCTGAAATGAGTTTTCTCTATAGTGTGTTTGGGCTCTCCCTTAGAGATAGGGTGAGGGGTTTAGTCATCTGGGGAGGACTCAGAGTAGAGCCGCTTCTCCTCCACATCGAGAGGAGCCAGTTGAGGTGGCTCGGGCATCTGATTAGAATGCCTCCTGGACGTCTCCCTGGTGAGGTGTTGCAGGCACGTCCCACCGGGAGGAGACCCAAGGGGAGACCAAGACACACTGGAGGACTATGTTTCTCGGCTGGCCTGGGAAAGCCTTTGGATTCCCCCGAAGGAGCTGGCCCAAGTGGCTGGGGAGAGGGTGGGTGGGTGGATGGATGGATGGATGGATGGATGGATGGATGGATGGATGGATGGATGGATGGATGGATGGATGGATGGATGGATGAAAACACAGAAACACTGCTTTGTTCCTCTGGTTTAAAAACATCATGGATTTTGTTGAGCACCATTTCCGTTTAATTTGATTTGCTGTTCAAAACCCAAACAGTTGAAATTAAGATATTTATCTCTTGATCTGTGGCTTTTTTAGACAAAAATAAAAACGGCACGTTTCAAAGAGATTTTAAAACCTTGCCCTGGCTTAAAGCCAGAAATAAGAAGATTTGTTTTACTTCCAACCTCTCCAGAGTGTCTCTTGTCCACACAGCTCAGTGTCGTTTGTTCATTTTGGCTTCATACTTGAGCAGCTGCTACTGATGGAATTTAGTGGTTGTTTTAGGTGGTAATTTAAATAAATAGCCCTTGGGCTTAAAGGCTAAACACTACTCGTGAAGGCCAAATTCTGTGGGTGATTTAAGATTTATTTGCTTTCCTTTTTGTTTGGCTGCAAACCTGGGTACTGAAAAAATTGAATTTTTCTACTAATAGAGGATGAAATAACACCAGAACATTGAAACAATAACAATTTGTCCTAAATGTGACATAAATGTCTTAGCTAAATTTCATGCTAATTCAAGTAATTGTTAATCTAGACTGTTCCCTTGCTGACGTGTGTGGCTGAAGTGTGTGGTCCTGATTTCTGGGAATTGAAAGATGTCTAAAATACAAACTGCATAGATAACTAAGCTTATTTAAGTAGATTTGAATGAATTGTCTATAATCACTGGATTGAGCATAATTGTTCAAATCTGGAGAAACTTATTTGAAATAAAATTCTCAGCACGGATTTTCTCAGAATTCTTGACTAGAATGTCAATAAAAACCACAAAAACATATTTTCATTTCCATAAAGAAAAAACAGTGTTGCTGGACTAAACTTTAACATTATTTCCATGGTTTTTATACAATTGTCTTGTATTTGTAAAATATCCGCACATGGCTTATGAACTATTGTTCTAGCAATAGGCTGGGGCCTATCTTAACATAGGCCCCAGCCCACTTAACCAGTCACTAGGTAGGATAGGTACAGTCTTTACAGGTTACCCTGACCTTATGTCCAGAACTAGCTGCTGCGATTGTATACAGTATACGGACTATCCAAAAAAACCTAATCAGCCTAACAAGTGGGAGAACAGGCAAACTATTGAGAAAGACTCATTGTCTACATTCTGACCGAGGACTTTCTTGCAGTAGAGCAGGTGTATCCAAACCTCACAGGGCCGCTGTCCTGCAGGGCTTCTCTGTTTCTGCACAGTTGATTTCTACTGATTGCTGATTAGGCATTTGCTTAAATGCATTCACCTGAATTATTTGTGCTGAAGCCATGAAACATCGGAAGCCGGTAGTACAGCAGCCCTCAAGGACCAACTTTGAACATGCCTGCAGTAGAACAACATAGCTACCATCAGCATCACCATGCATCACATTGTGAAACAGTGCATTAAAAAAAATAAAACTGCAACCCAAGCACAGATAACCACAAATGATTGTGACAATGTCTTGATCTTTGTCTGTTTTCTCTGTTGCTGGAATCCGTGACTACATTTGGTTTAGCACATTTCCTTATAAATCAACCGCAAATAAATATTAAATATTTATTTAATCTAAATATGACACAAATATTACACCATCTCATCCGTGGTCCACCGATGAGATGGTGTCTGCGGTAAGTCTGGCAATGAGGGGGTTCCTTGGATGCTTTGCATCTCTGGCTTTATTGCCCATGATGCATATAATGCCCTTCCATGTGTACTGTGGGTGTTTGGTGGTGAAGTGGCCCTGAATTTTCAGCACGTATGTGGCTTTGGCCTTCACAGTGACGGCTGTCAATCTTATCCTTGCCTCACTTGTCAAGGCTCAGAAAATAGAAGCCAGAATTCAGGCAGACAGAAAAGGTTTGTTTCAAAGTGAAACGCTTTGACTGCTCAGGATTTCGAGGCTCGTCAGCTGGGACTGGCTTGCTGGATTCTCTGTAGAGATAAATACTGAGGTTACAGACCACTAGACTCAGACGCGAAAAATAACAAGCATGTGAGCCACTAACCTGGTTCTTAGTTCTGTCCTGGTCCAAAGGAGTGGAAACCAGTCGAATGACTTCTCCACAGCTTGCAGTGGGAGCCGCCCAGAGAGTTCCAGGGGTGAGGCAGAGCAGAATGATGAGCATAAGTCAGCAAACGCAGAAGAGTACAGAGGCAGAATCCAGAGAAGGTTAAGCCAGGCGTACACTGTGCGATTTTCGAGGGGATTTTCCAGTGGTGCGAGACTCTTTCGATCAGCCCGACTTACAGGCTAATCGTCCGTCGTGTAGTACACAGGGGGTTATGAGGGGAGATCAGCCTCTCAAGACCACCTCCCGATCAGGAAACGTCAGGTCGGGAGAAAATAAAAAATGTTTGATTTTCTCCCGACTGTCGTGGGCAAATTGCTCAGTGGGGATGCGCAAACAAGGATTCCTCTTCTTCTTCCTCTCAGATGTAAACACAGCAGCATGGCAGGGATGCAATGAGTGAAATGCAGTTCTGTCTGTAAAATTGAAGGAACGTAGTAGCCACGTTTGCTCAGCCATGTCTTTTTTCCAAATAGGTCGTCGCCTTTTCTTTTTAGGGCTTTCAGCACAAAATTGCACAAATTGTCAAAGCAGCGCATTTCACTATAGTGAACTTCATATTCCCCTTCTATTTGTTTGGCTTCCGAATAGACGAGTCAGAGCAGCTCCATCTCACTGCGGTGCTGAGTCCGACATGGTTTTTAGTAGTGCAGTCGCGCAGTGTGAGCAGTAGCTGCGTGCAACGACTGAAAAAATCGCACAGTGTATGCCCGGCTTTACGAAGCAGAAGTCCAGACCAGTAGATCAGAGAGACGCAGAGTTACTAAAGGGAAATCCAAGCCGGGATCAGGGGACAAATCCAAGGTCGTTAAAATGCCAACAGCAGTCTAAACACAGGAAACAGAATTAGGTCAGGATCAGGCAGTCAAAAAAATAACAGGGTACACTAGAGAACTGTCACTCAAGGCTTGAATAATCTGGTAGTGATGGCTGGAAACAGGCAGCATAAATAAGAGCTAGAATTTAAATAATTTAATAATTTAAAACCCTCCTTCTCACATATCAAGTCCTAAATAACCAAGCCCCATCTTGTATCAGGTACTGTAAAATAGATCCTATCCTCTTTTTCATGCTGAGAGTTGAACTAGAGCCCTATGTGTCTTCTATCCTTATTTTCAGTACTTTTTACCTACCCTAATCATGTTATTTAAACAACAGCATCAATAAATTTGTGAGGACGCAATCACCTCTGAGCTGATTGGAGTCAACATGAAAGGAAAAGGAACAAAGACTATCAAAAGTTTGTAAATATTCAAGGACTGAAAATATCATTGATAAAGTAGATGATACAAGATTTTTTATTTCAAAATCTAAAGACATTTGAAATATAAATGCATATCTTTTGCAAACTTTAGGGTATGGCTCAAGGAAGTTTGATCACATTTTACCATTGTTTTGCATAAGTCATGCTCAGTCAGACTGGACTGTAACATTAACACAATGACTGAGCCATTGTAATACATTAATATAAATCAAACTAAACCATTACAATATACCTCTCGCTGTATGATTAGAATTATTGTCTACCGGAAGGCGAACTTAAGTCTCAAGTCTCTTGCAACTTTAATTTTTTTCCCCACACATCTGCCCTATAAATAGCTCCATCTATCAATTCTTGACTTCACTTAAGAAAACCATGCCCACAGGATGAAACCTCCACTACTATGTTTAACTGTCTGGATGCTGTGTTCAGTGCCAAGAACTACCCAATTGGTCTCATCTGACCTAAAATATTCCTTTTACTTATTTGCTTTGGCATTTGCCTTTCAGTTTCCAATAGAATGCTAAGGTGGTCAGTCATGACCTGGTAAGTTAAAAGCTGTTTCATACTCTTTCCATTTTTAATCATGATGGACAAACATTGGGGTATTGTGTTATTATTGAGTCAGAAGACCTTTTCATGACTTTATTCCAGAAATGGTTCTTCTGTCTTCACTATGCCATTTGTTCACTAATTTTCTTTAACAAACCTCTGAGGTCATCAAAGTAGAGGGTCTTGGAGTAGCTTTACAGTTATGCTTTTGCCTGTGTTAGTCTATGATATACAATTCAAATAATAAAAAAAAAACATGAGGTTTGTGATTTACACAGGACTACTGTAAATATGACATTTTTTCATTTGTATGAATACTTTATATTTACTCCATTCAGTGTAATTGCTGCAGACCTAAAGAGATTGACCCAGCCTGTGGAGCAAAATACTGATTACCCAGATCAAAATACCAAAGGAGAGCCAAAAGCTTGATTACAGAGCCCTCTCACCCGGCCCACCCCTCTTTGAACTCCTGCCCTCTGGTAGACACTACAGAGCTACCAAAACATATAAACCACACCTGAGTATTATAGATACCCCTATCAGATTTGAGTTTTAATGACTGTATGTACCCACATATTTCCTTTGAAATGCAGTAATATTATAGGGTATTCATTTAAAATGACAGAGAATCAGGGGAGCTAAGAATTAAGGTGATGGAATATAGCCATTCACAATCAGAGACTAAGAACAAATTAAGAATTTTGTCAAAATACCATTGCAAACTTGTGCCAAGCTTGTTTTAAATTATAAGAATTATACAATTTTAGTGAAAGAAAATGTTTTCATCTGTATGAACAAGGGAACAAATATCCCACAAAATGTAAATAAATGTGGAATATATAATTATTTTCAATATTGATATTCCTGTTATCTACATCTTTTTAAACATCACTCTTTTACTTTCTGTCACTTTGACTCCTCACAGTGAAATGGTCTTCAAAGTAATTTCTTACATTTGTAATGTTATCCTGATTCAATACATGTGATACAAATGATAGTTTCTTAGCAGGCCACTGCAGAACTTAATGTCATACACAGAAACTGCAGTAATTAAGACAAACTAATTCTAATTCATCTGCTCAATCATGATATCATAGTTCTCTATACTTATGTCTTCAACTGGAGTTTCAAAGGCTATATTTCTCAAGTTAGTAAAACTCTTTAATTGTTGCTTGTCTTCTGCTTGAGTCTTTCTCGGTAGAATATGTTAATTTGACTTACAAGAAAGCATAAAAACAATTTTCTTAATATGTCCTGATATTTGTAACCAAAGCTCAGCAAACAGAAATAACTGTAAGAAGCAAACAGACCTAAAACAGAAAAATACAGTGATGTATTCGACAACAAAAGAAACGTTTAGGGTCTTTTTGTAAACATCTGGCTTCACCTGTTTCTCCATTTGTAACAAAGTGACAAACCTGCTGACATAATCAATAAAAATCCTCTGAAGGAGAACTACGAGCTTAACTCAGGGAAAGGAAATCGCTGCAGAAATCTGACCCGGCGACAATCATGGTGAAGTCCCTCCTTTCACCGCCGACCCAAGACAAATGACAACAGCTCCTCCGAATCAGGCTTGATGATATGATACAAGAGATTAAAGCAGGAATGCCGAATGAAGGACCATAGATTGCGGCCAGGAGCTGTTGGGAGTCCTGAATGTGACTGCGTGTCGAGGCAGGCACAGATCAAGGCTAACTTTGATCCTACAGAGGGTGGCATGCTTTCCATCCATTTGTGAGCCAGCAGGGCGTGAGATAGTGAGCAATGCTGGGATTACTGGAAGGTCGGGAGCTGTCAGGTGAGACGAATGCAAGACGTCTCCATTGGCAGCTCAGATCACACAGCAGCAGAGTCAGAGGTGGCGGGGGCCAATTCCCAGGGTGCAAATGTTTCACTCACCATCCACATTCACACACATGTTCAGATGCAAATGTACACATGTACTCACAACAAAACAGATGTATACATGCATATATCCTCACACACACACTTCAGTTGTGCAGCCAGCTAGCAAACTGCATACTTCCTACTGGGCTGCACTCCAATCAGCAGGATTAATGAAGAGGTATCACATTTTACAGTACAGCAGCATGTGGTGCTTCGGGGGATAAATGGTGAGAGGCAGCAATTCATCAAGTCTGTCTCCAATAATGTAATCGACTTTAAAGTTTGAAGCGCAGTTAAGGAAGCTTGCACAACTTTCTTGTACAGTTGAGTTATGTGCATAACAAGGTTTTTCACCTCCAATGTACTTCTTTATGTTGTCCAAAGATCTATATGAATACCCTCTGTAAATAACACACCACCTACAGTGGATTAGCATAGCGATGTCAATAGTATTAAGAGAATATATCTTTTTAGATTTTAGAAATAGGTTAGTCTGTAACAATGTTTAACTTAATGAGCTTACTTTAGGTAAATGTAATTTGAAAAGAAGAACTCAGCTGGAACAACTTTAAAACAATGCTCATTAACTGCACCGCATCATAAATCTGTTCAAACTCATTAAAAACACAACCTTAAATATATTTTACAATCCTTTCCCATGTTAAGTACCAACATTATTTAGCATCTAATGTCTTTAGGGGTTATATGAAGGTTATAATTTCATTTTCTAATTATTTCCCCTTACTGTTCAGGAATCAATTAAACATTAAATGATTTCCATACCCAGATCACATTATTACAGCTCAAAAAAAGGTCTCAGATGTTTCTTAAAATAAGTGACTTTGGGGCTCTAACGTTTATTAATTAATTGATCTAGATAATATTCTTAGTTTAGGTGTAGCAACATAAAAAGAAAAAAAATGTTTAAAAACCTCTGCTGTGTTCAGCTAAGTTTTAAATATAATAGATGCCAACGTCTGCTTGATTATTGTAGTTTTTCTATATAAATAAAACAAAACTATTCCCATTTACAATAAAAAAAAATCGGTATTGTTCTACAGGTCTGTTTATAAGAGAGCAAAATGCTATTATGAGCTGCAACCAGGGTCAGCACAAAATGCTTTCCCAATTTTACAAAATTTGAAAAATTTACCAAATATTATCACAAACCTCAAGTTTTAACATATTTTTATGCAGTGGACCATTACTAAGAAGTGCATAATAAATGTTACAGTAAGTGATAGGGCAGTGATGGTTGTTCCAAATAATTTCTTACAGGTAAAGTACACAAAAGAAAGTCTAAAAATTTTTTAAATAAAGTAGCAGCAAATAAAATCCAGTGAAGTCAGCTGCCACCAGATGTCTCCTAAATAGTAAATGGAACTCCACCCTTTGTTTGGGTTTTAGAGCATAATCATAATCAGAATCAGAATCAAGTTTATTGCCAAGTAGGTTTGCACTTACAAGGAATTTGACTTGGTGTTGTTGGTGC
>NW_015150472.1:472854-497301 GCF_000732505.1 Cyprinodon variegatus
GGATGACAAGCTGCAGTCTGCTCTTGTCCTTAGCGGTGGCACCAGCGTACCAGATGGTGATGGAGGAAGTGAGGATGGACTCAATGATGGAAAAGTAGAACTGCACCATCATTGTCCTGGGCAGGTTGAATTTCTTCAGCTGCCGCAGGAAGTACATCCTCTGCTGGGCTTTTTTGGTGAGGGAGTCCAAGTGTCAAAGACCAAGTGTCCAAAGTCAAATACCCTGAAAATCTGGTATCCTGCAGGTTTTTGTTGTATCCCTGCTTCAGCCCACTTTATTTCGATGTATATCCGAATCAGGTGTAGTAATGCAGGGAAACCTCTGAAAGCTCCTGGACACTGCCCCCGAAGGACTGACTTGGGACACACCTGCCCTCTGCCAAACACTGAACCATTAATAAAGCAAAGACCCAGGGCAGCAGTATAAAAAGAAAAACAACATTGAAGTTTGTTTTTAAGGAAACACAGGGGAGATATGTTTCAGACCAGTCTGGATAATTTATCTCCAAGAGACAAGAAGGATCCCAGAGCTGCTATGATTGTGCCCATAACAAAACCCCCTTTTTTGTGACTTATTCACCTGATCTTGTGAGTAGTTTGTGTTTAAACAAGGGCCTCATCCTCCCAATTAGGATGTAGCTAACTATATAAACATAATGATTCCTTTCTGTTACAGAAGCTGCTGTGCAGAGTCCTATGATGTCACTCTCTACTCCCTCTGTAGCCCTAGCAATCAGTTGCTGCACCTGGGAGGCACACTTATATTCCTGGCTCTTCCATGTAACCCACCAGATTCCCCAAAGCCGTTTGTGTTAGTAGATCTTCCGGCAATCCTTTCTTTTACCTCCTCATATTAACCGGTCTGGTTCCTGTTTTTCACCTGCCTGCCTTGCCCCTCTTGGATACTCCAACTGGCCTCTGATCTCTGGACATCCACCCCCTGCCTTGCTCACGACCCAACTTGATTGACAACGACTTCCCTGCTAGCCTTTAATCTGCCTTGCGCTGGAAATATTCAGTCAATCAATGATCCAAATCATCCCTGTGGAGTCACTCTGATCAATCATCAGAGCCAGTGCAGCCTTCTGCCTCTGGGGTTAGTGGCTTTCATTTAGTGAACCTTCAGCACCCCCTGAGTTGTTCTTGACCACTACCCCTGTTTTCCTCTGCACAGTGATTCCAGTTCTAGTCAGTTCTTATTCTGCCAACCCCATTTTACCTTTTCATTAACCTATTAAACACTACTACTTGTGTCGGTTTAATATGTGGTCTGTAGATTGAGTTTAGGCTTTTCATTATTTCTGAGTTGTTAGACGGAGCTAAAGGTGATATAAATATTACCACATGTTTATCCACAAGGTCCAAGTGGCTTCATTATATGTCAGGTCTCTTTATCAGAAAAACAGACAAGAGGTTTGTGGTACCTTTGGAAGAGCTGCACATATTCATAACTCAGGTGTGAGAACTTAAAGTGTGCAGTCTATCTGCCTTTTATCTAGCCTGCTAAACCCGACTAAATGTAAGATTAAATATTTAATTTAGTCTGGCCCCGATGAATGAGACATCGGAAGATTGCTGATGAGAACAACCCATTGTTTTCCAAACCATGCCTGTGCCTATTGGCCAACGCTCTGACCAATCAGCGCAACTGACTGTGACGTAGGAAGCCCAACAGAAAGCTGGTGAGGGAGTGTAAACAAATAGCCTGTCGGTAAAATGGCGAATACGTCCTTCTTAGAAATTAATGAGTGTAGAGCCTCTTCCTGCTCACGTTTCAACGAAAACCCCAAGTCTAATTCTTCCAAAACTGATTCCAAAGCTGAGTCACACGAGAACTGTTCAAAAGTTGTTGCCATCTTCCTTGTTGTGCTTTCTTCAGTGTTGCGCAGTTTTGTCGTCCCACCCTCAAAACCGCGCCCACTTTGCATCCAGAAATTCAAAACACATCTCTGCGTTGTGATTGGCCTGCCAGTTCTAGGGCCTGGGATATTGATCGAGGAGAGACCACTCGTAGGCAAAAATGATTTTGGTCCCAGGGAGTGCGGCTAGTTTATTAGGCCACCTTTTACCCTGTCCTGAATAAAAACAAAAACATGTTGAAAGAAAACGCTATGTGCCAGAGGAACAACTCTGCAAATCCAGCTAAAAACATCCCATTGGAAAATTCTGTATGAGCAACATCATGCAACGTGGAATAAGGAATAAATCAGGAATAAAATATTTTTTGAAAAAGTGTTCATTTTCAGACACCCAGAAGGAAAAAAAACCCAAAGGACTTTCAGTTGGTATCAGAGTGACAGCATGGCAAACATATAAAAACCTTTGATTGTTCCACTTCACCAAGTTTTCCTCTCTTATTTTGCTGAGTTAGCTGTTTTGCTACAGGCTGCTGGCATTCTTAGGCGATAAAAATGCAGGATAATCCAAGTACAGCTGGTAAGGCATGTTAGCAGAAAGCAGGACAATAAGACTGTCATTGGTGTGAGGTGACAGGTTCTTGCTTCAGTACTGGTCACACACCAGGCACACTTGTTAAGCCTCCATTTGTCTGTTCGAGTGTGAGATACTAAACCGCTGATGATGAAAAAAAAGACTAGATGCAGGCGGGAGAGAAAACATGTCAGACTTTAGCAAATGAGTGCAGGTTAAGAAAAATAAAGGTTTAATAAAGCTTGGAGTGAATGCGTGATACAGTGAGAGTTAGCAAGGCAGTTCTACAAAGGGCTGAGTAATCTGCTGTTATCATTGCATTTGTCTGCTTTTGGCACAAAATCAAATGAGCTTAAAAAAAACAAACTCTTAATTGTCATTGCAACAAGTACAACAAAATCAGAGGTGCATCCTCTAAGTCAAAAAAATGTACAATAAGTATAAAATAGACCAATAAATAGACTATAATCAAACAGATTAAAGTCCTGAAACATCTGCCAGAGGGTAACTGCACAAACAGTTCATGGCCAGCCTGGGTCAGGGAACTGGACCATGTGCTGTACTTTCCTAAGGCAGTGGGAACTGTAAAGTTAAAGGAGTCAGTTGGGATGCATGAGTAGACAAAGTCATTGTCTTGTGTGAGTGTTTTTATAAATAAGCATGAATTCTCGGCAGAGCTAAATCTAGGTACACAGTCACCTGAGGTACAGCATGACAAAAGGACTAAATGTAATCCGAAATCTGAAAGGAAAGTGATTTGGGGCAAATAAAAAAAAAAAACTCCTGCAGCAAATTAAACTATTCCAGTGAGGCTTGAAACCAGTGGTGGGGAGCACTGAGATTAATATAATATTTACACCTACGGTATATTAATCTCTGTGCTCCCCACTGCTAGTTAGAACTGAAGAAGCCTCTTGGGTGAGAGCTGAAACGTCTTCTAGAAAACTTAACGTCCAGTTACCTAAACTGAACATTTCAAGCTTGACTACTGTATGACTTGGATGACTGACAGATGATCTTCACAGATATATTCCAGTAAGATTGGCCTCTGGTTTAAGACACACCAAATATCCAGAAAGTATGATTGACTGGTATTTCATTTAAATAATAAAAAATGTTTTTTTGGAAATCATCTGCTGGGGAAGAAAGTGGTTAAAAGGCAGCAGCCAAAGAAGCTTTCATGTTTTTAGATTTTTTCACATTTTTTTATTTGTCCTATTTTAGTGGTGTTTGGTACAGATTAATATAAAATCAGACTTTGAGGTGACTGCATTTATAGTGAATTTTGTTAAATTGAAAAATATAGAAATTAAGTTATTCTCAGGTCAGAGCCCAACTATTTCAAGCAGTTTCCAAATGTTACAGTTTTTGATCCACAGAATAACAGCCTATAAAATCTATAACCGGGTTGAGTGAATATCAATTTATAAGTCAGGGGGACATAGGTATAATGAAAACACAAAGAGCCATCAACACATGTTACCGTGGTTACTGATGAGGTAGACATACAGTGGTAATGGAGCAGATGGTAGAGTTGAGTGCTTATCTACCCAGAGCATTTTCCGTCACATCATGCCTGCTAAAATTGAGTCCAAAAATGTTTATCCTGTGGCAGATTTGTCATTAAAACCATCTCTAACACTTCTGACATGAATCTCATAGAATTATCGGTGGAGGAAGTTAAAGATTGGGGTGATGGCATAGAGGTCATCACCAAAGCACACTCAATGCGACATGGAAAGACATGGTCATTGATATTTTAAAGTGTTTGATTTTCTGTAAGTATCTATTAAGAAAGGGAATACATATTTTTCAGCATGTAATTTTAAAAATAACATTTGAATAATGAAAACAGATTATTTGAGTTGTCAAAACTGATACTGGTATATCTATTAAGGATTGCTTGTCTTAATTTTTTTTGCAACAAACTTGTTGTTTGATCATAAATGATCTACAGAGTGATGCTGGAAGATTATTGTAAAGAATCAGAACAGAGGAACCCAGTATTCAAGGCAAGACAGAGAGTGGGATTACTCAAAAAGGATTTATTTAAAAAACAGATATGCAGTAGCAGCGGCTCCTAGCCGCTGCTACTGCATATCTCTTGTAGAGGTTTCTCTCTTGTAGAGGTAGGAACCTCTACAAGAGAGAAACACAGGTTAGTGACCACAATAATCTGATGATCATGAATGTGTGAGTCACTGACCTGGTTTAACAGTTCAGTCTGTGCCCAGAGAACGAGAATGATCCCAGCTGGTTGGCTACCAACAAGATGTGGCGGGCGCTGCCTAGAGCCTCCCAGATGCTGCAGCCCTGAAGAACAAGCAGGAATCCGAGCCAGGTCAGGAAAACTTAGACAAATTTTATTGTCATTTTGTATACACCATTTATACAAAACTAAATTTCCATTTCTTAAAGTGCGGCCGTGATCAAATGTAAACATTGGGAGAGGAAAAAAAATGGCGCAAAAAATGCATTCATATGGTCAGTTTAATGAAGAGACTGTGACATGATTTTTTTTTCAAAATGCTGCTTTTTTTTCTGTTTTTTTTATTTTTTTATTTTTTTTTTAAAATTCAGCCATCTGATGGTCCTGGGGAAGAAGCTGTTTTGAAATCTGTTGGACCTGCATTGAATGCTGCGAAGCCTCTTCCCAGACGGCAGCAGGGAGAACAGTCCATTGTGGGGGGTGGGGATATTGATAATATTACGGGCTTGAGACATGCATCGCTGGGATGAAATTTCTTTTATGGAGGTAAGTGGAGCCCCGATGATCTTCTCTGCAGTTCTCACCACTCTCCTCACCTTATTCCAGTCTGCAACGCTGTAGCCTCCACACCACACAGTGAGACAGCTATTGGGCGCCATTTGTAAAGTTAAGCAGTAAAACATTAAGAGCAATATTTATGGTTATTAAGCATGTAATAAGAGAAAAATAGGGGATGTATTTTTTTCCAAGTAATTTTTGCACGCCATTAATTTTTTTATAAAAATCTTGCTTTGTTAAATAAATATTTAGCTTTTTAAATAAATACTTATTTTGGAGCTAAATATTTATTTAATAAACTTGCAAACTAAATATTTAGTTTATTAAATGAATATTTATCTCCAAACTAAATACCTAGTTTGTAAAATGAATATTTATCTCCAAACTAAATATTCATTTAACAAAGTAAGATTTTTATAAATGAATGAATGACATAGTGAAAAAAATACTTGGAATATATTACCCCCTTATTTTTTTCCTCTTATAACACGCTAAATACCGATTTAATGTTCAGTTGAAAAAAAAATTTCCAAAGTTGAGAGGACAGCAGCAACCAGCCAACCTCTGAGGGTAACGGCAGCCAGAGCTAATTTTAGCCCGTCTGCAGCAGCCCTCTCTCGGCATAGCCACGTGTGCGTACCGCTCGCTCTAATCTTATTTGGCAAAATGTTTATTTGAATAGTGTTTATCTGACTGTGTCAATTATTATTTCCCCAATAAATGAAAAAGTTAAGAATTTATTTTTTATTTTTTATCTAGAGACTATTAATAACTGGAGGTGAAATGCAGCTCCAGACGAGCTGAGCCTGTGGTGACATCATGGGTATGCTTCTCTTCCAATTGACCCATATTCATGCTTCGTGCTCCCATTCTACCCAAGTCCATACTTTCCTGTGTTTTTCTAAAGAGCATATTTGGCGGGGACACATGTCCGTACTCATATTCTTGTGAATTGAGAAAGGGCCCAGACCCAGACTAATCCAATTAGCACAGGTTGGAGAGCAGGATTGGTGGGATTGGTGTTCTGTGGGCATACCCTCTTAGCTTCTCCATTAGCCCACCTCTGCAGCCCCGCTTCCTTAGCCTGGCACATCGCTTCCTCCAGCCTGGCTTGCTCAGCTCGCCCACTGTTTTGTTTTCAACCATCTGTAGCACTCCTCAGCTTTTTAAGGTCAAGAGTGGCTGTATTTAAAGCATTTTGTGACCAAAGCTCCAGCAGGCATTGGTCGTTGCCTGGTTTATAGCATTCTGAACGGCATATATTGCGAAATTGTCGAGAGCTGTTTCTGGCCGCTGCCTTGAGGCGCCACCATGTAAAAAGAAAAAGAAATTAAGCAGATCAGAACAGCAACAGGCAGGCTCAGAGGTCCAGGAGTTCAAAGCCAGGACAGGCAAAAAGATCAGAACAGGATTAAGGGGGCTCAGAGATCCAGGATTCCAAAGACAGTTTAGGCAAACCGTTCAGGCAGGAACAGGCAGGCTCAGTGGTTGAGAGGCAGAGCAGGTCAGGATCAGGAAATCAGAAACACCAAGGAAATCTGAAAACACTCACCACTGGCTAGAGAGAACAACAATAATCTGGCACTGCTGACTGGCTGCAACCAGCTTAAATAGAGGCTGAAGCAGGTGGATCAGATGAGCAGTAACAAGAAACTGGGCAAAGTTAAACAGGTTAATGGAATGAGTAATTAAGCCAGTCATCAGTGCCAAGATCATGACAATAATTTTCCTGACAATCTATTTTGTGTTGGTCTATCATAAAATCCCAATTTAAAACGTGTAGCAGGAGAGAACAAATCCAATGCACTAACTAACTAATGGCAACAGTGTCAAATTTAACTTAGCATCATCTTGAAAAACTTTTTATTTTGGTTTCTAGTGAACAAGTTGATTCAGTATCCAGTCCAACCACCTGGATGAAAGAAATGATTTTTATTTTTATAAATACCAACAAGCCATAAAGAAAATGAGCTTGAATGAAAAAAAACCTAACAAGTCTATTATTTACAATGTTAGAAGTAAGGAAGTAAAAAAATTATCTAAGGAGTAGAAGTAAAAAGTAATAAATACTCGATTTAAGTATAGATAGCATCAAAATTTCTCCTTAACTGATAAAGTATTTGAACTTTTTTTCACTTGACACCTCTGTATATATGTGATTTGTAAGTAATAGTTTGGCATCAAAATAATAAAAATGAACTTTAATTTTATGAATTCTTTACAAACAAACCTATATAAAGAAAAAAAATAAAATAAAATACAAAAAAAACCCTGTTTGGATGAAAAAATAGACGTTTTGCCCCCAGGGAGGAAATAAACATTCTTAAAGGAAGTCCTTGAAAAAGTCATTGTTATATTTGGCATTGAAGACAGCAACAGACCATAACGACTTCTAATGGATTAACACTGCTTTTGCTCAGGAGGCTCTAGAAATAGCAGAAGCTTTAAACCAACATGGTTTCAAAACAATGCACTACAGCCCCAAGTCAATCGAACTTCCCTCATCGTTATTTTGAGCTTTTTTGATGACGTCCGGTAACCAGAACAGACCGGTTAAGTCAGGGGGAAGGTACCTGGTCCACAGGAAGAAAGTGACTTTGGGGACCACAAAAAAGCACCCAAGTAAGTAAACAGGAAAATACACAGGAGGAAAATGCTCAGAGGAAGGCACCTGGTTTGAGTGTGCAGAGCCTTCAGGGACGGTGGACACACTCCTGCTCGTGCTCTGTTGTTTCCTATAGACACGCAGCTTCTTGTGGACATCCTGTATGTGTATGTTTGTGAGTCAGTCAGTCTGTCATTGTGTCAGCTTGTTTGTTTAACATTTTCTGCAGCGGGTGTCATTAATTTCACTTCGGAATGTGCTGCTTACTGATTGCATAGGATGTTACTGTGTGTGTAGGAATGCTATTGTTCTAATCGGTAAGGATGGTTGAGTGATCACCTTGAAACACCTTCTCCTGGAGCCTAAACAGACACTGTATATTTCAGATGTTCCACCTTGATTAGAGCTAGACCTTTTCCATAAATAAAATCATGCAAAAGTCTCAAGTCAACAAAAGAAAGCAGGATGAAAGAAGAGAAGGAAGAAACCAGAGGAAGAAATTGGTGTCCAGGCTAATTGGTCTCTGGCCAGCTCTAATCAATATTTTCGTACTAACAGAGGATAAAGTTACTCCGTAATGTGGAGGTTCACTTGTTCCAATAAATCTACATAAATAACTCAATTTAGAGGCTTAATCTACACCCCTAAGCAGGTCCGTGTCTGTTTCGGTTCTGCCTCAGTAGATTTTTTTTTTGTTTTTGCTCTCACTAGAATTTTAATTAACTTATATATATATTTTTTTTTTATAACAGCAGGGAGTTATTGTCAATGCATAAAAACAAACCTAAGAAACTATACCGAAATAGCATTTGTTTGTGTTGTCTAACGCCTGTGAATAAAATCTAGAGTAAACAGTTGCCTTCAAACTCACCCAAACATTAACTAGCTGTGTGTTTCTGCAGATGTTCTCTGAAGGCCTTAGAAGATTGTTAGAGAAAGTAACTAAACAAACAACATAAGCAATATCATGGAAAACATGGTCCACAGCATATATCAGGGAATCATCAGGGTAGAGCAGAGAACTTTAAAGCAAACTTGAGCTATATAGCAACATATCCAGATTTCAATACCTCAAAAGCACAGATCAATCTATCATGCAAAGATGTGAAGATATATTTAGGTGAGCAGTTGAGAGGACTTCCCTCCTAAACTATCAAGCTGGGTAAAGAGAAGCAGCCATTATGTCCTTGTTGCTTTGCAGGAACAGGAACAAATGAGGCAATCTGACACTCATGTATTTCACCAATTTCTTGCGTCTTTGATAGGACTGAAATTAAGAAGATAACAAGAGACCTAAAAAAAAAAACTATCTGGGGAATTCAGCAACTATGCTAAAAAGAAGAAGATGCCCTCATCAAATAAAATTAAAGGTGATTTTTTTTAGCCAAATGCCAAAAGCTTTTTGTATTTGGCTACATTTGCCACATAGTATGAACTTTAGGTGTTTGCTTTGGATTGATTTCTGGATTGCCTGGATTTAGCGTTTCTATATTTCTTTTGTTTATCTCGTCTGTGCTTAATGCTATCCCCTCTTCAGTCTCTCTTATCAGATGCACCACTATCCAATGTTACTTCTTCACATCTCCCTCAGAATATAATCTCTTGTACTCACATTGTCCTCAGTTGGATTCCCTACTTATCATCCATTTGTTGTTACTTTTACCAAAGCTTCATGTCCCTTTCTCCTTTTAACTAGTTTCTTTAACTTTATTTTTTTTTTTAAACCAACTCATCACTCATTCCCAATTCTTTTGACCCTTGTCCAAACTCACTCTGGCAACCAATCACACATAGCGGTGGTGACATTATGCTCTGGGAAGCTTTCTTTTATTTTCAGGAGGAACGTGACAGCTTGTAAGAGTTGATGTTAGAGTTAAAGACAAGAAAATGCGGAATGAAAACCTGGTAGAGATGGCAAAAACATAAGACTGGGGTAAAAATGTACTTTCTGGCTGGAAAACATAGAGCAAGGGCTCCAGGTTAGAATAACCCAAAATCAATATCTAAATATATTTTAAGTATATGGAACTAATTTCAACATAAACTGCATCTAATCTGAGAGGAATAAAACATTTTAAAAATAAAACACCAAATATGTTAAGCTGAAGCTATGTTTTTTTTTTCATATAAAACATCCAGAAATATAAGGTCTAATGTTGCTAAAAGTAAAGGCATGTTAATATCTGTAAAGTAGTGTATATATGTATGCACTGTGTGTCAGTGTTGGAGGTGAATGTCAGCCAGAGAAATAATATATGCCGACATGGATCTTGCAGTTTAAAGTTACACAGATAGCAGATGTTTTCATTTACATCTCATGTACTTCTGGTTTTTCAAAAATGTAAAATGACAACTTATTTTCCTTAACAGCGGTCAGAGCTCTAACCAGTCATTTTGTGTAGAACAAAACCATCTGCAACTGATTTCAGGTACATTTATTCATGTTATTTCAATATAAAAATGAAGAACCACGTCTGGTGCGGTAAGAAAAAACAGGAGCATCTGAAATCTTGACACATCTCAGGAGTTATTTTCTTTAGAAGAAACCCCGTGCCCCGTTTGGTTTTAAAAGTCCTAAAACCTCCTCTGAGGAGCATGAACATCTGAGCTGACATCCTTAACCTAAAGCAAGAGAAAGCAGGAAATCAGACACTCTACTCCACATTAGGCTTACATGTTGTGTAACAGATTAAACAGAAGCATTATAATAATTTTAAGCATTGCACAGCTTTTCTCCACACATCCAGGAACGTATAACTGGCTTGTGAAGGGATCAGTGTGGTGGTATGGTGACCGATTAAACCATCAGAATAAGGCTTTTTTTGTGTCGCCACAATTCGATTTCCCCTCTGACACTTGTAAACCACTCCATCAAGGAAAGGCTCTGACCCCATTACAAAGCTATGGAAAATGTTGGCCATTATATGTACTGGTTTTGGGGTGAGGCTCTGTCAAACTCTGAAAGAAAACTGCAGTCATATAAGGATTTAAGTGCACTAACAATTTTTATGCAAATTGAGAAAGAAGAAATATTTTCATAAAAAGATATTTGACAAGATCAGATTTTTGCACATCTGGTAGGAGATAAAAATGTCAGTTATTATTCTGCAGGCTGCTGTCTCAAAAAACAGAATGCAAACTAATGAAGCTTATCTGGCAAAAGATGCCAGAAAAGTAAGAGTCAAATCTTACTGAAGAATAACTTTTCTTGGAAACTTTAAAATGTATTTAAGTGAAAGCAGAATATGTTTATTTGATATTCTATATACAAGCAATATAAAGCCTCAAACCATAAATCTGATATAGGGTGACATATATAGCACAGGCTTAGAAAATATAGAATATATAGAAGTTGTGTAGAACTGAATGCATATAGTTTCAAGCTTTTCTAGGAGGGGGAATAAAAAGCTCACTTTTGCTTGTTGAGACACTGCGGCTGAAACTTTTGTCATGTCCAGGACTTTTATATGCATCAGCAGTGACCACTGGAAAAATGGAGCTGCAGTTGTCAGCATGCACTGTCTGACCTCAGTCTGCATATCATCCAGAGCCCGCATTGGCTCAAACATGTTCTTCACCCAGCTCTAATGGCAAATGCTATTTTTAGCTGTGGTATTACTTTACACTGAAGTCTTATCTAATATTTTAAAGTTAATAAGCTGGCCCACATTTTAAAGCTCTCTCCCTCTCACTATGAAGAAATGTTATAGTAGCCTTTAAAAACACCAACCTTCTGTATGAAGGTCTGATAAGCTAAACGTAACTCTGGATACTTGTGATATAATTTTTATGGATGATGCACAGCTTGGATCATGAGGTACTATAACCCTAATGGTATGATAAAACATGGCAGCCTTGCCTGTGAAAGATTAAAAGCTGGCTTGGTCAGTATAGACCAGGACGGTTGACAGAATGAGTTGTTAATTCACAGGTAAAAATCTATAACATTATCATTATTTTTTTTCTTACATATGTTTCCTTTGTCCTAATTTGTTGCGGTATATTATGCTGCCTTGGTGAGCAAGCAGAATATTTGACATCGGAAAGTCTTGTTATGGATACACAGAGATGACTTAATGTTAGGGGTTTAATTACACTTTCAGAACTTAAAAACTCACAAAACTTCTAGTCGGGATGAATGCTCTCTCTCTCAAAGTCCAATCGAGTTGCATTGCCTGGTGTCTGGCAAATATTTGTCCTCCTTTATGAGGCACAAGGTTGGTAAAGCAGGTTTTTTTTCCCCAGTTTTACTGGGCTATACTTAAAAAGCTATACTTTTTGACCAGTTTAATGTGTTTTTTTTTTACAACCTCTTTTGTTGTTTGAATAAAATATTAGAATTTTTTTATCATGAATATTACTTGTTGAAAGATTTTTAGCATTTAAGTCCACACATGTTATGCTTTGTAGCATTCTGCACTTTCATCTCAGTGGTCATTTTTTATACACCACAATGTATTGAGTAAACACAAATGCTGTGAACCAATTATTTTTGACTTTTTATTAATATTTTTCCCTATTCAGCTACCCAAGCATCCTCTCTAAACCCCTCAAAATTGTACTATAAATGAGACTTTACCAGATTCTTATGTACACTTTAGTAATTTATTAAGTAATTTATTAACATGCTGCATAATCTTCTCATTTTTGGTGCTATAGAAATGGCCACCCTACCATAGCCTAACAAAAGTAAAACGGCACAAAGAAAAACAACCCCATTCACACCAAAAACATAATTATTTCTCTCATCCCACCCCCCGCCTTCTTCCCTTTATGTCTATCAAACTCCGAGCATTTATATTCGACAGTCATGCTGGCCATTTACATTTGGCCATCACCACATGTTCATACTCTACGTACTTATATTCAAGTCTCAAGAAAAAGAGATTAACTGACATGTAGCACTAGTGGGCTACTTGAAACTAGTCTAAGAGGGTTGACATCACAAATGAAAGGATTTTTCAAAAGGCTGCCTGCCTCACATAAGGATTTTTTTCTGGCTTACAAAAACCTCCTTAATCCACTCTTGCTGATGGTGACTTTTTGGATATCCATTTGGTCAGGATACATTTTCTAACTGCAGTGCAGCGCAAGTAGGAACAACCATTTCTTATAATAGTTTATAATAACTGACTCTGTGTTTCCTAGATCCATATTTTTGGATCCTGCTCAACCTGATTTCCTGTAACCCTTCTGGTAATTTCATGAGTACGTTTACAAAATTCTTCTGTAATTGGGCATCTCCACAGCATGTGTAAGGGATCTCCATCAGTCACCTTACATATCTGGTATTTGGGGGAGATGTGACTGTTTATTCTATGTAAACTGTAAGGATTATAAATATGTCATATGGAATATATTAAACTGAATTTGTCTATGATTTGTGGAGATGAACACTGTCTTTGTTCTAAGAAATGATTCCAGTTGTTCTCCTTGTAAATACAGCCAAGGTCTATTTCCCATTTTTGTCTTATATATTTCTAAATCTTCTTTAAAACTTCTTCTCTCATAGGTGGAAATCTGTCATTGAGTTCCCTTTGATCGAGTCTCTGACTTGTAAGAATTTGAAGAGGCTGTTTTAAGGAGATTGGATGTTTTATTTACAGCAGTTGCTGAAGGTTATCTGGTATACTTTTAATTTACAAGTTAGCTAACTAGTTTTGATTACTGTATTTTATTAATCCAACTCTAAAGTACTGAGCCAGCGATATGGGTTACCCCACAGAGGTGTTCTTCTTATAGAGGAAGTCCAACCGACTTCCCTAAATGCGATGACTCAGCGATGGCCAAAATGACCTGTATAATAAATAAAATCAATGTCAGTTTTATTTAAACAGCCCCTTTGAAAACCAATGACCAGTGATTTACAATAAAATGTATAAAAGAGCATACAATTAAACCGTAATAAAAAGTAAATCAATCATGGAAGAGTTGAGATTTCTCATAATGATTTAGTCTTATAAGTAAGTACACTCTTTACTTAGGCAAAATTACAGATGCCGGTGTAAAAAAACATTTAAATCCAATAAAGGGGTGATTTATTGATTCTCTGAATCTGATCAATCAACTGCAGTGTTTCACAGCCCCTTGTCAAGATCCATTACCCTTTTCTTCAACTGGATAGACAACACAATAACCATCCATCCATCGATCCATCCGTCCATCCGTCCTTCCATCCATCCATTTGCGTACGCTGTATCCAGGGCCGGGTCGCAGAGCCAGCAGTCTAAGCAGAGATACCCAGATTTCCCGATCCACACAAACCTCCTCCAGCTGCTCTGGGGGGACTCCGAGGCGACACCAGGCAAGCTCAGAGACATAGTCCCTCCAGCGTGTCCTGAGCCTTCCACGAAGCCTCCTCCCAATAGGGCATGCCTGGAATACCTCCCGAATGAGGTGACCAGGAGGCATCCAGAATAGATACCCCATCCACCTCAGCTGGCTCCTTTCAACGTGGAGGAGCAACGACTTTACTTCAAGCTCCTCCCAGGTAACTGAGCTCCTCAACCGATCTCAAAGGGTGCGCCCAGCCACCCGGCAATGGAAACTTGTATTAGTGATCTTGTCCTTTCAGTTATTACCCAGATCTCATAACCATAGGTGAGGGTGGGAACATAGATCGATTGGTAAATCGAGGGCTTTGCCCCCCAACTCAGCTCCCTCTTGACCAAGACAGTCCGATACAGCGACCGCATCACTGCAGAGCAAACCAATCCATCTATCGATCTCACGCTCCATCCCTCCCTCACTCGTGAACAAAACCGTGAGATACTTCAGCTCCTCCCCTTGTGACAAGGACTCTCCACCAATCTGAAGAGAGTCCACCTTTCTCTGGTGGAGAACAATGGTGTCATATTTGGAGGTGTTGATCCTTATCCTGGCCACTTCACACTCGGCTGCAAACTGAACCAGTGCACGCCGCAAGTCCTGGTTTGCGAACAGCAGAGATAATATCTTGAGGTTCTCAAACCAGAGACCCTCTGGTCCCTGGCTGGGCCTAGAAATTCTGTCCATAAATGTGAAAAATAGATACTATAGTAAAGTGCAAACACTGAAAAAAGCTACTTAAGCACAGTAAGTAAGTAAATGGCACCTCTGCTCCTGGTATGCCTCCCACAGTCGAAAAACATGATTGTTAGGTTTGCTGCTACAGGTTGTTTGTTTTCTGTATTGCCCAGATCGTCTGAGTGTCCAGGGTGACCCACCCTTTGCCCATTGACTGCTCCCTGCAACCCTGACACACAAATGTAAGAAGATGAGGACTTTTCTTACAATCTTCACATGTGGAAAACCAAACTATAACTTTACATTTTAGAGCACTTTAGTTAATTTAAAACCAAAAGTTGTAAAAATTGTATCTGTTAAGTTATATTTTAAAATTTTAATTCCAGGTTAAATAAAATTTCCATTAAGGTAACTTAAAATACCTTACTTATCACCATTTAAAGTTTATAGTTATAAGAATTCAACTATTTTCATTTAGAAAGACTATAAGTTTTATGGTTGCTGTGCAGCTGTATTATTACTCAATACTACTAACACAAACAAAAAAAACAGGATATTAATAACATACATCAAATATTATATATACAGATATATATTTTTTATGTCATTTTATAAAAAAAAAAAAAAAAAAAACATATGAGAGTTTCCCAAAACAACTAAAAAATGTAATTGGCTGTTGATACAGTTTCACCCAACCAGCAGATAACAACTTTAGTACATTTATCATCTTCCTAAATTAACAATAAAAAGACGCTACGTATGTAACAGCAACCTTACTCGTGGTCTAGTAGCGGTAGACATCCATTGCATAATAGTCAGTCGGTCTTGTTGTTGAGATCCACACAAGTCCTTACTAATTCCAGTTAATTATTTCCTAATAAGTAATTTTACTTCTGCTAAATTAATGCACAAAGAATTTAGATTATTCTGAAGGTCTGAGTTAAATGCATTTTTAAAAGAAAATGTTAAAGTAGTGCAACCCATTTGAAATAGCAGAAATGATTTACAAAAACGTAGAAGCTTTATTGCTTTAATGTCATTATCTGCTGACCGCTTTGAAGATACAGGAGCAAGTATACACTATCTGCTGTAAATATTGGTGAGTTTTAGTTAAGAAAACTTTGATTACGATTCTGCATCAATATGTCCATTTATGATTTTTTTTATTTTCATTTTTAATTACCAGAATTTGCCCACAAATGTTTATTTTTGTCTTTTGTATTTCACAATTTTTAAATAAAGAATAAGATATGTACTTAAGTAGTCTTTTTCCAAATAATTAGTTTGTACTTTGATAAATTTATGTTGCTTTATTTTTTATACTTAAAAATATCCATAATGCTGTTCGTCTCTGGATATCGTATATCTAATCATCAAGGGGTTCCATGATCAAAAATGCCAGAGCCTGTTTTTGGTCTCAGTTGAGCCCTGGGCCTAAATTATAGCTGCAAATGTTTATTAGAAATGAACCAAACACTCTGGGTTAAGTTTATTCCAGCTTTCTGGTTGTTATTGCTTGTGTGCTTGCTTCCTCCTTTAGTCACTGTCAGATTAAACTTCTAATCATGCTGCTGGCACTTTTCCGGTTTGAACTTGTCATAGATTTGGGTTCTGTGTTTAGTTTGGCAAACATTTCAAACACATTTTTTCTTATTGTTTTGATAAACAATAATAAATCATTAGTCATTTATCTGCTCTCATACAAGAGCCGTCTGACCTTTGCCTCCTTGTCCCAGCACAGACGAGGATAACAGCAACACAATGGAACTTAAAAGTATATTAAGTCTACAGGTGCTTAATATCAGAGATGAAGAATCCCTTTTCAGTAAACAATAGCCGCATTCTTGGCCTTTGTGGTGGATGTAGAGGTGATGCTCAAATCGACATTCCTCACCATTTCCTCGACGCAGGTTGGAGCAGATCTTGAGTTAGCGCTTTTTCCGAGCTGTACATCCTTGGCAGAGATGGAGCTGAGATTCCAGCAGGGTAAATGCAGCAGGTGTGAGACCGAGGCGGACTTTCCAAGGATGTTAAGTCAGTGGAAGACTCATTCATGTCCTTCCCTTGCCTCCGCAAACAAAAGGATTGGAATGCAAGAGGATGCCTGTTGACATGCCGAAGATGAAAGAGATATGGACCTTTGAATAGGATCTTGATCACTGGTTGAGTGTGGTTTATACACAGGGGGGAGAAATGGGACTTTTTTAGCTTGTCTTAGTAAAAATCAAAACTCAGATCTTGAGTATTAAAACTTTTCAAAGGGCCACATGGTTTCAATATTTATCTCAAACAATGAAAGGAAAAAAACAATAATTTGAACCCACATCTGTAAACAACAAGTAGTAAAGAGGAAAGAAATATAAAACCACCTACGGCTTCTGTGTTGTCTGACACAAATACATTTTAAATATCGCCATGGTGATTCCTGGAGATGGGCTTGAGAGCTGAAATTGCACATAATTGCTACGTCTCAGCATGAGTGAATCTTTAGAGGACTGAGTGCAGGGAACAAACGAAAATCCTTTTTTAACAAGAGCAAAGGACACGAAAAGGCAGTTTGTGCCAACAAAATGTTCCTGTTGCTAAATCACATTATATGATACTGAGTTTATGTCTTTGCTTCGAAGCAGATTCAAATAGAATGCATAGTCATCACTTTACTAGATTAAACACTGAGAAAATTGATCAATATTTGTTGATTCAACCAATTCTCTTTCTTTAGAAAAAAAAACAGCTGAAAGAAAATATATTCTAAACTGTTTTATGTTGTCTTATGTTTTCCTTATTGTGCAGTTTCTTGTTCTGATGCTGTTTTTGTACATTGTAATGATGTTTTAACCTTTGTATATAGTTGTAAGCTTCCAATGACCTTTTGTTCACCATAACAGGGCTGCAGATAATAATAATTAAGTTGATTGACTAATCTGTCAATTTTTTTTTCCATTAATGGAACATATAGCAAGATCTCCTTAAAGAAGATTTCATACTGCATTTAAACCAAGTGTAACTAAAATTAATCCACCCAAGGAGTTCAGAAGACAGTGTTTTAAATGACATTATTTTTTAATGTTGAAAGCAAACTTCCTTAAAAAAAACAAAAATGTTGTCATAATTAATATTCTAAGTGGGTTGCTCTTGAGGTTAATGAAATTTCAGAGTCTCTATGCTACAGTTAAAGATGAATCAGTTACTAAATTAGTTGATGATCATTTCAATAATCGATTAATCACAATGTTTTTTCAATGTTCCAGCCCTACACTGGAGGTTCTCCACTGGGAAATGTTTACCCATAAATCATGGTTTTAGATTTGGGCATTGAGGACCAATTTTCATGCTGATCTTTAACAAGGCCATTGGGTTGGGATGATGCATCTGACTGCTGCAGATTTGTTTGAACAAAAAAACAAACAGTATTTTTGATAATTTTATGTGTTTTTTGAGTAAAGAGAAAGCAAACAAGATGGACCACATGGGACACCATGCTAACATGATTTTTATAAAGATCTTTTCTTTATAGAGACAATTCAACCAGATCATACAGTCAAACTGATTAAAAGTTTTCTATCTAAGGAAAATCAGTTGATTGCATCGACTCATTAACTCAAAGGCAATCCCTCACACAAAGCATGCTTATAGCCAGGGTGGAGAGGAAAAAAACTCCCTTTAAACAGGAAGAAACCTCTGGCAGAACCAGGCTCAATGCAACTGGCCATCTGCCAAGGCCAACATTTAGGAGAATGACAATGTCATTATTGCTTTTTAATTTAGCCAAGCTCAATTTTCAATTTCCAGATAACGGATTTAACTTAAAGTATAAGATATTGATTGAGAACTTACAGCAGTCTCCAATTCTGTGTGTCAACCCTACATATAGAATTGTATGTAGGGGTGACATAGTAAAGGGGATGAATGCATCTGCATGTTACACTTTCTTTTGCTTTGATTTGCATGGTCATTTAAATAAAAACTCAATAAGCTGTATAAAATTTTGTAATTATAAAACAGTTGTGAAAAGAACAAAAATAAGACATCAAAAGAAAACAGTTGTTTATGACTATCTCTAAAAATAATATCAAAGAGTGAGGAGAGTAAAGAAAATAAAACATTTCTTTTCTAGCTGCACCTTATGAAGAAACATCAGCGCTTAAACTGGTCACCGTAGCCTCTGGAGTGGCCCCAGCTGGCTTGTCATGATGCTTTAATGGAGCCGGTTGATCGATGACTCCATTACTGTTCCATAGCTTGCTGCGTCACCCCCAGGAGCACACTGAGCTGGCAGGCTTTCCTCCCTATCAGAGGATGTTGTTTCACTGCCCTGACTAAAGGAGACAAATATGATAAAAAGAAAAAACAAAACAAGTAAACAAAATATATCTCCTGGAGAAAAACTTCCTGTTGACAAGGAACAAGCTTGATTAGAGCAAGTGTCCAACTGATAAGGAAAGCCAAGTGGCCGAAAGCAATAACAATGCAACCTCCTTTTGAGGGATGGCGTCAATATGATGTTCTGTCTTCAGGAACTGAAACAGAAAAGAGGTTATAAGGATAAACTTTAAATTGTTTGAACCATTGAGGTATGGCCTAGTTTAAGGTGTTGCCTTGCTGTCATTATGCTTCCTATCTGAATCATAACAGTTAAACTTTAAGCACGGTTCTGCTAGAGAGCTCTCTGAAGATGGATGAGCAGAAGGATGGAAGAGGAAATGCAGCTAAAGTAGAGCAAAAAGAAACAGATAGATGACACCAATAAAGGTCAAAGCTCTTTGCAGTCATGCAAAACCACAGGCTGTAACTTTCTAACAAATCCCATGTGTTCATGTCTGTAAGTTTTTACATCTGAAGGGTCCTGCCCTCTGTGGCCTTGGGTGAGAACTGATCTGTGCAGGATGAAGGACCCTGGAGAACTAACCATGCACTCACAAAACATCACATTTTACCGTCTGTCATGTTTATACGAAATCCTGGTCTTTATAGGTAATTGACTTCAGTGTGTTAGCGTGTCCCATTAGATGCATGCCTTCGAAAATGCTTCAGTGGTTATCAGATTGATACAGCCCCACACCTCGCCGACAAGGGTCCTTTAAAATGGGCTGATAAATAATTTAAGGTATTACAATAAATTTTTCACTGCCAAAAAACGTCTGAGCCTGAGAGAGAGGTGTAGAAAATACAGTAAGAAGATGGTTGTGTTGACGACTTAAAATCATAAAATTTTTATCAAACATTACCTGTGAACATCTTCACAGTCTTTTCATTGACTGGCTCAATGCATGTGTCAAAAAGAATAAAAAAATAGAACATGACTTGAGGGAGCAAACATCATTCAGTTTGCTGATTGCATTGCCAGTGAACCAGGATATGAAGCCTGAAAGAATGTGGTCAGGAGGCTTCTAAATTACCTCTCCATCCAGTGCTGAGGCTTACAATAACACACTTTTAACTCATTCCTTTAGGCCAATCCAACAACGCAAACATGTAAATTAGGATGAGAGACCAATTTCCTTTTCCAATTATGCCTCTCATTTGGTTTCACTACAGTTTCTTAGACTTGCCAAGAAACTGTCGCTCTAATTTAAACAAAAAATCTCACAGAAATGAATCCTCAGTAATCTTCCTCTGTGGCCAAAGAAGAGGAAACAAACATATGCTTCAAACCACAAACTGAATTTCACAGTGAAGCAATGGGTTACTTATATTAAAATTATTTTTTTTTTCTAAGCATGGTGCAAGAGGTGGTATAATGCCTTGAAAATGTATTAATAACCCATCTAAACCTTATTAGAATCATTTGTGAGAAAGCAATAAAATATAGTGCGTCTTTGCAAAGTAGAAAAAAACATGTTATCTGGCTTTTTGATGTCTTTAGAAACAAACTCCTGAAAAATGTAGTGTTTCTTTCTATCCAACCTGTTTAACGACACCCCTGAATAAAACTAAGTGAAACTACTTGCCCTCAATAATCAAACATTAATAATATCAATATCAATATACATATATATAAATAAATATAAATATATACATATTTATATTAATATAAATATTAATATTTTAGGTTAGTGAAAGAGCATTAGTGACATTAGCAGTCAGGGATAAGGTTGTAAAGAAATTCACAGCAGGATTAGCTACTAAAACAATGTACAAAGTTTATGACATCTTACAAATCTCTGTTAAATCCATCATTTTAAAATGGAAATGAAATTCCACAAATCTGCATCAAACATATGCCCTCTGCCATGATGTACAATGGCATCATCATGCTGAGGGGATGCAGCATTTTAGGAGGGATATGGAGGCGAATCCTAAGACACATAACTTCTTTTTACTTCATAAATGTGTAGCTAAAAAATTAAACGTGCATGGTTGTAAAGGTAAAATAACGTTTAAAAACTCAAAAGTACTGTTTTTTTGTTTTTGTTTAGAGCACTGTAATCTTTTCAGACAGAAACATAATTAATGGCTCCCTATGTGCGGTCTGGGGCACCTGTTTTCTGCAAATGCCAAAAGTCTCCTGCATCCCCCACCCTTAACCTTACCAGTCAAATTTTATCCCTGAAGGGATTTTGACTCCTCTCCCAAGGATCCCCTTTGGTGGATTATTCTCATCTTGCGCAGGGACTAGTGGGTGCCAGCAGGCCACGACCGCCGGCACAGATGGGAGTTCACGCCTGTGATGGCTTCCATATGTCACACACCTCCTCTGAATCTGTGCATTAAAAGTTTTTTTTTTTTCCATCTTTCATCTCCTTCTTTGTTTGGCTCTTGAAAGCAACCTGGATAGGGGGACATGTGGTTGGAGAAGGTCAAAGGGGATGCCATATAATACATTTATCTAAAATTGGGCACTCAGCTGAAGCATTTGAGTCTAAATGTTCCAGAATGATTACCGCATGAATAAAATGGCCACATTTGGCTGCTAAAACACCAACAGGACATAATTCTCATGTTTTAGAGTACCCTCTACATCAAATGGAGATTTCCTTCCATAAATCCCTGCCCTGTTCATCTGTCACAGGTTGAAACATCTTATAGCCACCCATGCATGGCATATAAGAAGCAAAGGGAAGCTGAAAATCTTCTCTGGCAAGGAAGTAGTGTGAGGTTCTCACATCTTGACTGACACATGAGATCTCTAATATTCCCTGCCTGATTATAATCCCTGTAGTCGACCTCATTAGCCAGGCATCCGCGCTGAACCCTGGCTGAGTAGGGTCTCGGCGCTCAGCTGTCAGTCAACACCTTTTTCTTCAAACAAAGAGCATCATGAAGAAATAAGCCAGTGCTCTCCCTCAGAGCTCATAAGCAGACTGTTTTGGGAATTGTCAAGACATTTGCATCCAAAAATGCACACAGAGCTCTAAACAAAAGTATTAATGCTTCTTGAAGCAAAGAAGTATTTCCCCTCTTTTAATTTAATTCAGATTTTTTTTTTTACATTTACTGTTAGATCATCTGACAAATTTGAAAGTTGTACAAAGATAGTCATTTAAAATGCAGTTTTGAATTATTATTTCATTTGACCTACACCCCAGGCTTCATTTTGCCTTTGTATAGCACACGCTCATTGTGTTAGTGTTCAAGACATGTGGCCGAATGTCAGATGATATGACTACAAAGTCGATAATCGACCACCTGCCTAGGGTGGGCTGGTGGTAAGTGCACCGATTGACTTCCTTATGTTTTAACATGCCGTTCATTATAGGCAATCCATGGTTTCCACAGAAGTCCAATATTGAAACACCACTCGAGTTCAAAGCTGGGGGTCCAATCCTTCTGATCATGCCACTCAAGGTGTCACTGTTGTTTCCCACATTGGAGTTGAAGTCCCCTCAGCAGACTCATAAAAATACCCAGGAGGGGGACTGTCCAACACCCCCCCCCTATGGATACTAAGAAGCCCTGGTACTTCAGACTGTCATTCAGACCATAGGCCGAAACAACAGTCAAAGATTCCCCCTACTGAAGGCGAAGGACCCTTTCGTAAACTCCAACAAGAGACGGCTGAGCTGGGGGCAGACAAGCAGTCCCACACTGCCCTCCATCTCTCCCCGTATGGCCACTTTAGAGTAGAAGAGAGTCCAGCCACTCTCAATTACTTGAGTTCAAGAGCCCAGGCTATGTGTGGAGGTAAGCCAGACTGTTTCAACCTGCCAGCAAGGTGACATTTCATGTTCCATGAGCCACTTTAATCATCCATGGATCGGGGCACATAGGCCTCAGCCTCTGTTTGCTGCCCAATCCTCTTTGTACTGCTCCCTCATGGTTCACCCTGCAGAAATAACTGTGATCCTTCCTCTAAGTACCTCAGGTTAAAGTTGTCCAAACTGCATGATTCCCACTGGCAGAATGTTGTCTTTTATCAGTTGTCTTTTTTTTTTTTTACCACTTGACAAACTGTGATCGCTAAATGGTCGGTTACTGACGAGCCTCTAGTATTGACTGATAGGTGGCGTCAACTGCCGCTACCTTCCAAGTAGTTCCACAAAACTGCCAGCAGATAGCGCACACATCTGTTTATGTCTGCTTATCGTGTGCAGTGCTTGAATTCTGTTTAGGTTTCAAAGGACCATGTAAGCTTTAGTACAGATGCTTGGTGCATATATTATGATATATTATTATGATAAAATGTTTTGTTGTATAAGCATACAACAAGAGTATGCCCCTTTAAAGTCTGTTAACGTGTAGGATTTGGTTCACATCCTTTAAAAAATGCAACAAAGCCTCCACTTTACATTCTAAAGACTTAACTGAATTCCTTCAGGTTCAGAGTTTAGAATAAGGTTAGGTAGAGGTTCCTCAGTGAACTCTGAATCATGCTGTCTCTCCAGTCACCCCCCCTTGGTTCCCCACTTCTAGTAAACATCAACAATTAAAGCAAGATGATTTTAGAAGACTTTTCAGTCTGCCCTCTACAACTCAGAGTGAAATAACAAGCTATAAAATGACACTGGTGTAATGCTCTAAAACATGGAGCTGCCAGTGTGATTTACGGCACCCTCACTTCTCCCGAGGGTGACAACAAAGACAGCAAGGAAGACTGATTCGAGCCTTTGTGGGGTCTTCTCATACCAATGCTGAGCGATGAGACCCCTGCTGCTCTCATAACATTCCTCTGCTGTTTGGGTAACATACCAAAACAGAAAACGATATGGCATGCACGCCATTTGCAGTGTCACCAAATACTGATGCAGGGGTTGAGGTGGCTATTCATGTGAGCCGCACAGGGACCAATAGCTTTGAGCTTAGAAGCAGAAAAAATAAACAGCTGAAATGCTGTAAGAAGCTAAAAACTATGTTTTTTGCTTAATTTTATATCAATGTTTTAGATCAGAAATGAAGACCTGATTTTGCCAGACACTTCAGCAAGAAAGCTATTCTTACTAAGCTGTTGTTGTATATGCATATCAAGACCTCAGAGGCTGACCCTTAAATATGCTAATGCAATGCTGCAATGCCACTCGAGAAGTCTGGAGGGCTGTGCTTTGCTCCCTCGTGCCTGTGCGTTCAACATAGCACTGCTGGACCGACGCCTGGGAAACAGATGGCAGAGAATAACACTGTCACCCACCCTGAACAACGACATCCTGGGCTAGTCCTTCACCATGCACTTTGCTATCTGTCTGTTGCTTTTGAAATGCCCCCC
>NW_015150472.1:497341-505045 GCF_000732505.1 Cyprinodon variegatus
CAGACCCTTCTCCAGATTAGGAGATACACATGAGTGAAATTGACCGGACAGCTGAACCTCATTAGCCAAACATAAGCTCCCATTTTACAATAACTGTCTGCTGGAAGCCAAGGTACCCACCCGCACAACTATGAGCTGTGCGGGTGGGTACCTAGTTTGGGTTTATTTTGGGTTTGGGACAATGGGACTAATGACCAGTAAGTCAGCCCCCATGTGAGTGCTTTAGAAGAAGAGGGGAGTCTCTTTATTCTCTGATCTGGATTCAAACAATCAGACAATTAACTGGTTAAGAGGGATGAATAGGTCCATGGATTAAAACCTACATAGAGCACTGAATTTCTTTAGATTGGAGATTAGAAAATGGAAGTCTTTGTCCTAAACCCACTTAGGAAATGAAATAAGCCCTCTTACGCCAACACGAGGATCACATTTGTAAATGAAGATTAAAATCAAGCTGTTAGACAAACTTTGGACAATAAGGCAATATGTGAAGCTTTAAAACAAATCCAACAGAATGTCTTAGATTTACATGTTCTAGTGTTCTGTTCTTTGCACATTTAGGATACTTGCTTTGCATGTCAGACAACGGTAAAAACTGTTACTGATGTAACACTAATATATTAAGAATTTCTCCTAAATGCTGTTATGGATGCAAAAAAGAATGAATCAATGAAAGAATGCATTAACACACACTTTCAAAGGTAGCATGGGACTACAGTTTATATATTTATATTTATAGTCATAAGGGCTATTGAAGTCATTAGTTAAGTCACGATCAAGATATAGTAGAGGATGTACTTTTTCTGGTTGGATGATCAAAATAAACAGACCTCCTAGTTGTCAGTCATTCTGGTGATATGTTTAATTAAGGCTGTCCTACGTGCTCGTCCCCATTTTCCTTTACCAGTGGTGAGTCTGACATAGCGGAAAAATAACAAGTCTTCTTTTGGAAAGTAAGCTTGTATGAGCGATGCAAACAGCAACTTTTAAACAGACCGTGCATGATGAGAAATTGGCTTGGGCAAGGTATCACACGTGATTAATAGGCTCTTTTTAAAAATTTACGAAAATCCTTCACCATACTGTACCTTTAATCTTTGACTGGGGTATACAGACAGTATAAAGAGACCTAAAAAGATTGTTATTTCCAATTATGCTATTTTTTTGCATCTACTGTATTGATTAATCGATTGTGTGTGGGCATGACATCATGTGTATGCTGTAGGTAAACTGATGGGCCAAAGACAATGATAAGGTTACATAAAACCTGTCTTAAACCAAGACCAGTTTGCCACTGAACTTGACTGTGAATAGCCTCAAATAAGATTTGAATAGACATTTAGCTCTCTGCACACTCTTTAACCTGCCCGCTCTTGTCTCCCATATCATTTTTAGACAAATGTTTTTGGCTTTTCTAGTATACATCAGCTAGACCCTGATTTATTGAAATGTGTCACTGCTCAGATAGTTACAATTCATTTCTATTCACAAGGAACATTTGACTGATACACAAAGAAGGCCCTCAAACCAACAAGAGGCAGAAAAAGGATAATAACTTGATTACTAGATCCAAGTGATCAGATTGTCTTATGTTTTCAGAGTGTTTTAGTGTTACACCTTTTTTTCCTGGTAGACACATTGTGGTCAAATTTAAAGAATATAAATTTTCATAAGCAATACAGTAGCAATCTGTACTGCTTATTTGTCTGGTTGATTTCAGTCTGTCTATTTCTTCCATCAATGTGGAGTTTATTTAAAATATGACTGTATGACAGCACATCACATAAATGAGACTTCCCACTGCAAAACCGCCAAATATCAAAAAGACTGAGAAAACTAAAGAAACCTTCCATGGCTAACCAAATTAAACAAATAAAAATCCAAGACATAATTATTTACATTGAAAAAATGGTACATGAAAAAAAAAAACACTAACACTTAAAGGGTGAAACATATAGAATGTTTGTGTTTCAGCTCAGTCAACACTTAAAAAAACTTTCAACACAAGAGAAAATTATGCAAGCATGTCCAAAACTTTTTTCAAAGCCCCATTTCAAAAAGTGTCTACTATCCATTTCTGACCTCATGATTGACATCTAGCTAGTTTAAACAAACAGCCGGTCCTCTGTATAAGCCAAAAACTACACCTCATCATTTACATTCCAGTTTGCAGACTCACCTCTGTATATATTAACACCTTTAAAAAACTTAAAAGTAGGGTAGCATGTGTTTATATACCCTCGACTAATATCCATAACTGCCACTTTCACTTTTTTGTTCCTATTTGAACCTTTTCAGAGTCTCCTGTAGGGTAAAGAGTCAAAATACTCCAGTGACAGTCTCCACGCTCCAATCTTCCTCTGGACCTTGACCAGAGACTGTGCTGTGTAAACTGTCACGGCATCAGGGAGGCTGCCCTCACCTGAAAATCATCACCTACTCAGACCACCATAGGAGACTTTGCAAGAAAATATGTATTTCCTTGTACATGACACATTGGAGGAGCTTAAGTCAGGAGCTATTTCCAGAAAAATGTAAATCTGCAACTGTAGCAGGAAACCAGCACTTGGTTGTTGTTTTTTCAAAGTGAGTCCACATTTGGAGGCTCCTGCTGCAGGACAGCGCAGATCTGCAAGGCCGGATGGATAGATGGTGGAAGTCCTCGTTATCCATCCGCATCCTCCCAGAGGTTTGTTCCTATTGAGGCCATGAGTCCTTGGCTGCATCAGGGGTCATGTGTCACTTCTAGTCCATCACTTCCTTGTCAGCCACGTCATCTTTCACACAAACTCTCACACACACATACACACACAGAGTAATGCTTGGCAGTCCCAGAGAGATGGACATGTTGTGATTGAGTTGGTCATGCGTGAAGAGCTGAAAGGTTTTTTCCTCGCATAGAGAGGAACGCTGCTAACAGACAGGGTGCTACTATCAACAGGTCTCTTAAAATCACATCCTTACTTGAAGTGTTGCCTCATAATAGTTATTCAACAGATTAAATACCAGAATTCACCTCAAATTTTTTTCTTAACCTATCAAACAGGTAAGATAGAAATTAACCCTTGCACAATCAATTAATCTGTTTAATCCCCTTGTCCTTTGGGTCAATTTTGCATAAAACATCTTATTTATCAATTATTTATCAATTGAAATCCTTTTTTGTGCATGTTTTATCACAATCACAATCAACAATGAAGTGTATGAACAAAGCAACTATCAGAACCTTTTTTTTTTATACAGTAAGGGTTTATTATTGCTATTATATAAATATAATTACCTTAAGTAATTATATTGAAAGGGAAAAGGCTTTTTTGTTAACAGTGTATTGTTTTCTTAGGAAGTGAAAACACCTCTTTTATAAGACACAACAAAATGATTTTGTGAGCGTTTTTTAGCATCACCTGTTTAGCTCATGTAGGGCAGTGTGTTGATATGCGAGAACATGCTTTGCAGATGTATTTCTTACATATGTGGGACACACGTTTTGTCATGCTGTCCTTCCAGCGACAGAACTTGCACCTTTACCTTTTGACTGACCTAGCTGTAGCCGCAGGTGGATGAGGACAATATTCAGCTTCTTAATGGCTGCACAATGGCTGCAGTGGCTTCCGTGCAGTCTCTCCCTTCTCTCAATGCCTTTCCCAACTGCTCAAGGAACATCCTTCTGTAGATTTTCTTCCCTGACATCTGGGTCGGGTTGATCTCCTGAAAACCCGAGGAGGATTTTTTTTCGGTTGGCTAGTATGATGAACAGGAGAAAGGTGGATAAAATGTCTAGAAGATGAGCAGCCAAATTCCTCATTGGCTCTGGAGTCACCCTGATGTTGTTTGGTACTGCTGTTCTTTCATGGTTGTTGAATGAATTTGATGAGGACTGGGCAATTTTGCAGTTCTTTGACAAAAGTGTCTCCCTGTCAGCTTGGGGGCTTTCCTCTTCTTTATCTGAAGATGCATTATCCTCTGGGATATATTCCTCCCCTTTTTTTTAGGTGCATGTTTATTCTCTTGTTCCCAAAGCACTACTGAAAGTATCTCATCCAGGCCCTGTTGGAGAGTGAAATGTCTAATTCAGGCTTGGGCAAGGAACCACCCAGGGGTATTTTGATTCAGGGTACCTTATATTTTCTATACTGATTTAGTTTTTATTATGTCTGAAATTGTTTTTGTTTTGTTTTGGAGCTTGTGAAATGTGAGGGTTAGCTGCAGACAGAGTTTGTGTTTGGCCTTTGACCCACAAGACAGCGTTAAATAAAATGTGACGTTTTTCTAGTCTTTACCAGCAAATCAAATAGGCTTCACATTAAAGTCACATTCACATACACACGGGGAGATGCATTTGAGAAAGCAATTTGTGCAAAAGACAAAGGTGGAGTTAAACCAACAACCTTCTGATTGTGAGACAACAGGCAAGCATTGCACAGGCTAAGAACAGAAAATTACACACAAAACATCTCTAGGTATGTTTTATTGCTGTCAGGAAGAAGGTTTGGATTTTCTTCATGTAAAACATGTGTATTATTAATTATTTTAATTTAATCCACCTGTCGGCAGGATTTGCAATGTTAATGACTAAATATCATGTTTGGTACTAAGAATTTTAGTTATATTTCTTGATATTAACAAGTTATTGTAGAGATAAACATCAGAAAATTTTTTTCTCTGGATACTTTAATGGTTGAGGACACAATAATACTGATGAGTCAACCAGCTGGCGTTTCTGTCTCTTAATGCACACAGATCTACCTCTCGCTGCTTCTCTGATCTCCTGCTCGTTTAATGTCCATCTGCTCAGAGAGGACAGCGTAATCTTAGCTTACTGATCATCCAATCTTATTCATCTGCCCTCCGAAATGTTCAACTTGAGAGCTTTAAAACACCTCATCGCACACAGCAAAAGCAAAAGAAGCACAAAAATGAGTGAAGGAGTGAACATTTCTGGAACCTCATGAAAGGACTCTGAGATATAAAGTACTTTATTTCCTGATTTCTGTTTACAGAAGGCAGCTTCTCATTGTTTGAAGAGGCGGTAAACATTTCTTTTTCACAGCTGTGGTTCGATATTTCTCTGTGACATGTTGACTCCTGGGCTACATGTTGCAAACATATGAGGAGTTTTAGCAGACTGGAAATATTATCTGGGTCTCCTCACTCTTGGCCTAACAGAATGGCATGTACATATCTGCACGTAGTCAATGAGTGACTTCATTCACTTTCAGCACTTGTTCAAACAGCAGGCAGTAGGGCCTGCTGAAAATGAACTTTTGACTACAGTAATGATTAGGTAAAAATACTCGTAAAGATTCCCAGTCATCCAAGTCATAGTCATTCCAAAAATTAAAACAATCCACTGGACTTGTTTCCAAGTTGTTCCTCTTTACATACAGGGGAACAGAAGATATTGCCTATTCAGCCAGGCCAACAATTCCCTTTAACGACACCCCTTTCAGANGACGTGAGACGCTGAAGCAGCAAGCGGACTCTGCTGATCAACTCCTCTCCAGATCCAACAGTGACTCTCCCAAAGCTAACCTCAAGAACCCTCAAGGTACAATCAGTTATAATCAAGAAATCAAGCTCCAACGTGCAACGCTAACTGAACTGTCTCTCACGCAGACTCCGGTAAACCAGTGTCCAGGCCCGAGCCAGAACCAGTATATTCAGTGTGCTTGTATCAAATAAACTTGTTGAACTTTTATTCCTGTGTCCGTCAGTGGTGTTCTGCATAATTGGGTCACTCTTAGAGTACCCATCATGACACTCATTTTATTTCAGTGTTAAATTCTGTTTAAAGTAATGTTATAATTAAAAATGTCTCCGGACCTTTACTGGTTGTTGATTTTCTTTATTCAGACCGCACTGATTTTTATTTGGTTACCCCATTTATAAAGCCTCAAACTTAAGGCTGTTTCTGACATTTTGAATTGAAAAATCTTCCTGGACGGGAAGCAAAATGTCTTCAAAGTTGGAAACAAAGTCCAATGGATTATTTTTTTATGTTTTTGGATTAGATAAAAATAATATCTGTCATGTACATCTATCATGTACAGTGCCTTAAAAAAAGCTTTTGCACCTCTTTAATTGTTCCTCATTCATTTGCAAAACAGCTTAAGCCTCTAAATGTATTATGTAATTTCAATGGAGATATCAACACAAAGTAGACAAAAAAAAAATTGAGCCATGTATTTGTTTTTAGCATTTTTACGTTCCAAAATAAACTCTAGTGAAACCTACTTTATTCTCAGATTGTTAGATTATTAAGCTCTATTTAATCTTAGTATATAGAAGTAGCCATTCAAAATTTCCCCACTTTCCTTGATGGGCCCGTGGCTGGTCCTTGGCTAGACCCCTTCAATTCCCTTTTAAACATTTAAAACATTCTATCATGATTTGTGGACATTAAGATCTAAAGAGAAGCATCATATCCTGTTCAGACCGTATAATTCAGTAAAAGGCTGGAGTCAGAGTAAAAAAATATGCACGCCCATGTGAAGGCCAGTGGCTGGAAGTTGGAGGGGATTCTGCTGCCATTCAGCTGGCTACTGTAAATAAAAATCTCTTGTGAAGGCCACCAATTTACTAGAGAACATTCATAAATCCTATCTGTCAGTAGATTATCAGTTTTGTGACTGACTGCTAGCAGCAGAAGAGGATGGGCAGCCTCTTATCTCTTACAAGAACCTTCAGCAGACCCGTCCATCAATGAAACTCCTTATCTTTAAAGATGAAAACACTATCATTGGTCTTATCCAGGAAACCAGTTATGTTTAAATGTGCAACATTTCTTGAAGACACTGAAAGATATTACAGTATAAAAAACTGCTTATGTAGGCTTAGAATAAAGAAATGGCATTATACATCAGTCTCTTTTCTCACTTGAAGCACTCTCAAGCCCTGTTAACCTAAGACAATCAAATCAGATGAACTACAGCACAGGTAGAAAAAAAAATCAATTTGCAAAATCAAAAGTGTTGGTCGTTTAGAATTGATTTTGACTGTTTTGAGCTTCCAGCTCTGAGGGTGTTACAAGCCATAGTCCGTTCCAATATTAAGCAACAGGCTCAGCAACTCATGCTTGTGCGTTTCTCGATTTGCATGGAAGCATGGGGAGAGATCAATCAAAATAAAAAATCTTTTTGTTGCATCTTCCTCCCCACGTATGTTAAGTGAGGTCATTTTGCCCCATTGAATCATCTGGTCTGACCAGCTATCCATCCAGACCATTTACAAGATGCGGTCTGCACGCTGCAGGACATGAATGCTTCTCAACCGGTGCATAAACAAATATGTCTTGCAGCCACCAACATCAGTGCAAATAACGTGCAAAATAGTGAACATTTGTAGGTTCTTTAGATATAAAGGATGAGATAAGGAGAATGATAAGATGAACTTATGTAATGAAAGCATCATTCACAGCCATTTGTTAAAATGTAAAGCATTTTTTTGGATCAACAGTCTGTTTTTGTTAAAACATTGCATGCAACAGCTAAAGCCAGACAGGCTAACAGCAAAGCTAAATCCCCCTTTCACCTTCCTCAACCTACTGTACCTCTGGTCTCCAGGGGCCAGCTTTATGTATAGAACTGATTCTTTCAAAATATGTATTTTTAGTACTTGGTATTTTTGTTGCAGCTTCACTCCAAGTCAGACTGGAAATAATAAAACAGGTAAACACTGAATATTTTCCTTAGCCAGTCTCAGTCT
>NW_015150472.1:508199-508836 GCF_000732505.1 Cyprinodon variegatus
ACTACAGGTGTCAGCAGAGGCTGATTGAAGCCTCGGTGCAAGCCAGGCACATAATACCGGGAGGTGAACAGATGGCACAGTCAGGACAGAGGTCCGTGCCTGTAAGTATCGCACCGTCTCTATCAGAGTATCGTGTGAATCTAACCTGCCCCTCCCTCAGAAGTGTGTCCGTCTCTATCACCTGCACAATCAGCTCCGCTCCGCTCTTCCCTCCATCCAGGCTCCTTTTATTTTGGCTTCAATCAGCATCTGCTGACACCTGCGCGCAGCAGTTGCGGAGCGCAGTTAGTGCACTCTGCCTCTTAGACAACCGACTTCAGCCCAGTTTGGATTATTAAAGGGGGAAAGCAAAAACCAAAACAATCCAAACATGCAAAGCCCAACAAAAAAATTTTAATAAAAGAAAAAACAATCATGTTTTCACCTGGGAATGTAGTGTCGGTGTGTGCAACACAACCGCACTAACACTACATTCCCCACACCCTAGAGGGAACATTAGTTTTATAACAGACAGCAAACATAGGGTTAATTACCCCGCACCAAGGGCGTAGGAATATGTTTACAATTGGGGGGGACACATGTCAGAAATCTGAGATTCGTAAATATTCAACAGAAACATGTCTTAAGTACGCTACTT
>NW_015150472.1:510069-568056 GCF_000732505.1 Cyprinodon variegatus
AGCTTCACTCCAAATCAGACTGGAAATAATAAAACAGGTAAACACTGAATATTTTCCTTAGCCAGTCTCAGTCTTTCAGTCTCAGATCCTGATGCCCTAAACTTACTGCAACTGAGAAGAAGACTATCAGCCAACTTTAATTTAGCCATTTAAGCCCATTTCTAACATGAAATTTCAGAGTAGCTACAATCTCGGAGTAGATATATCAATAATTACATCGTTAACAAACTAAAACTTCAACCTTTACACATATATATGATATTCCCTATAGTTTTATTAGGTTTTATAGCAATAAATCTGGTCAATTTGTGCAAAGGCCCCCACCACACACAGACACACAAAAACTTGTCTCACTATCTTTCCATTGACTTCTATTAATTTCTACAATCTAACTATAACCTTTAACCTAACCCTAACCATTACAGGTTCATTACTAACCCTAATCCCAACCTAAACTCAATTCACACCTTAGTCCTAAACATGACCTCTGATCTAAAAACAGCTGAACCCCACAACGTGCCATTTTCCCTGAAATTTATGTGGATGTGGCATTCAGTGCAAAAAATACTTACACCTCCTCAATTTTTTTCAAATGATTTTAGGTAATATTGTTCAATGTATCAGCATTATCCTAGAGCAGGGATGTCAAAGTCAAATACACAGACGGCCAAAAAAAAAAACATTCGATACAAGCCGAGGGCCGGACTCGTTAAATGTTTATTAAAACATATTAAAATGAACATAGCCTATTGAACCAACACCTAACACACTGTTTTTTAAAAAAAAACAAAATGCAATAGGGCCTATCAATATTATTTATAAACTTTTGTTTTATCAATAAACTTATTAAGATAAATACATAAAGAAAGTGCATGCATTATAAACAGAAAATGCACCACTGTGCTACTAGATGATTCTACCGATCCCTGCTTTCAAATAGTACATTATGAAAAAAAAAATCTAATCAGTTATATTCCCTCTGATGGCTCTTATCTGCATTTTTCAGTTCATTCAACTGGAAAATATGAATAAATAAAATAAATTAGAAAAATCTAGGGTACACAGACAAAACAATACTTCCTTCAAAGAAAAATCACGTCTTGTACAAAGACATGTAAATATTTTGTGATGAATCATTGCAGCAGACCCAAAATTCAGTGAGAAGTTCTTTAAAAAAGGTATTTATGAAACAAAAAGCAGAGCATAACCAAAAAGGACAGAAGAAACAAAAGCACTACAGGTGTCAGCAGAGGCTGATTGAAGCCTCGGTGCAAGCCAGGCACATAATACCGGGAGGTGAACAGATGGCACAGTCAGGACAGAGGTCCGTGCCTGTAAGTATCGCACCGTCTCTATCAGAGTATCGTGTGAATCTAACCTGCCCCTTGCTCAGAAATGTGTCCGTCTCTATCACCTGCACAATCAGCTCCGCTTCTCCCTCCATCCAGGCTCCTTTTATTTTGGCTTCAATCAGCCTCTGCTGACACCTGCGCGCAGCAGTTGCGGAGCGTAGTTAGTGCACTCTGCCTCCTTTGACAACCAACTTCAGTCCAGTTTGGATTATTAAGGGGGGAAAGCAAAAACCAAAACAATCAAAACATGCAAAGCCCAACAAAAAAATTTAAATAAAAGAAAAAACAATCATGTTTTCCGCTGGGAATGTAGTGTCAGTGTGTGCAACACAACCGCACTAACACTACATTCCCCACACCCTAGAGGGAACATTAGTTTTATAACAGACAGCAAACATAGGGTTAATTACCCCACACAACTACCCCCCACAAAAACACAAAACAACACATACATACATTTCATAAAGTTACAAGCTGCAATCACTGAAGCTATGAGCTACTTTGCTGAACCGTTTACCCCTCATCTGTCAGGATATATCTTCTACCAGAAGGACCAGAAGGTAGCAAAACAATGTCATTCCTTAATGGATAACTTGGATCAACCAGGATAGATTGGGCTTTGACTACTGACCTGACCTTCTGCACTTAACATTCATGTCCTGAAAGGAAATCATAGCAAAACACAGATAGCAATTATTCTTAAGTATCTCATACCAGCTGTAAACAAGAAAGTAAGGAATTCTATAAAACATCAACATAAAAAAGTTTGACCAGCATTTTAGTAAAAGAAAACCAATAACAGCAGCATGATGGTACTACGTTTTAGTTTATGGTGGTTATGTCTACAAATTGATGCACAATGTACAAAGTGGTGTACAAAATAGTTCCCCCACATTTAAAGTATTAAGCTTGTTGGCTGCAAAAATCATCCTTTTTCACATGGCTTATGGCAAAATCAAATATTTTTATAACCTAAATTTACTTTCTCAAATCTTAGCATGAATGCGATTTTTTGAGTTAGTGGCTGATAGTAGTAGTATTTTCTCTGTCTTACCTGTGCTCTGAATCTCTGCAGAACCACACCCCACTTATTGATAATGTATTTAACGGTTTTGTGCCTTTTTTCCACTAATCTCTGCTCTCAAACATCCTACACTCTTTCTTTTATTTAGGTCTATTAGAGTAAAGAGGGCTAAATGTAAATGCATATCACACTTCAGATTATACATTGTGAAAAATTTGGAAAACTATATGTCATATCACAATAAAGTGCATTTTATATTGTGGCTCTAATATAAAAGATGTGAAAAGTTTTAAGGAGTATGAATACTTTTCTAACTTACTGCACAGATATGGGTGACATCCTCTGGAGAAGATTAAAAATATAAAAAAATTCCTTAAACTTTTGAAATTTAAAGTAATAATTTTAGGAAATATGCATAAATGTGAGTTTTCTCAACAAAACTTTTAAAATATCTAAATTCCTGTTCTACTTAATACGAATAGTGTTACATACATTCACATAATGTTCCAGTCTGTAATTGTTATTCACCACCATCATTACCTTTGTTACAGACACACATGGTCCATAAAACCCATGTGTCATTCTTGTTCCCAGTGATGGAGCTTGATTTTGTTTAAATAGTTTAAACATTTTTCTTGAGGACATTCAGTGGCAGGATGAATGCAGGCCATACATCAGCTGTTTGCTGCTGGATTATAATGAACATTCTATGAAGAGGACAGCTGGACCATGACCAACGTATGAACAAAGAGAAGCCTATATTTTTGCTCTTCAACAATTTCCTCCTGTTAAACTTTATTGCTTTAAAAGCATGAAAGTTGTTATTACCATTTGAAATGGATTATTTGTGGGGGGTTTTTTCTTTTTTTTCCCTACCAAGAAACCAGCCACCTGGACCCTGGTCATTAAACGGGATTCTCTTCAACGGGTGCCTGCAGCATAGATCCAAACGATACACTGCGAGACGCTTCCTGAGGAAAACTAAATAAGCTCTTCACACTCATGAGTAGCCATCATTAGGAATTTTCCACTTTGCTGAACAGAGCAAACCTGTTGGCAAAAGAAACAATGTAAGCATTGTTTCTTCTAAGGTGTATTTCCTTCATCTTGCTTCCATTTTAAATTGTCAATTCATCATTTCCCTGGACACTGCTTTGTTGTTTTAAGGTCAAGGTTGTTTTTGTTTACAATACTGTGCTTTCAATCCATCAGCAAATGCTAAAGTATATCAAAAGATAGAATTGTCAAAAGAGGCATCATTCTTTGCATCTCAAAAAAGGGAATCTCCCTGGACTGACTTTCATATAAAGCCATAATCCAGCCATTTAGTTGTATCATTGACAGTGAAACAAGTGTCATTATAAAAACAATGGACTGGGATAGTGATTGTCTATCATTAGATTTTTCCCCCTTGGCAGATTTATAAACATGTTTTCTCATAGCCTTTAACTTGTTTTAAACAGCATCTGCTTATAGCATAAAACACCTGAGCAGTGACCTCATAACCTATTTACTGTTTCTTAACGGCCCTTTGTTTTTCTCCCAAAGGGAAGAGAGAAAGGGCAAAGTGAAAAATCATTCTTGCTCTAGCTGAACTTTTAATACAAATTTATTGGTTGATGCTGAGGGCTTTTTCTGTTTACATCATATTGCAGCTGTTGAACACTTGTATCCACAGAAATTGATGTTTGTGGTAAAAGTCAGAAACATTGTGCCTCTTATTAAAGAATTAAAAATTTGACATAAGTTACAAGCCTTATTTCATACTTTGCACTGTACACTAATCAGTGATCTCCCAGACAGAAGTGAAAGGTGACCAATAAAGTTAAATCTATAAGAAATAAAGTGTAAATACAACTCACTAGCAACATTCATACATCTACCTGTGGTCAGTTCAACTTTTAAAATGTAAAAACCGATGTGTTTGTCCTCACTTTTGAGCACTTAAGACATATTTCGATTATAAATGAGTACAGACTATTCCAAGATGGCTGCGTATGTGGGCAGCGGCTTGATATAGCTCTAGACAAATACACAAAATATGCAGCTTAGAATGCTACATATTTGGCATCGATCCTACATCCATGACCGCCAGCGCCTGCTGGAGCTTCGGTCACAATATTTTGCTTTTGGACTCTTGACCATTTAAAAAGCTGTGTAGTGCTTCGGACAAATGTAAACAAAGCAGCTACTGAAAAGACCAGGCCGCACAGTGTTAGACAGTGTAAGAGGGACTGCAGAGGTGGGCTAACGGCAATGCCAAGAAGGAATCCAGAGACCACCATTACCATCAATACTGCTTTCTAACATCCGCTCAATGGATAACAAAATGGAAAATCTCCGACTCGAACTCTCTTCAAAAAAGAAGTTTATTAACTGCTGCGCCATCATCCTGACAGAATCATGGCTTCTTTCATCGATAAAGGACAATACTATTAGCCTGGTGGGGTTCATCCTACCTTGTGGTGATAGAAATAGCAAACTCAGCGGTAAGACTAGAGGAGCGGGGCTATGTGTGCACCCAAAAAATAACTTGTGCAAAAATGCTACATAGGTCACCAGCTTCTGCTCTCCAGACATCAAATTTCTGAATGTTGACTGCAGACTGTTCTATCTGACTAGAGAGTTTCCCTGTGGTTAGCATCACTGCTGTATATGTGCCCCCCAGTGCTAATATAATATTGGCCATGAAGATTCTATATCTATATCATCTCTAAGGTTTAATCTAGACACACAGAGGGCATTTTCATCACTGCTGGAGATTTTAAAAGGGCTAACTTGAAGACTGTACTCCCTCATTTCTACCAACATGTGGACTTTGCAACTAGAGGTGAGAACAGTTTAGACCTGGTTTACTCTAACATGAAAGATTCATTCGGGGCAGACCCCGCCCCCACCTTGGGTTATCACATCCCGTTTCTGTCATGCTAAATCCTACATATAGCTAATCAGGGCAACACCAACAGTTAAGGAGGTCAGAGTGTGGTCTGAGGGCGCCATGGAGAAACTCCAGGGCTGTTTTGAATGCTCTGACTGGAACATGTTCAAAGCTGCAGCAACCTATGACAACAAGATAAATATAGATAAGTATGCCAGGGCTGTGTCAGCTTACATCAACAAATGCATCGAGGACATCAGCATCACAAAGAACATAACCACTATTTTTCCAACCAATGACCATGGATGAATAGAGAGGTTCGAAAATCGCTAAAAGCACTGAACTCAGCTTTCTGATGACAGAGAGGTACTGAGGAAAGAACGTGAAAACTTGAACTGTGCCATCAGATAAGCGAAGCAGAACCACAGCCAGAAGATCCAGGATCTTTTCCGTGATTCCAGGAACATCAGGAGGATGTGGCAAGGCATCCGGGTGATCACAGACTACAATACATCCTCTCCCACCCCGGGTGCAGCTGATGCTGACTTCCTAAAACAACTAAACAACTTCTTTGGAAGGTTTGAGGCACTAAATAGTGCAGTGAAAGCCGCTCCACATCAGGGAGAGGAGGCACTCTACCTTGACACAGCTGATGTGTGGAAGACTCTGAGGAGAGTCAACCCAAGAAAGGCTCCAGGCCCCGATAACATACCTTGGCGGGTGTACAAGGAGTGTGCACGTCAGCTTGCTGGTGTCCTCACAGACATTTTTAACACCTAGCTGGACCAATCCATAGTGCCAGCATGCTTTAAGTCTGCCACCATCATTACGGTCCCAAAGAAGCCTCACGTCAACTCATTCAATGGCTACTGGCTGTCGCACTGACTCCTATCATGATAAAGTGCTTTGAAAGGCTGGTTAAAGAATACATCGTCTCCACTCTCCCCCCAACATTCAAGCCATCCCAGGTCACCTACCGATGGAGCCGCTCCACTGAGGACACCATCTCCTCTGCTCTTCACCTGAGCCTAGCACACCTGGAGCAGAAGAACAACCACATGCGGATGCAGACTTTGGCTCAATAAGCAAACTGGATCAGCTGGGCTTCAATACACCCCTCTGCAATTGGCTGCTAGACTTCCTCACAAACAGACCTCAGTCAGTCCAGGCTGGACAGAACACCTCTGATGTCATCACCCTTCAGCCTGATCCTGAACATGGAGAAGACAAGGGATATCAAAGTCTCCTCAGGAAGAACGGGCCTAACCACGCTCCACTGCTCATCAACTGCTTAGCTGTAGAGGTGGTCAGCAGCACCAAATTCCTGCATGTGCACATCACAGATAATCTGCCCTGGACTGTAAACACCATCCCACTAGTCAAAAGGGCAAAAAAGCGCTTGTACTTTTTGCGGAGGATGAGGAGAGACCAGCTGCCCCAACCCATACGACCTTCTACAAAAGCACCGTAGAGAGCGTTCTGACCAGCTGTCTCACTGTGTGGTGTGGAGGATCTCAGACTGGAAGAAGGTAAGAAGAGTGGTGAGAACAGCAAAGAGGATCATCGGGGCTCCTCTTCCCTCCATAAAAGACATTTCATCCCAGTGCTGCATGTCCCGAGCCCATAACGTCATCAATGACCTCTCACACCCTCACCATGGACTGTTCACCCTGCTGCCCTAGGGGAAGAGGCTTCTTAGCATTTGATGCAGGTCCAGCAGATCCTGCAACAGTTTCTTCCCCACTAGCATCCAGAGCATATGAACGGAGCGGATTGCCAAGCAAAACCCACCGCCTGCTCAGGAGGATGTTCGCTCACTCACTCGGTTCACTCGCGGTTCAAAGTTGCGCCAGGATGCTACGCTCAAAATCCCTCCACGCTTACCTTCATTTTCCTGCCGCTCCGGCGAAATTGCTCCATGCTCGCTCAAATTTTCAGGAAAAGGCATTTTCAGACATTTTTCCTTCATGTAATCATGCCAGGGCACTGGGGCACACAGTGTTTGATGATGTGACCCGTACATGTGTATTGTCTTATTTAACAGGCTGTTAAATTATCAAACCGTTTCCCAGCTGTGAACGTAGTCCATTCATGTTGCCCCGCATTTCATTTTTAATTATTAATTCATTTTACTAGACTACATTAAAAAGGTCACTTTGCATCTCATTACAAACGAGATAATAGCATATAATGCATGTAAGCGATCCATTTTCAAAAACAGGCTCTTATCACAACGATCACTTTTGTAAACCCACTCTGTATTGTTAAGTATAGTTAGTGTATGTTTTTATGCTATTTTATCCCACTTCTTATCTCACTTAAATAAAAAAAATTTTATTTTACAAACTTTATAGTCCAACATTTTTAATTTATGTTGTGAGCCCAACAGAGCGAACTGTAGCGGAGCAAAATCCTCGCTCTGGCCTTTGAATAGAAAACCGCTCGGTGCTCCACCATATTTCTTCTGCTCCTCTCCACCGCTCGCTCCACGCTCCGCTCACATGCTCTGCTGCCATCAGATTTCTGAACTGTTGAAAAATGTTTTTTAATCATGTCACAAAATCTGCATCACACTGAGAACACCACACCAAAAAATATTGCATTTTTGCACCATATGCTCTGAACTTCCATATAAATGCATTTTTTGCACCATGTTTTTTTTTCTCCCACATCGTTTACATTTCATCACTGCTGCACTTTATGGAATGAAAATGTTCCTTTACTGTCTGAAAAACTAAACGAAATTTCTTTTTGTATACACTCTGTGTATTGAGTTTCTACCTTATCAGTGGAGTTGGGGAGAGAACTCACAGTTGATGTGGATTTTACTTCTCCTTTTTTGGATGCAGGTCTGGATTATTATTTGCATTTTTGAATGGAGTATTTTAACTCTTTTTGGATTTCGGTGTTCTGTCAGATGAGCATACCCGGTCAGACCAGCATACCGATAGTTAATACCCGTTTATCTCTTTAGTTTATCCCTTTAGTTTTTTTTTTACGAAAAATAAACTTTAAAGTGCCTCAACAGGCATGTTACCCTTTAGTCATGTACAAAAAAACAATTGAATTACTTACCGTAGTTTTTGATGTTTTTTTTTAAGCATATGGTGATCTGATCTTAATTTTTTTTTCTGTACATGTCTAAAGGGATACATGCCTGCTGAGGAAGTTCAAATTCTATGTTTTGTACAAAATTAAAGGGATAAACGCAAATCTGACATCTTGCACATGAGTATTGACTATGAATATGCTGATTTGACAGGGTATGCTCATCTGACAGAACATCTGACAGTTTGGATTATTACTCGCCTTTTTGAAAGGACTATTAGATTCTTATGGTTGTACCTTATCGATCCTTATGGGTCTGACAAAATCAACAGAAATTAAATTATTCACTAAATATTACATGTTTTAATGGCATAGCTAGAATCTAGAGTTGAAACAAACAGATCTTTTGAAAACACTTGGAGATGAGAGTCGGACCATACTTTTCTCACAATATGATAGAGATTAAGTACTTTGGAAGGGTAAAGTGAACAAACAGGGATTATTCAAGATGTGGGTTAATTTGTTTGGTAAAATGCTCCTATGAAGACTACATGCTTTAACTGAACCAACAGGTTATCTGTCTTTTTTTTCAATTGTTTTTCTATTGAATTGTTCAGAATATGTGTGATATTTCAAGTTATTTCAAGTTATTTGTAATTGTCAATTAGCAACAGGGGAGAGACCTGAAAGAACCTCAGGAGTACATAAAGAGGTTAGAACCAGAAATTACTGAGAAGTTAATTAGAAAAAGACTGTAACATGAGGTTGATACACAAATATCTTAGTTTAAATTTTTGTTTTTAATTGCTGAAAAACCCACGGTTCTACCTGCTTATCCTATTGGAGCCCTGCATGATTATGTTATTCCAGTTTTCACCAGGCACAGAACAAAGCTGAATTAAAACATTCTCCTTGTTAATAACCATTTGTCTGTCTTATTCAATGTTAAAAAACCTTATAACAAGCAGCACATCATTCAAGGAAGCAGAAGGGTTATTTATTGTTAGTTTTAGTGGTTGTTGGAGTAATTCCTCCTTTGGACGTTTACCATCAGCTGCATGTTTGTTAGACATTCTCTTCTCTGACAGAAACATCACCAGAGCTGCACTTGAATAATATAGGGCAGTAAATGCAATGCCCCTTCCCACTTTAAAGATTATGTGCTTATCTTAGTGTCCACTAGGCATCGAAGTGAGAGCACAGACAAGCTGTTAATTGCATGAACTGGATTAACTGCCTAGTCAGCAGTATGGCAGGGCTGCTGCTTCTTTTAACCCTCTCTGGCCTCAAAACTCAAGTCTGCTGGTTTCGTGCAAAGGTAATAAGATGAAAGGGGGCCTTTCAAACATCTAAATGGCTCTGCCTCCCTAGATCTGTCAAAGCTTTAGAAAATGAGATCTGGTCTTCTATTGGGGCCACTGATCCCAACGGAGCAGGTACAGTTCCCAGGAGTGTGGATATGCATTTCAACCTTCAGATGTTTGCTCCTGCAGTTAAATATGGATGGTATGACGACCAGACTGCACCATGAATCATGGCTGGATGCGATCATTTCCTGATTAAAAGCCTTTAAAATTCTGACCGCTCTCACACCTGATAAAGCATGCTGAGAGTCTGGACATGCAGGCACTTAAGCGACACTGTGATAAATGTGAAAGTGATGAAACCCAGAAGCTCTGTGAACCTGGAGGAATGGAGTGGCTGCCCTCTCAGGAGAACTGAAAGTATAATATTCACAGCCTTTGGCCTTGGAAATGTGTCAGTGACAGCACTGTGCATTCTCCAATGAAGTCTTCTGCTTTCCACTTCTTACAGTTTAAGGTTTTTAACAAGTTTTTTGGTATGACATTGAAACTCTGTGCAAGAAAATACAACTGAGCTGATGCAAGTCAGGAGACTCAATGCTGTGACAGTTCTGAAATGCCCATGTTGCCTAATTAAGCAACAGAAGTGATGACTTGGCTCATCCTCACTGACTTATCTTTTTTTGAATGTTCCACCACAATATGACTCAGCTCCTTTTACGTCTTCCTCCAGATAGTGGGACTGTTGCTCAGGCTTCCTGAAAACGACAGTTCCTGGCATGTTCACTGTGGCGTCACCTCTACAACACATACTGCCCACCACACATCATCGTCAAGACGCCACAGAGCACAGCTTGTTATGAAACAGTCATGATGATGCAACATTATGAGCCTCCAAGAGTGTAAACAAAACATTTGGCTGTGGCATAGTGGATAGTGTGAGTCCCGCATAAAATGATTTAGTGATCTCTGAAGGAAGCAGTGGGCGACTTACAGGATATTTGAGGTGTAAAAAGAATGCTGCTGAATGTAATTCTCTCACTATTTCAAGACTGCATTAGTCTTCATAGAACTCAATCCAGCTTTTAATCTTAAAATATTCGGGTTTAAAGCTTAGTATAGATGCATTATTTTGTATCCAAAATCAGAAAATATGCACTATAAAAGTCAAAGGAAAGAGAATGAAGCTGAGAGTTCCTAAAAGTTATGTTTTTTAAAGGTAGTGATAAATAGCAAAGACTTTAGATCTACAAAACCCAAAACCAGAAAAGTTGGCATGTTGTGTAAACCGTAAATAATCATTTTCAACCTATATTCAACTGAATACACTGCAAAGACAACATACTTGTCATGGTTGGTTTAGGAATCAAACCCACATGCAGAACACCACTTGGAGACTGATAAAAAGTTCAACAGAGTTTATTAAAGGTTTGCACAAAGTTAACATGAACTGGATTCTGAAAACTGGTCCGGGCAGGATTCTCAGGCGTCTGCAGAGACGGATAGTTTGATTAGCCAGGTTAACAGATGAGTTGTTGAGTTTTCTGATGTTTCTGAAAATACCTTGACAAGGTCCAGGCTTTCTTCTCTGAGAGAGGGAACCGGTTGGGTCCAGAGACTGTTGGTTCAGCAGAGTGCTCAGCAGCAGCAGCGTCTAGCTTCTGACTTTTTAGTGACAGACCTTGGTTTGAGTGATAAGCTCTTTCCCTGAGAGCAGCAGGTGGATTCCAGAGTGAGATCTTCAGGTTTGGCTCTCTAGGGCAGGCAGGCACTTCACACGAGAGACAGGTTTCCTAGGAGCGAGAAGACAGAGGCAGGTTAGAATTGGGTTTCTCTTTAGAGGCAAAGGTTCTAGTAGTAACAGAGGCTCAGGTTCGCTAACCAAACTTGGTCAACACTGCGGCGTTGAAGGAAGGTCTGGCTGCTGATTATATAGGCAGGTCTCCTGATGGGCTGATGAACGTCAGCTGTGCTGGAGGGCTCCAGCCCAGGAGATCCACAGCGCACTCTGCTGGAGAAGGTGGAGAATCTCCAGATCCCAACAATACTTAACGTTCAAACTCGTAAACTTTGTTATTTTTTGCAGATATTAGCTCATTTGGAATTTGATGCCTTCAACATGTTTAAAAAAGGCTGGCCCAAGTGACAAAGAAGACGGAGAAATTTTAGGAATGCTCATCAAACACTTATTTGGAATATCTCACAGGTGAAGATGCTAATTGGGAACAGGTGGGTGCCATGATTGGGTATAAAAGCAGCTTCCTTGAAATGCCCAGTCATTCACAAACAAGGATGGGGCGAGGGTCACCACTTTGTGAACAAATGCGTGGGCAAATTTTCGAACAGTTCAAGAACAACATTTCTCAACAAACTATTGCAAGGAATTTAGAAATTTCACCATCTACCGTCCGGAATATCATCAAAAGGTTCAGAGAAACTGGAGAAATCACTACACGTAAGGGGCAAGGCCGAAAACTAACATCGAATGCCTGTGACCTTCGATCCCTTAGGCGGTACTGCATCAACAACCGACATCATGTAAAGGATATCACCACATGGGCTCAGGAATACTTTAGAAAACCACTACAAACTACAGTTCATCGCTAGATCTGTAAGTGCAAGTTAAAGCTCTACTATGCAAAGCAAAAGCCATTTATCAACAAGATCCAGAAACGCTGCTGCTTATTTCAGCAAGACAATGCCAAGCCACATTCTGCATGTGTTTACAACAGCGTGGCTTCGAAGCAAAAGAGTGCGGGTACTCCCCTGGCCTGCCTGCAGTCCAGACCTGTCCCCCATTGAAAATGTGTGGTGCATTATGAAACGTAAAATACAACAACGGAGACTCCAGACTGTTGAACAACTTAAGCTGTACATCAAGCAAGAATGGGGAAGAATTCCACCTGAAAAGCTTCAAAAATTGGTCTCCTCAGTTCACAAATGTTTACTGAGTGTTGTTAAAAAGGAAAGGCGATGTAACACAGTGGTAAAAATTCCCAGGTGCCAACTTTTTGGCAATGTGTTTCTGCAATTAAATGCTGAGTTACTGGTTATTTGCAAAACAAAATGAAGTTTCTCAGTTCGAACATTAAATATATTTTCTTTGCATTGTATTCAGCTGAATATGGATAATGTGCAAGTCATTGTATTCTGTTTTTATTTTCGATTTACATAACGTGCCAACTTTTCTAGTTTTGGGTTTGTAATTTGACTTTATAAGGTTTACTTTTATTTGTGATTCTTTTTCCTGTGATAAAGAGGAAGAGAAAAGAAAGGCTGTGTGAGAGCAACTAGATCAAACATCCTACTAAGGGATTTCTAATGGGCATATAGAGAAATGACTAGTTACAACAAAACTGCAAATGAAAATAATTCAGAATTTTTCCACATATCTATGCCTTTTATTACTCGTGAGGGCATAACTACACCAAATTAGCTGTCAAGTGAGGGGAGTGATGGCCTAGTGATTATAGCATTGTACTACTGCTCTGAGAAGGTTGCAAGTGCCCGGTTCGATCCCCACAGCCTCCACAGATGCATAACAGATGTAGTTCTTCGAAAGTAAACTTGAATTTGGCATCTGCACCCAAACTTTTATCTTGTTTTTGTTAATTTAGCATAGAGGCACAAAAATAAGATCCAGAACAAGTAGCATGGGCACTTTCCCAAGTCCTGTAAAAACAATGGGACAGAGTGGTTAAAGTCTTTTGTGGTAAAGTGGTTTTGATGAGGATTAACAAAGATTTGCTCTGATGGAGGTCATTGAAATAGAACAGTCAAACTATTAATTTTCTTACCTGACAAACACCTGCAGCTTCCTTATTGGTCTGACTGTAGAAGACGTGCTGTAGTTACTAGTTTTGTCCATGTCATAAAGTTTGATGTGTCCTGTTTTCCATCGAATTTGGGTTTTTCTGTCCATTAAACCTAAGTTTCTCTCTGCATACAGTGAAGTACATCTCCTATTTTCAGGGTTGGCCCAAGAGCCTTGATATGAGGAGAAAAAAAAGTTTTTAAAATAAATGTTCAGTTACCTATTTGAGAAATAATCGAACAGCCTATTTGAAGAATGATGATATTTGGACATAAACGAGACGGGTCAACCAAGTCACATTGATGCAGTCCACTGGTGAAGAATTGAACCGCGAAACCTGACATTAATCCTAAGGGTAATGTGGTTCTTCCTGTGGCTAATGAAATCTGAAGCTTTTAAATGGTTGCACCTAATGACACTGCCTGACAGTTTTTGAATTAAGCAGCCGTGACTGCCGGGACTGGACTAAATAGCACACAGATGGCCCACACAAAAGTTAAGTCCAGCCATGTCCACCTCCCCGTCATTTTTTGCCCTTGGGCTGTTGCATGTGTTCCCATACCTGCTTTACCATCGAAGGAGCAAAAGATTAAGACAGCAATGAGCCCCCAGTTTAAGGTTGTATCACACCGATCAATGCATGATCAATTTTAACACTGATCTTTAAATAATCTTAGGTGTGTGAGCAGGACTGCAAAATGTTTACAAGTGTGAAAGCTGTAAAATACTATAAACAAACACAAGTTTTATTTCAGAAAGGTTCTTTATACGTTTAACCCAAGGTACATTTTTCATTGAGCTAGGTAAATTATTCTAATGTCAATATCAGCATGCCCAGTACTGTGCCTCAAACTGAGAGGCTGCTCTCATCTGAACATTCGGAAATCAATGAAGCTAGAGGAAAAATAAAAGAGATTCACAAAACTTTCTGGCAACTTTTGTTTTTTTGGAATGTGCTTTTGAAAGCTATGTTTTGAACCAGGCAGAAAGTCCAGTGGAAATATCAAATTCTTAGTAAAAGTAGTTTTAAGCAATAAACTGTCTTCCTTGTGCCTTGTTTTTAGTTTACAAACTCATTCATTTAGACCATTTTTTTTTGTTTTCTGTTGTCTTTGAAGTAATTTCATTGCACCCCCACTGCATTGTTTTAGATGACCAATAAAAAAAGCATTATGCTCACATGGACGATGATCAAACACCAGCATTCCATATTTTAAACAGACCTTATTGAAACATTCTCAGCTTTGGCCTAAATTACTTTTTATGTTTGAGAAAAAAGTAAAGCAAAGCAGATAATGAATGTCAATTTCCCACATTTATTTGAGTGGGCTGTGATTTTGGTCTTTTTAATGCTATTTGATCACTGATGTCTAATAAACCTTTGGCACATTTAAGGAGCAGATGGTTTTATACTGAAATTAAATTACAGACAGGTGGGCTCTGATTTGTAATTAGGTGACTTCCAAAAGGAACTGGTTGCATTAGATTGTAGATATAGATACCAGAGGAAGACAGGCTCAATAGAATTGCAAACCAAACAACAATCTGCAAAATTTGTGTTTTAAAATCTTCCAAAACTTTTTATCTACAGGACAGTTATTATATACCAATTTGTGGTCATCACAAGAAGAGAAAACGTTCAGAAAGCAACTCAAGGTTTGCATATTCCTGCAATATAGAGCCTGAGGGAATTAGATGTTTGAATTTAGGTCTGGCCATATAAAAATCCCTTTAGGGATGCGCTGTAGTTCTGTAATGGAAAAAAAAAAACTTGCTAAGGCATCTCTCTACTAACCTGGCCAGGTTGATATGTGTGATTCAATTTTAATTCTACACAGTACCCATCTAGAAAGGCTCCAGTGGAAAGTCTTTGCAAAAGGGAGAGACATTCAATACAAGTCTTCTAGCTGATTGGGTAAATCGCTGTGGCACCTGCCTCCATATCATGCTTTTAGCCAATCGCAGTAGCAGTAACAGCTGCGCCATATCACATTCTTGATTTGTTTCACAGCTAGCTGTAATGGAAAGCTCTGTATTTTTATCTTTAAGCTTTCTCACCCTGATTCTTTCCCAAGAAGAGATGACTCGACGTAAAAAAAACACTTTAAATACTACTTTATAAGGTTTATGTATTAAAAGCCTAGAAAACAGGACAACATATTTATTGGCAATTTATACTCATATCATGGAGGTTTTACAGACACGACAGTAACTTCTGGCTTGCTTCATCAAAGAGTCAGCAGAAGCCCAAAATAACAGTTAAAACATAGCCCTTAATATGTAACAGTTGGGTTTTATTAGGGTTTAACAGGGACATGCATGAATAATAAAAATAATCCTAACATAGCAGAGTTAACTGATAAATCTATATCTTGCTAAATCTGTTAGGGAGAAATTAGCACTCCAATTTACGAAGACACAAATCATGTGCTTTTGCTTGTTTTTCAAGAATGATAAAGATGGTATTCAAAGCTATAACAGACTAAATAGCAGAGTCTACAGATTAATACAACCGACGCAGCCATGTCTGCTTCATTCTGGCGTGTTTGGTTCAGACATCCTAAATGAAGAGCAAAAGAGGGTGAGGTATATCAACAGGTCAGCAACAGGACTGTGACTCCAAGTTTATTCATTCACCATTATTATTTGGAAACAAATAGTATTGGAGAGACTTGCAGCAAATTTTATGAGCTGTAATGGCATCAGTACAGCAGGGCACCTTCTGGCAGAGCCAGAGGAATTTCTGAGGTGGCTCATCTTTTTAGACTTGAGATGTGTGATGTAACTGTCATTGGTGTTAATTTTGGACCTGACGTATTTTCGTTAAGCTGGTTTGGATTACAAAGAAGCCATTAAAATAAAAAATAAAGACTTTTAAAGAGGTTTTGACAAAGAAAACTTTAAAAAAAAAAAAGCTTCCCAAGTTGGGACCTTTGGAAACAATTGATTAAGGAGTTTTGCTATGTTTGTTGGTGTTGCTATTTTAAACAGACATTAAATCCTGCCAGACATGTATGGTGATAGCTGAGGTTGTCAAAGTTGGATCCAAGCATGATATTTGAAACCACATAATTGCTGATTTGGTTGCTCCAAGTATGTGATGCATGCAATCTTCCCAAACCAAATAAATCAATTAATTTATAAACTGCCAACCCCAGGGAAACAACCTTTTTGAAGTAGTCCCACAAAGAATAAACAACTGCAGAAAACAGCTCAGACCAATTTTTCTTTCATGCACAACAAACAAGCCATTCCAGCAGCCCACAGAACCACACTGTGACTGCTGCCTCAGGAGACAGAGTGTGAAAATGGCTTAATACAGACTGAAAATCGCTTCACAAAACCAGAAAACAGGGATTATTTCACACATTTGAGCAGGGTTTTTTTCCCCCATGAAATCTTTAAATTGCTTATCGTATAATTTAGCTCATGAAACTATACTTCCTTTAAATTTATGAATGGTTTAAAAAGATAAACGCTTCTTAAATTTCCATTAGAGGAGGAAAACTATTTATCTTCAGACTGGTTACTCTTTATGATTAAATTTACTATGATCACCTAAAGTCAAATGACTTTTAGGCCGCAGCAGAATTGTTCTCAAAGCGCTGTGTGCTCTAAACTGACACCTCAAATGGAGCATACCAGGCTTATCTGAGCTGAAGAGCCTCCCACAGTGCAATGCAGGCTCAGTGTCCAGATAATGAGCGAGCACCATGGGGCCCAGCCAATCATATGATCACAAACACATCAGGGCATTTGGGGAAGAACCTGTCAGCTGCCCTGTTCTCATTTAAACCAGCTGGAGAGGTGATCAGAGGAGTGAAGCCATCTACGCTTCTCCTGTGGAGGTTTAGTCACCTCTTCTCAGAAAGATCAGGGGCTGGTGTTAAAAGCCAGATACTAAACTGTTCAGCAGGGAAGAGAAAGATGAACAAAAATGCAGATATCAACATACTGTACCATAATGACCAGACAGACTGAGGACCTGAGAATTGAAACCAGATACAATCATGAACATTTAAAATTTACTAAAAATAAAATCCTCTGGATAACAACTCACCATTCGTAACAGGAAAGGGACCACTGGGGAGTAGAGACAGGTCAGCGGCTAAGATTAGTTTAGTGATTTTAAGGTAGTGCAGAGAAAGTTCCTTTAACATTTTCAGGATTCCAGTTGACATAAATGCTTTGTATTATTTCCATTTAAGAGCGACAGCAGGGTGAGGAAATCACTGCAAGTGAAGAGGAGGAGAGGCAGACTGACTGTCTTCTCAGCGACAGTCACTGAAAGATCTATGTGGGTGACTATATGAACCTTGGGGCTACGCAGGTATTTGCGGTCAGATTCAGAAAACAGGATGGGAATTAAGTCACAGGCAAACAGACAAGGCTTAAATTGGTAGTAAAGGAATGGAAGCAGGGTAAGACCAGTGGAAACAGACTAACACAAATAAATCCAAAGGGCTGAGGCTTGAGGTGGGCAGTAATTGTTCAGAAACAGGGTTGTAGTCCAGAATATCAGAGACCGGGCGAGAGAATCTAGTGAGGGCGAGGTGAGAGTAAAATCAGAGCAGAGAAAAAGACCTTATCAGGCAGGCTGGCAATGCATAAAATAATGCTGGGCATCTACTGACACTGTGTCTTTCAAAAATGTGGTACTGACTGGATCATTGGTATAAAGGAGACAAGGTAAACTCACTTGTTCTGATTGGGATCCAGTGGGTGTGGTTATCAGAGGTGGAATGAATGAGCTTCAGTTTAGCAGTGAGGAGCAGAGCAGAAATGAAATTTGATCAGTAGGGCCAGAATCATATCTCATATATTGCATGAATAGCTAACATATATTTTCTCTCTAGTCTGACCTTTTGAGATTTTAAAGATTTTATTTATTTTTTATTTCAGATATTTACAAAAACTGAAATTATTTTGTCTTTAGATAATTTGAGATAGCCCCAGATGACAATGACAATGATCCTGCTTTGCAAGTTAGGTTATTTTGTGGCATTTGAGTTAAATTTAGGAACACTTATGGATGTATTTTAAGGGAATGCCCCAACCTCACGCCATCATTATGTGATACAACATTTTAAGTTAATAAAGAATGAGAGTCCTGCACTATCCATTCAATCTAATAAAATACTCTAAAGTTTCAATAAAAGTTAGGAAAAGCTGTCAGAAAAGTTGGATGAACCTTTTGCTTCTATTCAGCTCTCTTTTTATGATCTCCCTTTCCAGAAATTAATTAATTTAAAACAGACCATTTTGTTTTGTGTGTGTGTGTAATTATGATTTGTATTGGCTAACAAAAAATTGACGGACATAAAAAACCTATCTTGTCAGTTAAAGCATAAAGAAGAAGTTTGTGTACGTGTCTCTATGCACTCATCTCCTGAGTTCATAGTGTGCTGTAATGCTTTGACAGGAATGTGAAAACTGAAACATGAGCCAGCAGAAAACAGGTGCCAATATACAGTGGAGTGCTGCCAAATCCATAAAATACCAACCTTTTCACAAGTGCAACTCTTATATCTGCACAGCTGGATGTTCATGAAACAGTCATGGGGTTATTTAAGTGTTTTCACAAATTTCCTGTATGTGCATCAGTGTATTATAGAAGTGATCATGACAACTCACTCTTTTCTTAGTTGGAAACATACTGTAATAATAAACTAGAGTGTACATTATTGATATAAAAAAGATTGTGAAAAAATATTGAATTATTTTAAAGTTAAAATAAAAGGAAACAACCTTCAAAAAATGGCAAGTATTTTTCTTCAGCTTCCTTTGATTGGTTAATCTGAGGTACAGAATTTCCCTTTATAGTCACATAATTAATATACCAACAGGTAATCTTAAGTCTAAATCCAGTTGCTCTAAGGGCTTTAGTGTTTTTCTCGAGAGCATCACTGAACCAACTGCAAGATAAAGACAGAGAAACACAACAGATGAGGTATAAAACTGTGGAAAAAGTTTAAAGCAGGTTAATGTGATTAAAAACAAACAACAAGCAAAGGGTTTAACATTTCACAAAGCTTTAATATTATCTGCTTAATGTATCATCTGAAAGAGCAAGGAGTATGACACAAAAAAGAACTTGGCTGTCCAGATAAACTGATAAACTGGGGGGGAAAAAAAGGAGTATTAATCAGTGCAGCATCCAAGAGACTCCAGGTGTGGAAGAGTTCCACAGTTCAGGTTGGAGAACTTCTTAACAGGGTAACTATTAGTTGGAAACTCAAAACCTTTTTTGATCATGGAAGAGAGGCAAGAAGAGAGACATAAGAAGTCCTGTTGGCAGTGTGTGACAAGCCATGTGAGAGATCAAACACACATGAGGAACCAGCTGCTCCACTATAGGGACTTTCTTAACTGGAAGTACTGGCTTACATAGAGAGCACTATCACCCTGATCTTCAGAAGGTTTGCATGTCTTAAAACACATGTAAAATTATTTGTGCTTGCAATTCCGCAGTTAGAGAGTGAAAATCTTTAATTGTGCACCCTCATGAATATGCAGATCCTATTCCAAAGACTTTGTTGCATAAAATCATGTATGAACAACATACAAATGTAAACTTTGCTCATGCAAAGTTATTTTTCTAGTCTAGAATTCCACTGCAGCCATACTTTTAGAGTATTTTTTTAACATTTGAAGTAAGGCACATGCACAAAGATTTCTGCAGTCATACCAATCCCCAGACGAAGACACAACAGTCTAGTGTTTAATGATATTTTCTTTGTTGATCGAAATGTAACTGTGGTTATTTTGTATTATTTTATTTAAAAAATGTTGCTTGCAGCACTTTGATATTTGAGTAGGCTACTTATGTGAAGTGTACTATGAATATAATCATTATCACTTCCAACCACATGGATTGAAGCCACATGTTTCTTTTACTACCACTCTCAAAGTACCTGTATTACATGCAGTCTACTCATTTTAATGGGGTGTGACTGAATAATTTGCACATCTTAACATTTCTGTATGCAATCTTATCAGATCATCCACAACACACCAATAACTTGCAGGAAAATTGTTGCACCCCTTAATTGGAATCTTTGACGCTGAATCCCTACATATAGTAGAAAAGAAAGACTCCACCGCTAGAGGGAAACATGAAATTACCACCTCTTTTTTGTGACAGAAACTTTTCAAAACTGAATGGAATATGTATGGAGCTAAGTACAGAGGAGGAATCTATAAGGGACTGCAAAAGACTTGAGACTGGGATGCAGGTTCACCTTACTGAAGAAAAACCCTAAAAATACAAAAGGACATAAAAATAAAACTCTCAAAGCATATATCTGAATTAAAATGGCTTAGTCAAACTCCACACCATATATCAGGTAAGGGTCATGTTTCAAGACCTCAATACTGATGATAAAATACCAACAAAACAGTGTGTCATTTTTCTTATGCTCTGTGTTGGTCTATTGCATAAAATAAATGGTAAAAAAAAAAGAAGGGAAAACTGAGGGGGGGTGACTACTTTTGCAAGAAATGTGTTATATGCTCACAAAGACCACATAATATGGAGGATCACTACTGCTCAAACTATTGTTTAAAAATAATTACTGAAAATGTAATGCTAATATGACCATCATCCTCTTAAGATGCTTCAATATAAATGACTGGCTGCACTTCAATCATAATGTGAAAATCAGGTACCTTTAAACTTGATCTGTTTTTACAAAACACAAAAACAACAATCATTATAGAGATTTTTGTTGTTGAAAATGTCTGTCTTTACGTGTCAGCATCATAGTGCTAAAAGGCTTGGCTCTGGTGTGAGAGACTCCAGCCTCCCTCTGTAGATATGTTTGACTGTTTGTGTCTGTTCCTCATGTGTTTTTCTGTGTCTATGGAAAGATTTTCTGATGCAACTGTTTGTTGGACTGTGTTGGATCTAATGCCAGAAAGAAAAAAAAAAGAAAAAAATTTTGAGCCGTTAGTGAAACCAAACCACAGGAACTATTCAATTGACCTCACACATAAACCCAATGATTAAAAAAAAGAAGAGAAAATTAATGTTAACCCTCTGCTTCAATGAAACACAGGCTAGCTTTAAATTCATGGTTCTGTTTATTAATAGATAAAAATTATGTGAAATACGACTCCTTGCACCAAAGTCTAGTTGCTACGTAACTGAGAGAGGTCAGGCGTTCCCTGTGAAGAGATGCAGTTCCTTCAGAGACATCCATTCATCAAGTGCTGCCAGCTTGCCAAAAGCACAAAGGACACCATATCCTTTGCCGGCTCCCTTTCTGTCTTTGTTTGTCTTTCCCGTCTCCATTCTTCTTTTTAAAATCCATTCAAAGTCATATTAAACTTTTTTTAAATAGACCCTGCAAAAAAAAAAAAAAAAAAACGGCCGTATTTCTTATTTTCTGAATAGTGAGTAGAATGTGTCATTTAGCTCCATTAAATTATTGGTTGCCCTTCATAAATATTGCTTCCTGCTGTCACATAAATAAACCAAAAAAGGGAAAATGATGGAGGAAAGAATTAAAGGAATATGAGTTTCATTCAAGTGTCAGGTGATCTGCATCTGTATTTCATTGAGCTACATGTAAGAAAGTGTGTTTAATGGGTCTCTGAGCTCATGTTGAGAAATGCCCCTTCCATAGCCCTGCAGAGGCAGATGGGGACTGGGGTGACTCACATAAAGCAGAAAAAAATTCAGCTCAGGGTGCTTTAACTTCTGAGTCTACCATATAAAATACTGTTTCATTAACAAAAGTTTCCTTTCCTCTCACTCTTCCACCTTTTTTTTTTTTTGGCAGCTGGGGAAGTACTCTAAGTTTCTGCTAAACTTTATTGTCTTGGTGACTATGAATAATTTATTTTGATTGTAAAGAAAAAAGGCAAACCTTTTAAACAAAAAGGACTGTGGTTTTTCTGCTCGGAAAGAGCAAAGAGAATTCATAATGTAGGAAGGTGAAAAGACATCAAAGAGAAATTTACAAGCAGATGGGAGACAAAAGAAAAGTCTCTTCAAAAACACAGAGATTTTTCCTCCTGACTTTCATAAGATGACTTTTTTTGTCTTTATATTTTCACATTTGCTGTGAGTTATTTTGTATCATGATATATCATGTTATAAAACTGCATCCAGAATGTTTCTAACCTAAAAATGCAGAAACCATACTGCCAATAGCTGAAACATCATTAGGTGGAGTATCCCTTAGTAGATATGTGTTGTTAAAGAGGATGAAGTTTAACACTTTTTTTCCCAGTTAGCTTAAATTTTGCACATTGTTCAACTTAGATTAAAGTTTCAAACTGTGACAATTTGCAATACAATTTTCTTAAGCCTGTCATAGATCTTATCCTATAAACAAAAGAGAGTGCTTTGAACTGACACGGGTCAGATACACAGTCACTGATTTGATGACTGCCGAAATACAGAGTCAAAATTATTTTGACCTGGCATGAAAAGTACCGTATTGGCACAAATATAAGACAAAGTTTTTTTCGTTAAAACGATTTGAAAATATGAGGTTGTCTTATTATCGGGGTCTAACCAATACATATACAATACATATACAAGCACAAGCTAACAGTTATCTGGGGTTAATACACAAACGTAACAGTAGAGGGCGCCAGTTTTTTGTAAAGCCATTGACCTCACTTTGGCTGGAGAAGAGGTGAGAGAAGAGGTGATGCTACATATGAGTCGCTGCCCAGAACGGAGTGGATCAAAAGTTAGCCAAGTTTGCAGGCATTTGAGGCAGAGTTATGACATCAAAATTTTAAATAATGATGGTCAATGCATCGGAGGCATCGGACAACTGTCAGGCAGCAAAGATATAGAGTCACAGAGTGCAATGTCAGAAGATGGCGTGTTCAAAAAGACAGCAAAAATGGGAACAGCAAAAGAGAAGCTTATCAAAAAATAGCAGAGCTGCAGGGTGAGAGTAGGAGTGACAGCGAGCGCAACGAGGCAAATGACATCTGTGAGGAAAAGCCTACATGCAGGTTTAGAGATGTTCCGTGAGCAAAGTTCAGAATTTGCTTACTGTGTTGTTGTTTTTTTTACTTTTTAAAAATTAAAAAAATAGTCAATTCTTCTTTAGTATAATAATTATCTGATTAAATACCGACACTTGCAATATAGAGATGTTACCTCTACTACCTTACCTAAAGCTACATGGCACTGATAGTCCTGTTATTAAGTGGAGTAATGTATTGATGATAGATTAGAATAAGCAAACCACAACATGGTAATCTTAAAGTAAAAAGAATGGCAGATAAAGGCATGAAATGGCATCGCCAGTGGCCCCTCGGCCCCTCATTTTCAGTGGATTTGATAAAGAAACAATCACTCTGCTGAGCATCTTCCGCTTTTTTTGAACAGGCCTGTTAGCACACTTCTGATAAGCTGCACAAAAAACCAGGTGGTTTGTTTAAAACATTTCACTTGGGGGAGACAAAAGTATGTTAACAAGTTCACAGGATTTATGTAAAAGCTCAGATATAGCTCTCACAGCTGTCTGCAATCAACTTGCTCTTTAATAGATGTGTTCATGCTCTAACCTACAACAGATAAAATAAGAACATCTGACTTTTTTTTACACAGTGGCTAATGTTTCTAAAAAAGAATACAAAAAAAGGTTTATTCTACAGCTGGGTGTTGATCAATTGAGACTCCTACTTTCGTTGTTGGACCCTCTCCATACAAGAAGGAATTTAGACAGTGTACAAATATAACATATAAGCATTTGTCAACATATTCCATCAATAATCTACATCAGTATTTACCTTACACACACTGTTATTGCTGTAGGATTGGGTTATGAAGACATTTTATGTATTATATAATCTCAAAACATACCGTAAATAAAAAGTGAAAAAGATAAAGAGGTAGAAAAATCAAAATAGTCACCAGTGGTCCCGAAGTTAAGGGGCTCGACCTCAGGGCTGTTAAACGACTGTGGTAAGAGTTAAAGTCCATGACAGATGAATTATAAAAGCAGACTGGAAATGTTGTCTGGACAAAGTCTCCTTTATAAAACATTGGTTTGAAGACTTCCCGCTTAATGAACTAAGACACTTCTGGAACACTTTTTTTTTGGAACAAATGAAATCAAATGTGTAAAGCTCAGAACTGAAGGATCAGTATTCGAGGCAGACAAATAGTTAGATTTCTCAACATTTATTTAAAACAGAATTTGTGTGGGCAACATCTGCGTCTAAAGCAGGGACCTCTGCGGGTGGAGACAGCAGGTTAGTGACAACATCTTTCTTGAAGTGGAAGATCATGAACGAGTGAGTCACTAACCTGGTCTTAAAGTTCAGTCTGAGTCCAGAGGTAGAGCATGGATCCGGGCAGCTGGCTGCCAACATGGCACAGCGGTCACTGGACAGAGAGTCCCAGACGCAGATTTATCAAAGGTCGGACAACAGGCAGGAGATCAGAACCGAGCAGACGGAAGTAGACAGGATAATATGGAGAGCGAAGCCAAAGCAGATGTCAGTGACATGATAGGTTGTCAGAGGCAGGAGGTCAGAGACAAGGTGAGGCGGAGACTGAGAATCCAAGATGGAGTCAGGTCACAATTCCAGGTACAGTACACCGGGGCTGACAAGCTGGACGACGGCAGGCAGACTCAGTGGTCTGGAAATGATTCCGGTTGGTACACAAGTAGGCACAGTTAAGGCGGGAGTCAGAAGACAGCTCAGACAAACAGATCAGGTGGGAACAGGCATCCTCAGAGGTTGAGAGGCAGAACAGGACAGGATCAGGAAGTCAGCACACAGGTACACTAGAATAAGTCTCACCAACTGCTTAAAATAATCTGGCATATGACTGGTCTGAAGGCTGGTTATATAGTGACTAATGGGGATGGATCAGATGAGCAGGTAAAATAAACTGGGCGAAGCTAAGCCGGTGTGTAAAAATTAATTATTTTAAAAAACCAAGAGGCAGTGCACACGCTTGACATGAAGACAGTGTGGCTGGACGTTGATGGAGTTTGGCACTACAACACTCAACTGCTACGTGTGAAGTATATGCCCTGCCTCCGCATTCCCAATCTGCAGAGCACTGAAAGACATCTGCTTAAAGACTTAGAGAAAGCAGCAGCCTATGGGGCTGAGATCTTGAAACTCAAACAGGCCGGCTATGTTATCAAGATTGAAGATGAGGAGGTGAACACCTACAAATACCTGAACCTTGAATGAGTTACTGCTACCTGGTTTGGCCCTTACCTCCAGCCTTCTTGGTGTCCTGCTAAGATCCTGGGAACATGCCATTGCCCTTATGCAGTGACATCAAGGGGATGTTCCACCAAGTGAGGTTGTTACCAGAGAACAGACCTTTGCTGCGCTTCTTATGGAGCGATCTGAAAACAGAAGTACCAGCAGACGTCTATGAATGGCAAGTCCTCCCCTTTGGGACAACATGCAACCCCTGCTGTGCAATGTATGCACTGCAGACGCAAGTGGCAGACCACTGTCAACCAGGGGATGGTGTTCGTGTTGACATTGAGTGGCGCTTCTATGTAGATAACCACTTGCAAAGCCTCCCCTCCACTGAAGGAGCCCGACAGCTGGTTGACAAACTCAAAGCTCAACTTGCCACAGGTGGCTTTGATCTGTGCCAGTTGGCTAGCAATGCCCCTGAAGTCATCATCCACCTGCCAAAAGAGTAGAGATCTGAGAGCTGTTTGCTATTGCTCAAAGAATCCAATGAAGATCCTCAAGAGCTTACCCTTGGATTCCGTTGGCTGTGTGCGTCAGACCCAACTGACAAATGCAAGGTGATACTTGTAGCCTATATAGGCTACAAGTATCACCTTGCAGAAAGCCCTACACCTACCATGAGGAACATCTACAGCATGCTGGCAAGGCTTTGTGATCCACTAGCTTTTCTCATACCCTTCAAAATGTGAGTCAAGATCATCGTGCCTTGTTGGTATACAAGTACCCCTCTGCATCTGAGAAAGCCTATGGCTCAGTAGCATACTTGCGTACAGAGATACCAGGCAGGAAGGTGGAAGTAGCTTTCCTGACAGCGCAATCAATAGTAGCCCCCAAGCCCCAGCAGACAATGCCCAGGCTGGATCTTTGCACAGTCTTGACAGGTGCCCAACTAACCAAGCTCTTAGAGCATGAGCTAACCCTGAGATTTGATGACGTGTCACTGTGGACCGACTCAACCTCCGTGCTGACTTGGATCCAGTCAGATTCCTGCAGATTCAAGGTGTTCGTGAGTGCCAGAGTCGCTCAATCCAGGAGATGACCAAAGCCCAATCCTGGAGGTACGTGGACTCTGCAAATAATCCTGTAGAAGACATAACCCATGGGAAAAACCTAAGAGACTTTGCAGGGAAAAACAGCCGACGGCCCAGCATTCCTGCATCAGTCCCCTGAGCACTGGCCAACCAAACCCACAATGGGGTCCCTGGAGGGTGCAGAGTTGTGCAAGACCGCATTTTGTGGTTTCAAAACCACTGCCCCACTCCCCTACTTTCCTGACACGAGCCGGTTCAGCACTTTTAAAGAGTTAGTGGAAGCAGTGGTGTAGAAGCCTCACGGCGAAGGCAAGCAACCATTCTACTCCAATAGCTGAGGACTATCAGAATGCTGAGAGGGACCTGCTGAGACAAGTGCAGGTGGAATGCTTCCCAGAGGACCTCAAGCACCTGTCAGAAAGCAAACCACTGCCCTCTACCAGCTGTCTGATCGCCCTAGCCCCTGAGTATGACAAACAGCTCAAGTTGATTCAGGTTGGAGGCAGACTGTGGTGCAGCGACATGCTTGAGGCTGAGAGCATTCACCCTATCATCCTGGATCCAGCACATCTAGTCACCAGGCTCATAATCAAGAGTGTCGACTGTGATCTTCGCCACCCAGGATCTGAGCACCTCTACGCTGAATTATGTTGGAAGTACTGGATCCTTCGTGGATGAGAGGCGTTGAAGCGACTTCAACATTCATGTACTGAGTGCCAGAGATGGAGGGCAAAACCAGCTATACCACAGATGGCAGACTTACCACCTGCACGCCTGCGGTTGCTGAAGCCACCGTTCTTCCTCACCCGTCCTTACAACCCTCTACAAAAGCACCATAGAGAGCATTGTGACCAGCTGTCTCACTGCGTGGTGTGGAGGCTGCAGTTGCGCAGACTGGGATAAAGTGAGAAGAGTGGAGAAGAGTGGTGAGAACAGCAGAGAGGATCATCAGGGCTCTTCTTCCCTCAATAAAAGACATTCAATCCCAGCGTTGCATGTTCCAAGCTCGTAACATTATCAATGATCCCCCAAACCTCCACCATGGACTGTTCTCCCTGTTCTGTAACAGTTTCTTCCCCACTGCCATCAGACAGCTGAACTGTTGAAAAAAGAAAAAAACTCTAAATCATGTCACAGACTGCATCACACTGATGACACCAAACGAAACAATATACTGCATATCTGCACCATATATATCAGTATTCTGAACTTTCATATGAATTAGGTTTTTTTTTTGCACAATGTTTTTTCTCCCACACTTTTTACATTTGATCACTGCTGCACTTTATGGACTGGAAATGTTATTTTACCGTCTAAAAAGCTGTACTAAATGAAATTTCATTTTGTATACACTCTATGTATACAAAATGATAAAGTTGTGTAAGTCTAAGTGATCTGCTATATGAAATCAACTCTTTAATTGACAGAGTTCAACAGAAGCTAAAATAATCAATCCAGAGATAGGTATTGCAAGGGACATGCTACCCAAAACATGGACTGTCATCAGAGGCACTAAATTTGGAGCTAAAACTAACTGTGTTGGAGATTATAGTGCGTTTCATTCTCAGTCCTTGGAGCTCAATTTCCAATTCATAAATTTCAACTTGAATGCTGTATGTGGTAGACAAATTCATATCAGTAGTTCTTGATTCTAAAGTAAGAGGCTCAACTATATTGTTTGTTTCATAGAGACCTTTTTACCTTTACAAAAAGTTTCTGGTGTCGTTTCAAATGTGAACTATAAAAAAATCAAGAGAAAACAGTAAAATAGTTAAAAAAAAATTAAGTCTACAGCCTCGTCTTGTAGAAATATTAATGGTGTCTTTATAAAAAAGCTGGATTGCTTTCTCGAAACTTATCTAGGTGAAAAATGAAATATTGTAAAGACTCACAGTATGTCCTAGCCTGGTGTTTGCAATGATCTGTAGCTCTGCTTGGTTTGCAGCACAGACAAAGCTTCTGTGAGTACTCATAGTCTGTCTGTCTTCTCCTCCAGAAAACATTTCCTTATCTCTCATCGGTCAATTCACATTTCTCTATCTCACTGAATGTCATCAAGACCAAGCTGTAGCATGCTCACTCCCTTGCTCAAAAGGAAAGAGGCAAAAATGCATCCATACAAAATGAATCACCCATTTCAAAACTTTAACTTCTAAGGAAAAACAGCAGCTACCCACTTTGGATAAAACATCCTCCTCATTTAGCATGTTTTGACCCTGGGCTATATCCTTTGCTGTGGTAAAGGGAGGGTGGAAGATCGCAAAGTCACACTGTGGTGGTTATATTGTAATGGAATAATTAGACCTGTATGTTAAATGATCATGGTAGTTGGATAAACCCTAGAAATGTATTTTTTCACCCTTATTATTGGAAAAAATCATTAAATACCACCAAAGCTGTATATTGAAAGAAAAGGGGAGGAGTCAAACTTTTGAAAAAGTCTTTGAATAGTCCTTGTGCTGTAGGAACATCAGAGAAACATAGACGATGATGTCAGAAAAGCTGATAACACCTGCCACCTGGAGAAAAGCATTGAGTAGATTATTCTTACTGATTAGAGGGCTAAGACTGCAGACACTGAAAAGGCTCCCTGTATTCAGTTAAAGGATATCTTAGGGGAATCTGAGCTAGACAAGGAGATGAGGGTACAGAGCTGGTCTTGTACATGGCAGTTTGATCATGCTATAGCCCCTGTCACACCTTAACGATTAAGCCAGCATATGCCTGACATCCCAGATTCTTCTAAAATGCCAGCATATGATGAACTTTCTATTTTTTATTTTGGCCATATGCCTAGAGTATTCATAACGAGTCTATTTTCTACGACCGCCTAACTTATGCATAATGAGTTATGAGTGGCTGGTTCAACCACATCAGCCTTTTCAACCCAGGGGGCTACCACCCTCACAGAATAGTCATCATTGTCCTTTTCCTCCCCTGAGCCAGGAGAAGCGAGTGCTTCAGGAGCTGGAGGCAGTAGTAGCAGCTCAACAACAAATGCTGCTTACCTTATCAAGGCTGCACTTGTCTGGAGAGCTGTTCTAAACGAAATTTATTTTTGTTTACATTTGTGTATACAAAATGACAAAATAAATCGGTCTAAGTCTAACTAATGCACATTACTTCCACTGGAAGTAATTTTGATTAGGGGGTGGTGTGAAAGTTTTTTTGTTTGTTTGTTTTTTTGGACAAAAGACCTATGACCTATAATAAATAAAAATAAATAAATCGATTGAGATTCCCTACTTTATTGTCATATACACTTCAGTGCCCGCAACTAGGTTCTGTAACCCACATACATCATTTATCACGTTCATCATTAATCAGTTCTCAGGTGAATATATGCGCTTTTAATTAAACTATCCAATAAAAAAAATTTCAGTGGCTTTACGCCAATTTGAAAAGCTTGCAGTCATGGGGGTTTTCTTTCTTAAGTCTGTCTCTGGGTATGACTTTTTTACTGACTGCTTTCACACAAATGAAACTCAGTCTCTTCCACATATGTAGCCACTAGCAAACCAAGCCTGCGCCACAGACTGTGAGAATGTTTCATTACCACAATGCTGTACCGGAAATTTGAAGCTGGATTTTGGCTGGAAGGGCTTGTCCATTCAAATCACGCTAGGCTGGGTTGCGGATGCTGGGGCTGGGCCTCCCGGTGCAACTGCCATTAGAGGCGGGCGGACAGTCTCCTCACTCTGGCTGCTCCATATTATCAGGATTGCAGTACTAGTGTTCTTCTTCACTGGTTGTGGTTTTCCAAAAAAAATATCCGAACTGTGTTTCTGTGCCTTATTTACTCCTCATTTCTGTCATTAGACTATGTAAATTTTCTAGTCTGCTTTAATTATGCTCTGATTGCAAATCTTTATGATTTAACAACATTAATTTAACAGAATATCATTAAGGTGATTTTTTTCCAGTCTCCTATTTCTTTTAAAAATCGAAATATAGTCATAGTAATTGAAAATAGGCTACAAATTAACTTGATCATAGATGATTTGACAAAATTTTATCTGATATTTGATGGAGTTCAAATGAAAAGAGCTTTTTTCACACAGTTTGTGATTCTTTTTGGCCTTATCACCATCCTGATATTATAACAGCTGTACGCCGGTGTTACACCTTATGACGTGATACTGGCCAAAAAGAGAACATTTTGCATGATACTTTATGATTACCTCAGCCCTGTGTGAGCGATGAAAACATCGCGGGAAAATTATGAAGCGGGTCACAGATTTTGATTTAACCCAGCCATGCCAAAAAATCTTGTACATTTCTCTCTTTTTTTTAAAGACAGGGCAATTGGCATGTGCCTCTGAAACATGCCTAGTTTTCACTCTACAAGGCTACCGTAATACGAGTTTTGCACAATTGTTTCTCATTCATCAGACCCTAAAACTAGGGACATTTTTGGGGACATATTTTGCTGGAACAAGCGCTGTCACCAGGAATATGGGTCATCCTGTCACCCTGTCCTAAAGAGAAATAATAATGTGGTCAGTTACAGTATGTGGACACATTTGTGCAAACTGATGATGAAACGTAATAACTCAACATTTTTTTACTTTTATCTGGAATTTCAGTCCGGATGTAAAAAGGAAGAAGTATAACTGCTACAGTATGTTTAATGTTGTGAAATGTGCTTTCTACTTTGGATCAGTGTAATTTGGACATCAAATATTTCAGGTTTAAAGTCAGAATTAGAGAAAGGAAAAATCACAACCTGTCTCGGACCCACTGGCTTGCTGTTTTCCTCCTCCTGCTCTACTCATCTCAGCTGATTGAGCGATCAGCTTCATCTACTGCTGATAATTCCCTGCAAGTTGTGGCTCTTTGTTTTCTGTTTCGGATTGTTCTTACCCCCATTCTTAGCCTCTTTCCACCAGTCAGTTCAACAATCTCAGCCTGCTCAGCCATCATCTGCCTGTTTTTCCAAATCATTATTACATTTACATCAAACCTTTTAAGCCCAATACCTCTGTTCTGGCTGAATTATCTGGTTCTCTAGTTGATGCAAATTACCATATGAATAACTGCTAACCCTTACATCTTAAGAGAACTCACTGTTTTGAGATTAATATGAGGAACCTGAATGATTCAGGAAATATAGTAAAAAATGAGTAAAAATGTCTCAGTGTTTGAGTTGTTCTCTTCCTGCTAAGATCAACCGGATCTTAGCAGGAAGTTTTTCTGCAGGCTTTGCAGAATATAGATTTGTAAGTTAGCTGATAAAGGCACAATTAAATGTAGAATATCTCCTCTGATTCTTAGTATTTAATTATATTAAGTCAAGTTCTGTGTTGAAAGCTTTGCAATATTCTAATAACCTCAGGTCTTCTTTGTTTTGCATTCAGCCAAACCAATCAGTCTCCTGCAGAGACGGATGTTTGATTTGTTTTCTGTTATGATAAAGGCTGCTGTATCTAATAGATGCTAGATACATAGCAGCGGATGTGGAAGTATTTAGCAAAAAAAAAACAACTTGCCACTGTTCATTTAATCATCCAAACAGCAATGCAAACAAACATCCGCACACTTCATTAGCATCTGACGGCTTTATTTAGAAACGGATGATAAACAGGAAACATAATAACGGGTAATGTGGCTTTTTTTCATTCATCCATAACTGGAGGAACACCTGTTGATGATTTTTAGCATTTATGAGAACGTAACTGACACGAGAAAAAGAAGGAATAATGCTGGGGGATACCTTTCTTCCATCATCTTAGGAATGTCTGCCTATTATTAAAGCTCAGGAATGAGGAAAAGTCGTCATCAGTGACTTCATTCAGCATCTACAGCTTTCCTTCATCAAACACTTCCTGTAAACAGCCGAGTGTTTCCCGTGTTGAGACGTATGGGCTCAATAGCTGCCCTCTGACTGCTGCCGCTGACTGTGTGGCGCTGCCAGGTATCTCCCCACATCCCTGAGCATAAAGACCTCCAAATCCCCCACTGTCTTACAAACACAATCCACTGAAACACACAGGAAACGCCATCTGCTAGCCTTTCATTACAGGCTTTGCTTCAAGCTACTTAAAGGTAATGGGGTGCTAATGTTTAAGCCCTCAATGCCAACTTTGCGATGGCTCACGAGGCCTTAACCGATGTCCGTATTACATTTTAACAGCTAATCAATCCACGGCTATAAAATAACACTGGGACACCTGGACTTAGTGCATACTGGATACTTTTAGTTTGACTTCATATACAAATGAAAACTGCTGTTTTTGGATTTTAAACATTTTTGTGTGTTACTGCCACAAATTCCAATCTAATTTGAGGGGGATTTGTGTGATCAACAAAACACATAGAGAAGCCAAACTGCAATATAAAATTAATAATAATAATAATAATATTAGTATTCCGTATTCTTTACACTTAAACCTTAGATAAAATTCAGTGCTACCAGATGAAAAGCAAACATCTGGAATGAGGTGATCTGAACAAATGGGACTAACCAACACCCAAAATAATCTAAATGGAGAGATTAATCCCAAAGTAATCTGCACATTATTCTGGACAAATAATTACCATGGTGAAAGGTGGGGTGGAAGGAGTACCAAGGTGCGTTGCTCTGGTGATGGTTCCTTAAGAGAAAAGAAAAAAATTTGTACAGCTCCCCAAAGAAAAAGCTAAAACAAGGATGAAGATTCACCTTCCAGAAACCCTAAGACAAGGAGATACAGTGGGATTTCAGAACAGCGGATTTCAAAGTCCAGACCTGAATCCAGTAAAGATTGACCGAAAGAATCCAAACTACAGACACTAAATAAATGCAAGAATCTCATTCGATTGTGAGGCTGTAGTTTGACATTAAATTGTCCATTCCTGCTTAAAAAACCTCTGGCGTAATATGATTAAAACAATTCTGCACAGAAGAGGTGGTACCATCCTCCACAGTGATGTACCACACTAATTTTTACTTTTTAAATTATATATATTTTAGATGCTTGATAACAGTTATTTTGTTTAGCAATGACCCTACCACATAGGGACAAGTTTCCTGAACATGTTTTCTTAATCTTCATGTAAGATCTACTGAACAGAATCTATAAAGTGTGAGGAAAAAAGTAGAATAAATCTTGTAAGAGACGAACACTTTAACTCAGTACTCTATTTCTTCCTGCAATCAAAGTGAAAAAGAAATGTCTTTAATCGGCTGCCCTCAGAAATCCAAATAGAAGAAGCTGATATTTAAGGACAGAAATGTGAAGTAAGGGGGTATAAATACTTATAAGGGAGTGTAACATTAATTGTGGATTTGAAACTACTTTTCAGGCTGTTATCCCTTATCTCTTTGAGACTGCTTCTGAATGTTTCATGAAAATGTATTTTAAATTAACTACTCGTGATTACTAGATTAGTCTGTAATGGAACTCTAACTCCCTGAATTGCTCATTATGTGCCGTTGGAAATAATTACTCTGGGTTTCTGTGAGTGATCAGTGAGCACCTCTGAGAAAATGTGGGGAACGGACTCCTTGGAAAGCACTTGGTCGAGTTATCTTAGCGCTAAAAAAAGGTCAGGCTTGGATAAGCATCTTCAGCCTCCAGGTCTTTTAGTCACCCGTGAGGTGTGAAAGTTGCTTCATATAAAGTGAAAGCTTCAAGTGCTGCATGTAAAAATGGAAGGTGCTCTTGTTGTTGGATCTCAAGTGGGTGGCAGACACCCTGGCCTCTGGGACCTCAGGGTCTTGTGAAGACAATAGCAGAGCTGTGAGAAGTGGGAGCTGCAGAGTAGAGGGTCACTGGGCCTCTCCTCTCAGATCCACGGCACTAAATTGAATGTTTAGTGACAACACATAAAAAGAGGTTGTGTGGAGGAGGACCAATATGGGGAGGAGGGTTGTTTCTTACGGCTGTGACCGAAAGCGCTCCATCCATCATGTGTCACTGCAGCTCTTTGGGGACTCAGATCTTTGGACTCACAGTACATTGACCCCATGTAAACAGTTCATCACTTAGACATATATAATTTAGATTAATCAGTCTTTTAAGTATCTTATTTATTTTCTTTCTTTACCGAATTTTACCTTTGCGGTCTGCAGTCTGATGAATTACTTTTGGACGAGATCCCTCAACTCCAGGGTGAAGTATAGAATGATGTAACAGGGTGGAGTTCATTGTTTCTTTTACATATTCTACATGCTTATGGTAAACAATACAAAATTTATAGTCCTTCCTGAAAAATGTTATTCTCCAAAGGACAAACTTTGTCTTCCTTGGCCAAAGGCGATAAGGAAAATTGCACTTCTCACAATTCACAGCAACCTTTCCTGTTTATTGTCTGATAAACACATGAAATAAAAAATAAGCCTTCTTATTTCATAGGGTGGGGTTTCACTTGCTTTTGTTCATGGAAAGAATATAGTCTGTGAAAAGAAATAAAACAAATGACTTTGGGGGGGCAGAAACAAACAGTGTGAGCAGTGAAGTCAGGCTATGGTCTGATAAGTTTTTTCCTGCTGTTACTTGGAGAGTCACGGACTTTAACTTCAAACGATGCAGATGATTTAGTGGATAGCATGTAGAAGAAAAGCGGGTGTATACACAAAAGCTCATACCTTCCTTTCTTTTATCTGCACCCCCCCAATAAGCTGCTTTTTTTGATTTCCCAAAAACCCTGGCAAAACGCCGTGTGCAGTTCAAAAACTTTTTAACAACTGTTTTATCATAAACCTACATGCACCACCTCCTCCCTCCTAATGCCACCCTTTTCCCCCCTCTTCCTCAGATGCGCGCACGTGCATGTTTGCAGGAAAGGGGTGGAGATGAGGGGTAATGGTGGGGCAGGAGGGCTTGTCCATGACCCACAGAGTCAGTGATACATAAGCCACATGACCAAGCAGGCTCCATATCCAAGGCAGGAGGCTCACATGCACACCGGCTCGCTGACAGACGGACAGACCTGAAGACTTACTTCTAGCACTCACAGCTCCTCTGAACTTGCTGCCGATCCTCTGACAGAAGAGAAGAAGACACACTGTTAGACCTCTGGGGGGGAGCTCAGATAAAGACGTGCCTTCAGTCTTAGAAAGGGAGCTGTCACACACTGATATACAAACACACACATTCCTAGAAATTGACACATAGAGAGGAAAAAGCAGTCTCTCTCTCTTTCGTGCTCGCTCAGCTGCTCTCTCTCTCTCCCCCTCCCATCCACACACACACACACACACACACACACACACACCACTACAGTATATCAGCGAGTGACTAGCGGAGAGCCAGAGGGGAGTGCAGAAATGAATGTGAAGATCCTGACGCTGGTGATTGTGCTCTTGGTGTCTCTGCTGTGTTCTGCCGGTGCTGGTGAGTACATGAGAGGCCAACCCCGTTGCTTGTCCTCTCCCTCTTGTCTTGTTTTTGCTCATATTTCCTTCTCTGTTTGTGTTGTGCTTGTGCAGGCAGCTGTAGTTGATCAGTTACCCAGCATGGTTAGCCTTGTGTGGGCTCTAAAAGGCAGGAATCTCAGCACCTGGTTGTGTACAGTACTGCACTGCAGTGGTTATACTGCTACTGCTTTCATACTCAACTTCAATGTGGATTCTAGATTTGATTTGTCATTTTGCTTCCCTGCTTTACCTGGATGCATGCTTGCAATACCTGGAGATGAAATGAAAGAAGGGGGTTTACTGATGTGCAGAGCCAGTTTTGGCTGTTAAAGATAAGATTTGCTATGCATATGTTGTGATTTATTTGCAGCTTGATTTGTTGTTACATGTCTCTGTGCAGCAGGACTAAGCAGTACCTATAGATGCATGCACACCTCCTGTAGAGATGATAATAAACACTGTAATTGCTGATGGCAAGGATGGGGAGAGAACATGTATCCCAAATGCATGGAGCAGTCCTGATGTTTAAAAACACAAACAATTTCTGTTAAATGTTGCTTTCCATTTAGAGCCACTGCAGGAACCTAAAATGTCTATCAAGGAGGAGATAAAGCATGAACTTAGGGCAATCATTGAGAGATTGGGCTGACTCAGAGGAGGGAATGAGTTCGGTGGTGAGTTTGGGGACTGATGGGCGATCTGCAGATGTGGTGCAGGTAGCATTGAGGTGTGAAAAACAACAGTTAGGCCTGTGTCAATGTCTGGACTTTTCTTGGCATTGTCACCTAACCACAAGCGCATACAAAAGCTGTGTTTACATTCAGTAATTGTCAAAGAGTCTACCTTGACTATACAAGCTGGAATATTGAGCATTTTCCCTGTATGGTTTAGCTTCAAATGTGTTGCTAGGTGGTGTAGATATGTGTAGACTTTATGGTTGCAAAACACTGTCCACTTTGTGTATCTATCCACTGCCACAGCAATCATACCTCCCATGCTCCAACGGCAACATTCGTTATAGAGACATGCTATTTTTGTCTTCGGACACGGGTAAATGGGAAGCAATTATCTAGCATCACAGCCAGTGTTGCTTTTCACGCCCTGCATGCGGCTGAGCATGTTCCACGCCTGAAAAACCCCACAGTGCCACGCCGAACGATGTAGGGGGAAAACAAGGCGGCTGCACCTTGGGCATTTAATGGAAGCTCTTCTCTCTCGGCAGTCAAGTCCTACTGCTTCTGTACCTTTTCTATTCCTCTCTCAGTGGCTGCTGTAGCAGGAGGACTCTGCTGACAGGAGAAGAGGGAGAAATAGAGCGAATGAGAGGCAGGCAGGGATGCAAGCGTGTTGCGGTGCCGATGGGTGTGGGGAGGGATGCTAGCTCGAGTGTGTCTGCGTAGCACAAGCCTTTGCTACAGTATGCGCCGTCTCTGAAAGGTGTCGGAAGAGACTCTGCATGTAGGCAGTGGGTGTGAAGCCTTTCATCTTGAGGCAAATGCTTTTCACGTTAAGTGGGCTTCCTCTCTATTCCAAGCATCTGTGTGTGTACATGTGCCTCAACGAAACAAGAGATTCATAAAAAGAGAGGCTGTGTGTGTGTGTGGGTGTCTGTGTGTGCAGGATGCAATGAACCGGATGTTGCTGATCCAGGGTTGGGAGGTGTGCATGTATAATTGTATATGTGATGCTGATGCATATTAACGAAAACTGTGGTGCAACAGGCAATTAATTGAACAACTTAAAGCAGCTTATATTACACATTCAGAGCTCTAAATGAGCTTCCGGGGCCTTCTCTGTGGAATATTAGCATCTTCCAGCAGCGTACCTCAATTATCCATCCTTGAAAAGCACTCTGGCTGAAGAGTGGCCTTCAGCTTTAGACATGTGGTATCCATAATTCATCCTGAGGCCGAACACTCTTCCTACCCTCTGTGAAAGTCTCGGGGCTGGTATGTAAACAGTCCCTATTCACAAAACACGTCTGCCACAGCCTCTTACAAGATATCAAAGCCTCACTTCTCTCTGCAGTGGAAACATCCTGTCAGTCTTTTCCAGGAGACTTTGCACGATTTTGAAAAAAGTCCAGCAGCTGGCTCAGACATGCATGCATGTACGCAGGTGTAATTTAGCAGGCGGGGCAGAACAGGTGAGGCAGAGGAAGGCCCTGATCACAAAGAATATCTGAGTGAGAAATCGTCTGCTTCTCAGGAAGAGGGCAACTTTATGAGAGCTGTCAGCGGTGCTATTATTCTGTATTACACTTTGATGTATTTTCAAGGGTGGCAAGCTCTGAAGCACCAGCATATGCCCGTACGGTACAACTGACAGGCCTGCTCTGATGCTAAGGGACACATACAAGGAAACCGGTCACTCAGGTCTAGGTTTTCCACAGTTCAATTCTCAATAATAGGATTTTTTCTGCATTAGAATAGAAATAACTTTATTGTCATTGCATTGTCACAAGTACAAAGCAACACAATTCACTCTCTGCATTTAACCCATCCCCTTTGCGGAGCAGTTGGCTGCCATTGTGCAGCGCCCGGGGAGCAGTGTGGGGGTTAAGGGTCATGCTCAGGGACCCAGAGTGGCAGTCCGTGAAAGTGGGGCTTGAACTCAGAACCTCTGGGATCCAAGCGCAATGCCCTAACAACTATGCCACCACCCTTGGTTCAAAGTATAACTTAAACTATTACTTTGCTGATATATTTGTTGTTGTTGTTTTTGTTTTTTTGTTGTTTGATTGATTATCAAACAGCAGACATGTTCCATATGGGAAACTAAAAAAGGATCCTGGCAGCAGATATCTTTTTTAAAATGAAAAATCATAGTTGTTTTTCTGTTTTAAATACAAGTAATAGATCATGTTATGTTGGCTGTTTTGTTAAAATCCTTGTGTTTACACTGTAAAACTGTTAAATCACTATATTTCTTTACACAAAATGACCTTGAGGACCCATTACTAATATTCTGTCTGCAACAGAATCAGATGTTAGCAGGATGCTTTAACTCATAGTTCAGTCTTTGCTAATGTAAAGAAGATGTTTGGGGCTGTGGATGTGATTATGGATGTAGTGTGGAAAAGAGAGACGGCTAAGCTTTTCCAGATGTACAGAGGATAACTCAGTAACAGTGGGCAAACAGCAGGGTCAATGAGAAGGAGCAGCAGAAAGGTTATTACAAGATTACAGTAAAATCACAGCAACAGGTTTTTTTTTGGGCACAGGAGCTTTTTTGAGGACCAGCTGGGTTTATATTACTCACATTAAGCAACACTCCCACAAAGTCAGGTGGAATCTGTTGCATGAAGAACCTGGATTTCCTCCTCATAAAGCATCACAGCCAGCAGAGCGAGTAATCTTCAGCTTCACACACAGATTCAAGTTCTAGATATCAGTAATGCATCATTTAGTGCATATTATCTTTTAGAGGGCCAGTCAACATGGATGATTCTCCAGTAATTCAACACAATAGATCAATTTTAAGTTTGAGGAATCGTTTGTTACTTCCCACCAGTTTACTTTGAAGATTATATTTAAAGAGATTTTAGTTTCAACATTCAACATTGGGGATGTTTTAGGCAGTTACCATCCTTCCATTGAGTGGACATCTAAACAGCTCTAACCCAAAGTCAAAGCTGCAAGAGCTCAAAAGAAACTGTTGGAAGACGGAGCTTAACATCAAACTCTGCAAACCCCAGTGACCCAGTTATAAAAAGACTAAACAACTATGGCTTGTTTGGAAGTTTTGTTTGGAAAAAATTCCCCATGTTAATGTTGCAGCATGTGTTTGATTTGCAAGATTACATTTAAACAAACCACTAGAGATTTAAAACTAAGTTTTTTTAGACATAAATGACTAAAGTACAGTTTAGTGCTCATGCAAAACAATGCCTACACAAGGACCCACACTTACCTTTTTTTACATGTTCTACCAGCTGCCTAACTTATATTCATAGCTTGGGTTTGTTTTGCAATCACAAGATATTGACTCTCTACAGAATGACACAGACTGAAACTGTGATTCTTGTGTATAAGTGTATCAGCTGCTTTAGAATAAAATCTTAAAATGATTTAAACAAAGCAGTTCTAAAGTTACCCTGGTCAATGTGAAAGACTTTATTATGAAAAGATTAAGTTTAATTTATGACTAAAAAAGTTTGAATGACAACCACTAACAATTTTAGTTCTATATGTGTTTGCTAAGTAGGTACTGTATTTGTTTAGAAAAAGTTATAAATGTGTTTTTTAATATAGGATTGTGTTGTTAGAACCTAAGCACTAAATACATTTCTGTTTTGATCATTAAAACTAGCCACTTTTTTATCTTCCTTAGATGTGGATATATATCCCTATTGTAACTCACTTTACTGTTCTCATTTTTTATTTGAAAGTAGAGTCAAGTTGTGTAGTTTAAATGCTGCAAACACAACGGCTCCATTTTAAGCTATAAAAATTTTATACTTTGCTTTTAAAACAGTATAACTCAAAATCAAGAAATTTCCTCCTTTCTTTAATTTATGTTAGATTTGTTGTGAATAATCACCTTTAAACATATGATGCAACTAAAATTTTGTAGCTGTTTTTGTAAAGCTGTTGCCTTCCAATACAGATTTTTGCTATTTTCTCTTTAATCGCTACAAATTAAGAGGTTAAAAGGCAGAAAAGAAGCCAATGTTGATATTTTCAATGACAGACATTGCCTAAAAGCTGCAAAGGATAAATCAGGGCAGCTTTTCTGTACACTTTGCAGCCTTCCTGTTATCTTCTAAAGATGTTGCTCTCTCACTCCAATCTGGCTTGAACTAACTTATAATGCCACATTTTGCAGGAGGAAAAACACTTTATATAGTTTTTTTTTTTATATAGTTTTTAAAACACCCTTGCTTTCATTGATTTCACTTTAAAGACTCAACAGATTCTTAAAAAACCCAAACAGGTATATCTGAGTCAATCTGTGACAACCCCCACACTCAAGTGCCTTCCTAGATAGTAAAAATGCCATATTTTTGAGTAAATTTGACACTTTTCCTTCATTTTTCCCCCCATCCTTGTCTAATTTAATGTTATGCCATTATGACTATAAAACCGAAACCAAAGAATATTGACATGGAAAAGAATCCAGAGACAATATCTTTAGCATTGAACACTTTTCATCTCTGTATATGATCACTCATTATGCATTTTGTGAAAGACATGCTCTGATAATTGCCTTGAGGTGGGAGTTAATGAAGAGATTAAGTGAGAAATCATAGCTCATTTGGTGGGGATATAAGACTAACCTTTGGGCTGACAGTCTCAGGGGAGCGCAGTGGCTGAAGACTTTGGCATATGCGACGGCTGTAATGTAATTCAGAGGCTTCAGAATGAATAAATCTACTCACTTAGATCTTCCCGTGAGAGAAAATCCAGTGAAGTGGAAAAAAAGGAAAAGGGGAAAGTAAAAGATGGTCCAAAGGGGGCTGAAAAGGAAAAGAGCAAACAGGAAGGGATCAGAGGTTGTGTAAGAATTTTTTTTTAGACATATTTAATCAGGGTTATAATAAACCTGCTCTGCTTCCTCTTTTAGTCCCCCATGTAGTTTAGACCCCCCCTTTGAGCTACGAGGGTGCAACCCATAATGGGGCTGCAGAAGGAGTCCTGTGTTAACCAGGCCTCATGTGATCACCAGAACCCAATGCTCAGACCTGGGGGGCACTCCTTAAAAACATAATTAGACCCAGATATTTTTTTAGAAACAGCTCCATATTGCACCAGAGTCCAATAAGAACATGATTTATGACTCTTTTTTTCTAACATCAAGTGTTACATTTACGGCGGGTTATACTGGCAGATCAGATTCCTGATGACTACCTGAGCGGACATATTTATTAACGGGCTGCCAGACCACAGAATAAATACTGCGGTCTTTAAGAATGCAGGTGCTCTAATTACTTTCAGGCTCCATTTGTTGGAGGCCAGAAAGTGAAAATATGACACATTTATATTGCTTTCCCAATATCTTATTTATCATGTTTTTCAAATAATTTTTCAGCAGTTATGTAGAAGAAAAAGGAAATCAGTCTGACAAATTGATTAAATGCAGTAACTGACGCTACAGTAAACCTCTATGGAGTCCTTATGCATCGCTGTAGTTTGCTTTATGATAAAAAAATGCTACAAATCTTCTATTAATCTTAGTAATAGATGATAGATAGATAGATAGATAGATAGATAGATAGATAGATAGATAGATAGATAGATAGATAGATAGATAGATAGATAGATAGATAGATAGATAGATAGATAGATAGATAGATAGATAGATAGATAAAAAGGAAATAAGAAAATGTGATGATAATAAAAAAGAAAATCTTGCAGCTCTAAGCTCTTGCTTTCTGCTCACTGTTTTGCTGAACAAACAAAGATGCTTTCAGACGTTTGCTGATTGGTAAACAGAGCCGACCTGTGAGTAGTTTAATCTCTAAAATAAACACATCTGTTCTACGTAGGCCTTGGAGGTTTGTTACATGATATTGAACAAACACAAAGATCAAGAAGGGGAGCAAATAGGCCAGTATGATTTTGTGTATGTTAGTGTTGGACTACCACACAAATTTCCCCAGAAATAGACATTACTGGTGGTAAAATAATTGAATGTGAAGTAATCTAGTGCTTATTTTCAAAGAACTGCATCTCTTTGGCTTATTCACTGACACCGCCACTCTTTATTTAACATAAGACCTTATACAGGGTGCTCATGTTTACATTTGTGTCAGAGAATAGGGGTTGTTGATGGGCATCATGTGGTTTTAAAATTAGGCATGAACCTCTGTTCTAGATTTTTTTTTTGATAATCGACATCGTCTTTCTCACTCCGGGGTTGCTCTGATGACAAAATAAATCATTTTCAGATTAAATCCAACATTACTCTTCGTAATCCCTCTGCCTTTGATCACAGCTGTTATTATGCATTGGAGATTATTTCACACATACATTTAAACACTGCTCAATCAAACTATCTGCTTCTGAGTAATAGCAGAGATCTCCCCACATACTGTTTCCTGGATCAGGATGGGGGCCCCACACTGTGTCCCTCTGTATGCTTAGCCAAGTAGGAGACCTTCTCAGGCCTCTGAACACAAGCAGATATTTGCAAAAATAGACGGGCTAAACAATATACAGAATCCATAAACATGCCTCTGGATCAGGAAAACAGTTTATCCTTTCGCTTTGGTCAAAGCGGTCCAATAAAAAATCTGAACTTCAGCTCACCTGCAGCCCTATGTGGCTGAACTCCTGAGTCCAAGTCTTGACAATTTTTATTTCCTCTCTTAACATGTATGACAAATTTGGTTATTATGTTTTATTGCTCTGCATTAACCTACAGGGGTTACATTTCTTTATGCAACACATGGTAAAGTAATGCTTTGGAAAATAGTGCCCTGAGGTCTGAATAAAATAAGTGTATTATGAAAACAATGTTGAAAGCCTGTACATTTTCCTTTCCTGTTAAAGACAATACATATTTTAAAGGAAGTTCAATAAACATAAAAAAACACTTATAATTTAAAAAACACATGTATTTCTTTTTTCTCAGTTTATCTTTATCCCTGCATCCGATTTGTTTTTTGCTGTATTATTTCTATTAAATTACCATCTTCCCTGCCACTGGTATTGTATGAAAACTCAGCTAACCCTCAACAGAAATATCTAGTGGTCATGTAAATAACCTGACATGTTACAGCTGTACCTATCCAATTTTACCAATTATGTGTGAAAAAACAATATGATTAGAATGTTGCAGGAAAAAATATAAAACAAGAATGAGGATGTAATACCTTGAAATGTGCAGCTGTAGATGACATTAGCCTTCCTAGGGTTATTTTTATTTAAAATTTTGCTTTAGAGTCGCTTATTTGTCACGTATAAAATAGAAGCTCTTTTTCCTCTTATGTTTTGGAAGATACAGCTATGGCTCATCTCTATTTTCCCTGCATCTGTAATGGTGGTAGACATGCAGATTCACAGCAGGGGGGAGCAGAGTTGACACAGGTGAGGGAGGGGCTTGGATAGCATGATTTGTGTGTCCATGGAAACGGATGGTTGGAGGATCCCTTTGCCCTTGACGTTGTGGTCTCTAGAGATCAGGGCAATGGTTGGTATCGTTACCTGCCTCCTGCACTGGAAGGGTAACTTCACTGCTGTTATCGGAAACAGCAGACCCAGCATCTCCCCCTGCTCCTCTACACTCTGTTTGGAACATCTAGTGGAAAGTTGAGAGCAGAAATCTCCCCATGGAGTTATTTAATGTTTGTGTCTCAGTTGACTAAAGGAGATGTGGAAAACCATTGCTCACAGTTTTGCAAAAGATTAAGTATTCTTGTTATGTTAAAGCACCAATCTCTCTGGGTACCAAATCCCATATTATTAATAAAACTAGAAATTATAGCATTAAAATACCTTTATATGGTTTTCTACCTTAGATCAGAATGTATTTATTTGTATAAGATTCAATTAAATCTAAACAAATCATTAATTACAGCATTAGGTTACATTTTTATTCCTTTGCTTCATTCAACATCTGATAATGATATCCTCCTGGTCCCTATGAAGAGCTACTTGTACAGATGAAATGTAGCTTTATATGTAATCTATAAGGCAAAACTGATAGTTCCAATGTAAAATAAGCAGCGATAAAAGTCCCTCCACAACAGCAGGGGGCACCCAACTGCAAAAGAGGTGTCAATTAATTCAGTTACGGTATACAAAATGCGGGGTCAGTGTATGGCTTATTAAACTGGGCAAATGAAAGTTGAATTGAAGGGTCAACAGTAAGAACTCTTCCATGTGTACTGCTGTGCTGAACCCGTGCAGCCTTCAGCCCTACAGGCATCATTGCAGGACAGAAACCCAATTGGTTGATGTGAATCAAAAGTAGTACAACATTCTTTTGAAAAAGAACTACAAAAAACCCAAAACACACGAAGGTGTGTTTAGAAAAAGTTTTAAAAATTCCACAATGCCAAATTTCACTGCAACAGCATTTACGCTTTCCTACTCAAACATTGCAGCAATGACTCATAAATGTCAATAATCTTATGAAATATGCTGCCATAATGTTTGCCATAATGTTGAGATGCTTAATAGTGTAGGTGAAACTGGAAACTTACTATTACTTTGGGAAAGCTGAATGCCATACCCTTTGATCCCCTTAAAACTGCACTAATCNGAAGTTTTGAAAATTCCACAATGGCAAGTTTTACAGGAGCAGGATTTACGCTTTCCTACTCAAACATTGCAGCAATGACTCATAAATGTCAATAATCTTATGAAATATGCTGCCATAATGTTTGCCATAATGTTGAGATGCTTAATAGTGTAGGTGAAACTGGAAACTTACTATTACTTTGGGAAAGCTGAATGCCATACCCTTTGATCCCCTTAAAACTGCACTAATCAAGCTGGAGAAGCATTTTAACTGACATGGGTCTTGATGTTCTTCAAAATCTTCTCTATTAATGGTTTTTGAACCCATCAAGATACAAAGCGAGGTATGAAATCATTTAACAGCTTTAAGATAAACCTCTGGTGCTTAATTATCCAAGGTTCTTCATTGGGTTATGCTCAGCAGGTAACAACCTGCAGTGACCTCGTAGCCACAAATTCACCTCTTCAGCTTGAGGGAGACTGTGAATAAACCAAGAGGCAGCCAAGTGGTGAGGGGAGTTACTGGCTTCATTAACTGCTGCAGGCAGGCCCTTTGAACTCGCAGTGCTCTGATCATGGCAGAGTATGCTGTCTCACACCTCATCTTTTCATACGCTTTCTAATTCAGGGCCATATAGCAGTGCACTTCACAGACTCAGAAGGACATCTGTGGAAAGTCAGAAGCCTCTGGGCTGCCTGGTTTGTTTTTAATTAGTTTTGAACCTTCAGAGAATGTGGGGGGTAACTTTCATAGCAGGGTTTGGAAGGGGTTAAGCTTAAAAGCCTCAGTAATGGGAACAACTTTTCATGCACTTTGGTTTCCTCACTGGATTTTGGTGTAGACAAAGCCTGCCTTCAGCTCAACCACAGGCCTAGCATTATCACGCAACAACAATGCTGCATATCAAACAGTCCCCAGCAGGAATAAGAAGAAAAGTGCTTGTGACCAAAATAACCCCCCCTCCCCCCACCAACCCTCTCCTTCTCCCTGCAAGGAGCACTCAGATGCAAAGTGAGGTGGCCCACAGAGAAGCCTGAAGACACCACAGAACGCAGAAGGATGATCACAGATTCAGACTGTGTGCTGAGGAAAAATTGTAAACTGAGAACCTGGTCGATATCAGCTGACACTGTCAGACTCTTTGCTCCAAACTGAGCACCATTCACAATAGCTGCCATGGAAACCAGGCCTGAAAGTCAGCAAGCGATCGGTACCAGTTTCTACTGAGGACCAGACCTGCTTGTGAGAAAGCAATACGCAGTGTTTCTGACACTAAACGTTGGATTGTAAATTATATACAACAAAACAGAGCTTCCTTGGCACAAGCAGGTCCATATGTACAGGATAAATGTGTGGGGAACCTGACAGGCACTAAGCAAAATCCACTGTGTGATGCCATAGCACTAATGGGGCTTATGCTATGTTAAAAGAATGCTTGGCTCACTTTTTGACACATTTTACACGCTTCATCCTTGGCTTAATAACCTTGATCCTTTAATGTGCTTATGCAGCATGAGCATCTCCGCTTTTGACACAATTCTGTCTTGATGTGTGGGTTAGTATGTCTGAGGTAATGCCATGCTAAAAGAGAGCATTAGCTGAAGCTACTCCTCTCATTTTAGTGAATGAAGAAGAGAAGGCACATGACAGAAAGCCAGGCGGCCACGTCATGGCAAAGCACCTTAGATACACCCTCCAGGGCATTATGTCTTCTTCTCTTCCACTAAGGAGTTCCCGCGCACACCTTACCCAGACTCTCTGATATATGTATATATATATGCATGCATTAGAACAGGCTTTTTTGCAGTTGAAATAACTTATAAAGCATGTGAAAGGAGGGAAAGTGTGTCACTGTGAGTGCACAGGTCTGTTGTTTAGAGGCGTATTGTCATCTGGGGTAAGGAAATTACAAATATTGAAGCTATTTTTAATGGAGCACCCTATCTTTTAGCCAAGCGGGGATATTCTCTGGGAAGATCCGAACTCCCTTGTTGTTGAAAGCTTCCCCTTTGTTCTTATTCCTTCATCAATAAGATCCCAAAGGTGTACCTTTTCATACCACTAGACAAGGGGTTTATTTAATTACTCTTATTTGGCGTCTGAAGTTGTTTGAGACACACCCATGGCTGCTCTTTCCAGGTCCATCTGCAAAAAGTCACTGATGTTTTTGTCGCTTCATGCAAATGTACAGACAATTTGGCTTGGATCCCTCTCTCATGATCTGACTAATAGATCAGATATTCCGGTGTTTTTATTGTCCGGTTCATTGTTAGGGTATATATGGAAAAGTACATATTAACATTTACCTTATAAGGCTAAGCAATGCAGCTTTAATATGGTTATCTTAAGGGGGAAAAAATATAATAACAAAACTTAGGATTTTTGTATTCAGATGCTTTTCAAGGGCTTATAAGCAGTTAATAACACTCCTCTTCTAGATAATTTCATGTCTACATTTTGTATAAATCTTGATTGCTGTTTTTTTCAAAAAGGTGAAGTCAGGGAGGGGTAAAGACAAAAGCAGACTTCTATAATTTTAAAATAAGCCTTATGTTAAACTAATCATAGTGGATCTGATACTACAAAATATTTAACTTCTTAACTGCTTCAGTTTAAAATGTGTTGGTTATTTCGACAGAAGTCAGTAAGTATTCACATGGGAAATGGAGGCATGGAGGGGTCCACGGCTAATGATCTTCCTGTGGGAAATGTAGTGAAAACTGAGACCATAAAGCATGTGGTGTTAGTGTAACTACCTCATAGAAAAGTAACAGACAGTAAAATAATATTTTTTTTTTCCCGTACTGGAAGTAAGACATCTATGTTTGAGTGAAACTCACTCCAAAAACATGTAACTATTTGCCAACAGTCATTGCCAAACTTTCATGTAAAGGTTTAACAGAAAGGCAGACGGGAGGCGGGCAGGTGAAAATACTAAAAAGTACACTTTAAAAAGCACAAAAAAAGTACAAAAACTTTGGTACAGGGAGAAACTGAAACAATATATCACTACAGGAACACAAGAAAAAAATGCTGGTCTTGTTTACAGGATGAAATAAACAAGATACACTGAAAGATTTCAGTTGGAGAGTAGATTGCTGAACAAGGAGCAGGTGATCAAATAAAAACAAGGTGCAGTTGTTAGGGAAGGTAAGTGGGGGGTAAAACACAGCAAGCAGTGGCTTGATCCAAATAACTCAAATGAGTTACACTTACAAATGTCATCACCTTCATTCCGTAAAAGTAAAAAAAAAATAACAATCCACTGGACTTGGTTTCCAAGGTTTGAAGATGTTTCGCTTCCCCTCCAGGAAGCTTTCTCAATTCAAATGTCTGGATCCGCAGTGAGATTGAGGCTTTATATAGCAAGGCCTTGTATTGTTTGGAAACCTGCCAATTGTTACCAACGAGGGGGTCGTTTGGTTCCATTGTTAGCCTGTAATATCTGAAACCTGTCTATAAGCAATCTCCTCAACTCCATATGTTTCTTTTTTTTTTTTTACAGAGAACTTCAGCAATTCACTACATATATGTAACTTTTGATTTTTGTAGTTCTCCTCCAGAAGGCTATAATCCCAATTTAACCCATGTCAGTCACATGCATGTCCGCAGTTTTTAATTTTAACAATCAAAGGACATTTGGTAGTTGCATAATTAATGAGTTATAAAGTTGGATTCTGTGGTTTTTAGCAGTCAGTATGTTACCTCCAGTAGAAAGCCATTCCAATGATCTTTAGGTTAGTAGAAACACAGTGCCAACCTACTTTCTTGTAAAACAAAGACATGTCCCAAAGTACACTTCTGACCCAAAATCTCTCCATTACTTTTGATTCGGATGGTTATTTATGTAGAAAATCTGTTTGTTACAGTTAACATATGTCTCTCATCTATCCACAGATTATCTTCATAGTACATCTTACTCTAGCTGAATACAAATACCATTCAATAAAAAAACATAATTAGAAATGCAGGATATGCAGCATAATAGAGCAGAGAATGTCTTTCTAAAAACAGTAGAGCAGTATAATGATCATTAATGAATGTACAATTTAAAGAGTATATAAATGTATTTCACTCAACAACATAGCTGATTAAACATTAAGAGATAACCAATATGATTTAATTTTCCTTTGACTTTCTCTACAAAATATTTGGGATTCAACATTAATGTTGATATAAAAATGTCTCTTAGTGAGATTCAAACAATACTTTTAATTTAGATTTTCTTCCAGTTAGAACCATGAAAGTATGACTATAAAAGTATTTTGCTACTAGTGTGTCATTAACAGTAGGCTTCATGATTGGGGCAGTTTTCTCCTCATTACTTCATGCCAATAAAAGTCTTAGGTTTGAATCCTAGCAGTGGCCGTTCCTTGTGAAACTTGCATCCTTCCTCTGCAGACATTTGTTCTTATGTTTCATTCTAGTAGCAAAAATGATGTAAATATGTAAAGCAAAATTATTACAGATTTGACATTTTAGGCAGTCTTTAGTATTTTATACTGGCTTATCTGTCTTTTGTTAGGCAGACTAGCTATCATGTGTTGACAACTACTTTACCTCTGAGGTTTATAAAACATTTTTCATAACAGACAGATGTTTACAGCTCAAAGGGATAGAACAGAGCATATTTCCTGTTCTCTGTTTAGTATTCCTGTTATCTGTTGAACATTTTTCACTCTTTGTGAATAAAAATATCTGAAGCTGTATCTCCTCACCTCATTTCGAATATGGTGGTGATATTAAATATGGAGCCCTTTATGCCTAGACTAATAGCATGATGTGTTCACAGATCAGGAAAAAAACTGAATGTTTGAGTTTTCTAACAGTCCGATACCAATCGAGCAGATGAAAGTGAAATTAGTCAATTTTTTGGAGTATCTACAGCTTTAACTTCTGGAGATAATAACTAGGTTTGCTGATAGTATCGAGCAGCTTTAAATGAATTATGAATAGATGCATTACCCCAACATAACAAACATGGAGCGAGAAGTAGAAGGAAGGGGTGTCGGATGATAAGAGATGTAACAAGTGTGGAGAAGACCCACAGAGGAGAGATTAGATTTGAAAAGCTCAGCCAACCATGAAAGTGATCTACGAGATTGAAGGCATCAGATTCATGATGAGTTTGATGATAGATGGACAAAAAGAGAAAACAAACAAGGAAATTCCAGAAGAGCAATAAATCAATTTGCATTGACAAAGAAAATTAAACCCAAATGAGATAAATTTTTTGGTTGTTCATTTCTCAAACTGTGACACCTGATTTGGTCTAATAAATGTGCCCTCTTGCTGCTGTAGTTAGACTTCCTGGCCAGCGTGGTTTAATCTGTTAGGCCATAGTGACAGAATCCCATTTACGTACATTTGTTAAGGCGGTGGTTTTGGCAGCCAATACTTACAAATCAGCTTTTACAACTATCAATAATGCTCTCCTGCTCATTTGACATGCTGTGTTTCTGTATCGACACACTGCTGTGATATAAATTTCCCTCTCACCAGCTGTCATGGTAGCTAATGAACTTGGCGTTAAACAAAATGATTCTCCTCTCTCATTTGGGTGGATGGACAAGCAGAAGATATATATCTATCTGAGCTCCTTTGATGGATGCATACAGAATCAGGGATAAACAGCCCGTACTCCTTTTTTTCACAGAGCCACAATAAGACAGAGAGGGGAGCATTTAAAAAAGACAAAATAAGATATCACCTCAGGAGTTGGCAAAACTAGGACGAGGAAATGGGGAGCAGCCATTCATCATTAGCGTGGAGAATTGCCAGTTTCTGACATTATCAACTAATGGTTTTTAGCCCTCCACACATCCCCATGCCTACTGTTCTCACTTTCGAAGTAAGGCAAGTAGCAGTGGCAGTGATAACAAAGCATTCCTGAAATTCCCCCCTTTTATTAATCTTTAATAAGGGAAGTACCACGTGAGGGAAGATATGCTGAGTTATAACAGAAAGGGGGCAATAGGGACCTTGAAGGTCATCGGAGGTGGTGGTAAGACGTTTACTGTGGCGGGACACGTTATTCGCCATTTTACTGTTTGACAAAACGAAGACAAACATAGAAGTAATAGTGGGGCCGGTACGGGGTCTTATTTCGAATTGTGTAGATATCTTTGGTTTTAAAGACTTTAGCCAGAGATAAATGAAATCTCCCTCTTTCCGTCAAGTTCAATCTATAGATATTCAACCACAGATGAACCAAGACAAAAAGCTACCTGTCAACCTATGTGTCAGGCTGATGTACTCTCCCCACAGGCTGGAAGAGTTAATCTATACTGCTAGTGTTATCGCTGAGGCTGGCTTATTTTTAGAAGCTTTCATTACACTTTTCCCTCCCATAGCCAGATATGATAGGCTGAAATTTGTCAGGAGAATTGCGAGATGCTTTCCCTTGAAACCCCCAGTATGGAGCTTTGGCTGACAGCTTGCAATGACAGGAGACATCTAAATTGTCTCATTATGGACCCGGACTGTGACAGGCTGAGCCACCCGGAGAGGAAAAGCAGGCGAGTTTGTGTGAGCCGGGGCACAATAAGTATCACAAACTCACACTGCAGTGTGTCTGTGGGCCTTTAAAGTTTAGAGTAACCTAAACATCATCGGCAGTCTGGCATTGTGAAGCAGTGTACTGAGTGTGTTTAAAAACAAAATGCTTTCCTGTATAGTCGATGTCTGTATTCCTGTCTGGATGATGTTTTATCTGTATATTATTTCTTATCTGAAGGTATTTCTCAAATAATTTGAATGGGTTAGCAGAGAAAGGGAAAGGAAGGAGTCTGACAAACATTGTTTTGGTAAAACAAAATCTTTTACCTAATTCGTTGTTTTAAGCAGAATTATGTGTATTGTTTATATACAATCCCTATGAACATGAATAATAACATTAAAAGTAATTGTATTATTATTGATTTATTTTAACGTTTAAAATATTAATTCCCACTCATTTTTTTGAGAATAGAATATACCGGGTAATGGAATTTAAATCAAAATAATTTCATCACAAAGAATTAAAAGTGAAATTTTGACTATTGTGTGTAAATTTTCTCTATTCTACATTGATTCAAATAATTAAATATATTGGGATTCTAATAAATTTTCAGAAAAATCTCCTACTGTGCTTTGAGGCATCACCAAGCATCAGTATCATTTTGGCTCCATATTCAGTACATAATTGTTTTTGGACTTAGCCAGTATATTTTTTTAAACAGTTCTGTTCCGATATGTATATGGAATCACTGATGAACAATTCCCAAATCAAACCATCTACCCAAACAGTCCCCAATAAACCACTATTGTGCAGGTCCTGGAACACATTGTTATAGGTACAATTAGAAATATCCCTAATTCAAATTAAAGCTTGATGTTCTTAAAGAAAAATGTGTTGGTTTGTTTTGCGTCAGATGATACAATGGTTTATTTTTTGGTCACAGTGGTAATGGCGGTGCATGGCGGTGGTAGCTTCATGATGAGGAACTGTTTGGTAGAGGTGTACAGTAGTAACACATCGATTCATATTGCTGTATCTCCTAAATGATAAGTTATTTAACTGCATCAATGCAAAGATAAAATATACATCATAATCTTTAGGATATACTAGTTCTACACTGGCATTGTGTCCGACTGTAAAGAGATCATCATTTCCGTGAGCTGATAATGATTTCTTAGATTGCTATATAAGATCACATCAGACTGATTGCTGTCTTACTAATTGAGTTCCAGCTGTATCTCATTGTGACAGACTGTGATATACTGTGATATTGGAAAACATTGTATTTTAATACAAACACCATGACAAAGTGGGTGATTTACACCCCTAATATTTTGTTATCCCTGAATGGGGGCAACATAAGGAAAGATCTCTTTAGAAATATTAAACTTTAGATCTGCTAGACAGCTGGACGTTTGAAACTTTGACATAATGGGTGTTGCATTTGGAAAATAAACTCAAACACATCAAAACAGGATATAAAGAAGGCTTAGATTAATATAAATTTTCTAGGATTACAACCTCAGCCCCATGAATCTGTAGACTGCTATGAAAAAATAAAAGCTCCATTCCAAGAAGCTGACCAATTTTAGTGAGCTACAACCTGTCAGGGTGAAAGAAAGGTGACGTATCCAGACAGATTTTTACAGGAAACCTTTCCATGGCAACAAAAAGGTTTCTCTATAGCCTGGTAATAGACACTTAACTAAGACTGTTGGAGGGAATGTATACACGTGGGCATTTGTTGAAATTACTGTGAATTAAAGAAAATCCACAGAAACCATTATGACGAAATGTGCTCCTATGATAAATATATGTCAACCTTGCTCCTGCCCAGTATACTTCAAGCCTTTGAAAACTGAAAACATTATTTAAGGTCCTATATTTACATCTGATCCTTTGAATTAGCTTAACCAACTTCAGCAGGTAAGCTTTAAAATTTCTTTAGCTTAGGTGTGCTGCTACTCTCATGTTTCTACATCTGAATGGAGAGCCAAATCAGACTCCCATACTTCTGTTAGGCCTAAGAACAATACACCCAGATTTTTTTTTTTTTTTTTTTTACCATTCAGGCTCTGGGATTGAAAGAAATGCAATGAACTCTTTCAGGATGAGTGAACTCTTTAAACGCAAATCTGAAACAATTACAAGAGGATAATGCAAAGATTAGTGCTCCAAGGGTCACATTTGTGCTTTAGATGGTAAAATATGCTGCAAATGAATTAGACCACTGTAAGTCCACAAATGTAGCTAAGTAATGTGGTTACAGAAGAAGATTAGTGTCGAAATAGAACTTAGATGTCCGACATTTCAGGAAAACATGCTATAAAAATTCAGGTGGCTGTTCGGCTTAGTCATTATCTAAACCCTGAGTCATGAAATGCTTCCATCCTTTCCTAGTTTATTTAAAACAGTTCAATAAAGACCCTATAGAGTCCCAGCTGGAAACCATTAATATATATATATATATATATATATATATATATATATATATATATATATATATATATNATATATATATATATATATATATATATATATATAAAACTCCACAAAACTATTGACCATCCTTTTAATTTTACTTTTTTTTCTGTAATAAAAAATAAATAAACTGATCTGAAACTCTGTGAAGCAAAGGATCAAGTTTTAATAGTTCAGAGAGAGTCCATCTTCAGGGTCCCTGCTGCACATTGTTCTTTTAATAGCATTTAATATCAAAACTCTGCCTCAGCTCACAAGTCTTCAAAATCCTTTAAAAAAGTGCAAACCCAGCATCATTTTGGCTTTTCTAGTCTCCCCAGTTGCCTCTCTAACTTTAACTTTTACAAGTCTGTTCAGTTGACTGGCGGACTTATCTTAAGCCGTGCTCTCACCCAGGCTGTTGTAAAGCCCAAGAAGGTCATTCCCTTGGGAAATCTAAAAATGGTGCCCGTCACTCTGAGTGGAGGAGGCGGGAACATCATGACCTTAAGTGAATAATGTTAATCAGCCTTGGTGTTCAAAATGCAAGAAGCGAATTTAGAAGAAGATAGCCTGCCTCTGAGGGGATTATTTCTAAAATTTTAACAAAACTATTTAGAAACATAAACAAAGATTCCTATTCTGGTCCTCTTCTAGTTCCGGTCTTGATGTTGAAATTGTTTAAAATGTATAAACTAAAAGAAGATAAGACTAAATCCGGATTTAAGGGAGAAAAGTTAAATACTGACAAATACTTATCCAAAAACTGCTTTTAAAGCCAAAAATGTTTGTTACACATATTTTTATTGCTTCTTTTGTCACTACAAAATAATCACTCTAATTAGTATTAATTTGTGTCTGCGTGGAGTTTAATTGTATGATTAGTGATGTTTGTAAAAGCTTTATAGGGTTTGTCAGTGAACAGAAGTGAACAAACCAATCTAATAAATAAACAACGGCAGAAAAGAGTCCAAAGGGTAAAGTTGTGGAGAGGTTTAAAGGTGGATTGGCTTTTATAAAGTATCATTAAGACGAAATTCATTAACTCAACTTCCTGAATGCACCACCGCCACTGATAAATAAGTTTGTGGCGACAGCATGTTGCTGGTTTGCACCTCTTTTTAATAATCAAGTTGGTGGAAAAATGGATGCTGCTCAACACAGGGAAATCCAGACAGCAGTTCTGCCTATAGTTTTTATAACCCTGTGTAAGTCATAGGTAAGTGATGGAATGGCCTAGCCATTTCCAATAAAATCCCAACATGTGGGTTTGTTGCTGTAAAGTGACAAAATGTGAAAGAGGTGTGAGTATCTTTGCCAAACACCGTAGCTCAACTTCAGCAGCTATCGAAGACATAGTTCCATCACTGTGCACACAGTGCTCAATGTTTTTCTAAGGCTGAGAGTAAAAGAAATGAAGTGAAAATGAAATGAACTCTATTGCTGCCTGGCCTCAAATTTCACTCAGCTTGTAAAATGGATGTAGCATAAAAGATCACACATTTACACTGAAAAATAAGCCACAGAAATGCTGAACAAACATAAGGGGAGCGTGTAGGTCGGCAGGTTTGGAGGTCAGAGAGGCATTATGGCTGGACCAAACCTGGGGGGAAAAGAAGGAGATTAAGGGGATAAGACCACACTTATTGAGAGATGACTGAGAACATCTGGGACCACTCTTAGAACATTCAAACGCAAGAAATCTACACTTCTTCTGTACGATATAGCTCATCCCTGAGCTCCCATCAAGTCCTTCAGGGTGATGATGAGTTTGTAAACTCCAGGGAGAGTGACGGAGACATGAAACATGAGGGGTTTAGGTTTCTCGCATTGGTATCTGCTGCACTTTGTATCTGAGACCACACTGACCTGATGGGCCCTAAATGCTGATGGGTGGGCTCCGAGAAGCCCACACACACTCTGATATACACTCATTCATACATGTCTCCTGTTTCCTCATCCATTACTGGGGCAATCCTTTTTATGGTCTTGCTTCCAGCGCCATTGTAATACCCCTGCTGTCAAAAAGTTTTGTAACTCTACCATTTTTGGTTGTCTAATAGATCTCTTCTTTGTCTGTGTGTGTCCTCCAGGTCCCATGGCCTCCACGGAGCATGGCAGAGGGCTGGAAGGGGCAAATACAGTGAGAAAAATGGCCCAGCAAACTCCAGTAAGAGGAGGTCAGACCCACAGACCAAGCAAGAGAAGACGCCCACGGCCCCGCCTTTCCCACAAGGGGCCCATGCCATTCTAGAGCAAGGTGAGTTTCACTGAGCGATGTACAGTTTCTCTGGAAACTACTACTCTACTATTTACCCAGAAAACCGGTTTTCTGTAAAGCCTGAGTTTGATCATTCTGCAGAACAAAGACTTCCAGAAATACTAAGTCATAACTGCTGACTATGCTGGCAAGAAAAAAACTCACAATCGGGAACTGTGAAAAGAATAAGATTCAAAAGGCACTTAGCCAGCAGAAATCGGGTCTGGTGTGTTTAGAAATGGCACAACTTCTTCTGCAGGATATTATTGCTGGCTCTGGAATAGAGACTTCTGAATCCAGCCTACCAGTTTGAACACCTGCCCAGAGCAACTATGACTGTGTTTAAATCTCAGTTATTCCTAGTAACCTTACCCCCAGGTTTGTTTCAGCAGGGACAAAGCTTTACTCTAGTTTTAGAAACTTATTTTCTCCAAACACAATAATATTGTAGAGTCAGGTTTCCTGGCTAGAAAAATGTTATTGGAATAAGTGTTTTAATAGCTTTGGACTAAAACAAGATTTTTAGTGAATTCCTCATATGAGACTTGTCAACTTATATTTTTTTCTATAATTGAATAATGTACATAGACAGAGTGAGAGCGTTTTGGTCACAAGACATTAAGCTTCACTGCAGAAAGAACAATACCTCAATTGAACACTTAGAGAATTAGTTTCAGATCTCTGATGCCCCTGTAAAAGTCCAACGCCCGATGTCTTTTTTAGCCAGTATGGGAGACAGTCAACTTGACCAGACATAATGTCCCTGCAGGAGGTCCCGTCCATTCAACGCTGACCTGCAGAGGTCCTCCATAAATTAAATTCACAGTGAGAGAATCTCCAGCCGAAAGGTTGTTAATCAGCTTGAAGAAAGCTGGAATCAAAGCGAAGCACCCAGTTTTTACAATCTCTAACAAATTATGAATAATCAATTGATACCTTAGTTTATGAAGGCTCTTTTGAAATCACTCATGCTTTAAATACAAGACTCCAGGGACTCATAACAGAGAGGAAAAGAAAGGCTATAGGAAGGTAGTAGCACTTGAAGGACGAGATAGGTCTTAAATTCTGCCTCTACCAATAAAAAGTGAGAACCCCCTTAGTGAGTTGAACGTTTAAAGCCAGACTCTGTGTCAGAATGCTGAGCACATAATAAAGAAGAGATTCAGAAAGCTGCAAAGCTCTGTAAAAACTAAACGGCTCAAGAGTCATAATGCTGTCTCTGCAAATAGCACTTAAGCAACAACACACTGGAGATTTATGTTTTTGTTATTGTTGACTTCATTGGCCCCTCTCATTTTACTTTAATTTTAGTTGACTGAAATCATTAAGGTTTCACCATATGCACAGAAAATACTAATTGTGCACATACTGCATCACAGATACAATGCTTTAATAAAGTTTTAGATTGTTCTACCACAATATGAAACATACATTCATTTGTAAAAACAATTTTTTGACAAAATCAGTGTGCAAGAAAACCAGTTTTTTTTTCTAGTTTTGTCTGCTCTGTCTGCTGTCTGCTGCAAATGTCTTTTTGGGCCTTACACAATAGCCCACAATTCAATTGGCTTAAATAAAAATAAATAT
>NW_015150472.1:568087-588022 GCF_000732505.1 Cyprinodon variegatus
TATATATATATATATATATATATATATATATATATATATATATATATATATATATATATATATATATATATATATATATATAAAGGCTATGTTAAATTAAGCCAAGAGAAAATAAGTGGCCCTCTGGATAGTAAAGAATGCATACTGAGAATATAAAGTTGTCAAACAGCCAGACGGCTAGCATGAATTTGTCCTCCTTTCCTTTAACATCAACTTAAAAGGCTCTGTTCTTCCTCATGCCTTTCTTCTTTTCCTCTTCGATTTCTGCCGATGGTGGGAAAAGTACTGCCTCTGGGAACAGCCGTAGATGCAGTTTGCTTGATCAAAGCAAGACTTCAGCGGATACGTCGTACAGAGACAGAACTGTGCCGTTCCTGACCTAAACATTATTACGACACTGTTTATATGATGATAAAAAACAATGATTTCCTCTGACTATGTCCATCCTCCTGCCTTGTGCTATTTAGCAGCATCCCCCTATTTTGGAGTCAAATCCAGCTCATCTTTTATTCTCTTTGACACATGAGGCAAAGTTTGATTTTTCATCATTACACTTTCCAGATGTGAGCAGCTCCAAGAAGAAAGATTGTGACCTGGGTCAGCCTCTTTGAGCATCTAAGTAGACTCAAATTAAACCATCTCTTGGCTCTTAAAATATCCCAGAGACAGTGTATGAGACAAAAGGGTATAACAAACTTAAAGAAACTCCGAGCGGCCTCTAGTATGAATGACTCTTGAATGAATGACTCTTTTGAGTAGTTCACTATGTGATGTAGTAAGCCTACTCCTTATCATAGATCTAAAAGCACAAAAAGCAACAAAGGAAAACACAGCTGGGTGGAGGTATGTAAAAGATTGTTTTTATGCAGCATTACATATCGCCAAAAAAATTTTACCTTGAAAGAATAAAAGGGTCATATCAGCGAAAAGAGATAAAATACAACTGAACATAAAAGATTTCTGTTTATGATCCTGCCTCTAGAGTTTATTACATTGACAGGCTTGTGTTTCACAGCATGATGTATGAATGTTTTTCTTACTCCCTGCTGTTATTCCCAGTAAAAACTGTTAAATATGTTTGGGACATGTCTGAGGTAGTCTTCTAGATGTGTAAGATAACATTAGAAACAACATGATGCTTTGTCTAAAACCAGCAGACAGTACATTTGAGTGCAATTTAAATACATGCAATTTTATTGAGATATACTATAAACTAATGATTTTCCTTTATTTTGTATTTATAGTATATATTATTCACTGCTACTTGTAATTTTGTGGCACAAAACAAGTACTGATGTAAACAATTAACAAGTCTGAATATTTTTGCAACAGGGTGCTTAAGTTGTGGCCAGTATAATGGTACAAGTTCTGGTGGATTAAAAAAAACAAGAAAAGAAATTTTTAATTCAGTTTAAAGATGTTGAAAGGAATTCTGTGACCATTAAAAAAAAAAAAAAATAAAATAAAAATAAAAACAAATGAGCCGTTTAGCCATAATCACAATATGAATGTTTAGACTTAAGGTGAGTGTCTCAAACCAAGGAACAACCTTATTCCCTCTTAAGTATTATATTAAGGGGCTGTTATCCCCTCACTGATTTAAATAATTAGTTAATTATCTAATGCAGACTAAGCTATAAGTGCATTGTTTGTTGTCCAAATATTAAAAATTGATGCATTGTCATGGTTATAAGTAACAACTGGAAGAGTAAAAATCAGGCTTTTAGATCTGAAAACATGGTTTCTAGTTATCTGGCACAATGGTAGTAGTATCATGCCATGGGGCTTTTTGAATTCTAATGATTTTGGTTAATTGCATAAAGTAAATGAAATAATTAAGGAGAAGGAGTATCTCTAAACTCCATCCATCCATTTTCCTTCACGCTTATCCCTGATGGGGTCAGAAGGGGTGCTGGAATCTCCAGCTATCAGTGGGCGAGAGGCAGGGTACACCCTGGATAGATAGCCAGTCTATAGCAGGGCAGCACAAAAAAAAACAACCATTAAGGCACACTCTCACACTTAAGGAGAATTTTAGAGATACCACTTAACCAACTGTCATGTTTTTGGACTGTGGGAGGAAGCCGGGGTACCGGAGAAAACCCATGCATGCACAAGCAGAACATGCAAACTCAATGTAGAAAGACCGTGGGCTAGGAATAAAACCCAGAACTTTCTTGCAGCAAGTCAACGGTGTTACCCATTGCTGCACTGTGCAGCCCCCATCTAAACTCTTCTACTCTAAAGCTATATGGTCAAAAAGACAGCAAGGGTCTCTAGAATTAACAAATTTAAATAACACAGGAAAACACAAATCTCAAAGAGTGGCTTTACAGTTTCGGACCCAAGACTGTTGAATGGTTCTTTATACACTGATAACTATAAGCATTGGGAACTGTATGCATTTTAGGGATGACTAGAGTTTCTAATTGTGTTTTCTGTCTTTTGCTTCTATGTGTTACAGGCATTGCTTTGAGCGCCCTCCCCCAGGTTATGATTTCTATGCTCTTCCTTTGCCTTGGGGGGCCTTGCAATGAAGGGCCTATGCTTGCCCAGCCTGAAGAGTGATGTCCATAGCACCTGCTGGTTCTCCAAGCAACTCTGTCCACAAAAAAACCAGGACAAGCCGCTCACCCTCAGCTCCAGGAGGAATAGAGGGGGCATTGAAAAGGGGGTGGGGGTATTGAGCCTGAGCTACCAGACTCTATTTCTCTGTCTCTTTATCTTACTCCCTCCTTTCCGATATATCTCTGTCTTTTGTTTTCAATTTGCTTATTAGAGGCCAATCATAGCAATCTTTCTGAGTGTCTCACACTCTTTGCATGACATGTGGTGGAGAGGGAGCCCCGTCAAGAGTCTTAAAGCTTCTGTCACTTCTTGAAGACGTGGTTTTCGCATGTCTCAGATCCAAAGTCCCATTGGTCACTGATTTCATTGCTGTGTAGCTACTTAAACAAGCAGATGAGGGGGCTGGTCGAGCAGAGGAAACAACCTTATTTTTGGTGTGATACTCTGGATGTCTGCTGAAAGAAGGAGCAGAATGTTTAGTGTTGAGGGGAGTCATGATTATCACTTAAATATGATTATTTATGGTGCTTTGTATCTTAATGTTAGTTTGTCCACATGCAAAGTAAACTAAAACAAAGGCACATGACATTAAAAGCAATTTAGCATTCCTTAGTTTAGGAAATTCTTCATTCCAAAGCTGTTTAGGTGTTTCTGAGTTTGTTGAGACCTCTGGGATTTGGGGAAGGGGGGCTTACAGGCTTGCTCAAGGTTACTGTAACTTGTCCCACCTTGAAGTAGTCCCCTTACCCTTCTAAACACAGATCCTGTACCTGACCCCTAGCCTTCTCACCACACCGCTGCCCCAACGCAGCAGCTCTTCACGACTGTTAACTGGCGGTGGCCGTTTGCTCCTGTTGACAGACTGCCTCGTCTTTTAAGGAAGTGCCAAATAACAACCTTCTCCACAATGCTGCCAGGAACGGAGGAACGTAAAAGTCAGAAAGCCGAGAAACACATTACCTCTTTTTTTAAGTCTCGATACACTGACACATTTATGCTTTTTATTGTTAAATTTAGGCGAACAGATATCCAACTTCAGACAGCACTGTCAAGGAGAACATCGCATTAGCTCTAACATCAGCTCCGTTTCTTAAATATCCACTGCGATCAGCCTACCACTATTGCTACGGCTGCTTTAATATTCAGCATATGGCAATTTGTCCCTTTGAACGATGTCGTACATTGAAACAAAAAAAAAATATTATAAAGCTATGCCTTTCCATCATACCGGCATATATTTCTGTTAACTTTTGTGTTATAGTTTTGTTTCCTTTTTTCTCAGGGTGCTGTGATAGAGGCTTGTACTAAAGCAGGCTGTTATGTGCATTTACTCAAAGCAAACATTAAAACTCATATGAACATATTTTCATATACTGTATCTTTACTCTCCCTGTATATATATACTCTGATTTAATCATTATGTTATTGGAGAGTTATACACTTCTTTTTATGATCTCCATGCATTATGTTGGGTGCAGTTGCCTTTCTAACCAGCCCCTCCACAGCACAGGTGGTCGTGGCTTTGATCATAATGCTTATTAAATTCTAAATTTAATCTTTCTTAGACAGATCTCTACATAAAGTCAGTGCTCAGAGTGAAAATACATCCCCCTCCTTTTTTATAATTCCACCTCCCCCTTGCTGAGTTCGGCTGTAATCATATCACATATCAAAACCTTGACCTTTTTGCAGAAATCTCACTTCATTAGCTGTCTGCAGATGAGTTAAATCAATTTTAAGCACATAATCTAATTAACCTACAGCAAGTGTAAAAAGTGTGAACATCTATGTTCACCGTCTGCAAAGTTTTACTATATCTGGTAGAGTTTAAATGAAAGAACAAGAATGTTTCATTAACGTAGTAATGAAGAAAGAGCAAATCCTGTTAAATTAGTATTTTCTTGTGTCACAGTTTGGTTCTTTTTCAGCCATTTGAGTCCTTCAATAGGACCTATTTAATCATAGGTTACCATGTCTTGAACTAGAAAAACTTACTAAGTCTTGCACACTTTCTCCAAATCAGATTGTAAGGAAATCTCTTGTTCAGAGCCTTCTTGTGAGGACAGAATGTCGAACATGTATCATGCAAATTCAAAACTATAATCGTTTTTTTGTCACGTAGATTTTTTCTGTTAACTTTAATCTTTAACTGACTGTGATATTAAAAAAAATCACATCTCTGAAGGTTTTGGGTCCAAACTGAATGGTGTTTAGAAAAGTGCACAATTTTTTCCCATTCTGTCTATATGGAAAATACAAGAAAGTAAAATGTTGTTGCAGCTGCTTCAGAATAGCTGCAACCTTGTAGAACCCTTAATCAGTTTCTATCTTGTATCTATACAAGGTACAAACTTCTAGTTTTTTAAAATCACCGTTGTCCCTTATTTTTTCTAATTACTGAGGTTGACATTGATTTTTTTTTTTTATCCAGCGACTAAAACCTTTCATATAATAAAATTTCAATCTGTGAAATCTCTCTGCAAAACATAGGTCCAGCTAAAGAAATAGCAACAAATCTGGATAGAGAAACCCAAACTTTATTTCAGGTCAGTCAGATTCACAGTCAGATTTTAACTTAAATTAAAAAAAGCTGAAAAGGAACCAAAATGTGTTTTTTTTAAGTAATAGCCTATGGTGTGCACACTATTGCAGTCAGATGATTTAAAAAAAAAACCTCCTTCTGGTTTAGTTATTCTAGACTAACTGCACACAATATATGTCACAATAAAGATGAAGGAAATTTTAATATGATTTATTAAAACCAATTTTTTATTGCTTCACAAAACCTTAGCATGTTACCAGGGATGTGTGGACTTTTGAGAGGTGTTGTAGATTTCCAGCACTTTTTCCCTCTCACCATGTCTCATGCAAATATTGAAATAAAACCACAGAATCTCTCAACCCCAGAATGGGGAGCTTTTATTAGGAGAGCATCACAGTGGTATCCCAGCCAAGCTTACCTTGATTAAAAATGCATTAAATCTTCAGGCACTGTGAAGTGTAATAATTTCAGTTCTGCCATTATTTTTTCATACCCTCACAGACAGAGATGTAGATTTCATGAACGCTCCTCGAGAGTGAGATGGCTTTGCTCAGGAGGTCTTGTGTGTAATTAGGGGAAGAACATAGGAAGATATGAGCTGGGGATGAAGGTCCAAAGCCGCAGGAGTTGGGATGGCTGGAAATAGACTGGGTCATAACACAGGGGCTCGAGCCAACATCCCCCTTCTTTCCCTCCCCATCTCAAAAGTTATTGTTACTGAGCCGAGCAACGTCTGTATTCGCACTGTTATTCATGAATGTATCCTCACCATCTGCACCAGCCATGCTGCCCTCCAGAGAGCTGAGCAAACCGATGTTAACGTAAGGAACCCCATTTTTAATCTGATTCTGCTTGTAAGCAGAATTCAACTTAACTGAAGCCAAATATCCCACAGATCCAAAGCTTCTGGAGTCAACCTGTCCCAAAAAAAATAGATGTGGCTTTGCTCAAAGACTTCTCTGTATGGGTTTGCAAGGCTGCACTTTTTGCAATTCAATAATGCTGCTGGAAAGATACACCCTGAAAACAAGAGTCTCCCGCTACGGAATGGTTTTCCAGTGTGTTGTGACAATTTCCTTTTGTCTGATTCTTGTCTAGCTGGTTGTCCAAAGCTTACTTTTTCAAATACAGTGTGAAAACCTGTATCTTTTGTGGATGTAACAAAATAGAAAAGTATTCTGCAGCACAATATGTCGTGGACACGTGAAAGCTTTTAGGCATTCTTTTCTCGTAGATCATAGCTCACAGCCCTCCCCTGCACATCAGGTTTAATGGGCCTGGTAGTGTAGCAGGACAAGCTTGTCCAGGCTAAAACTGAAACGCTAAACCAATACATTATGCTCGAAGAGCAAAAACCATTTTCCTTAATGGTCTTTTCCAGCAAGGCTTACACAAGAGAAACGATTCCTATCCTCTCAATGTTCCCCTCTCCTATTCCTCTTCTCTGTGACCATCACAAGGCCTGAGTAATGTTTTCTATGCACTTGTTAGCATGTTTTCCTGGTAGAAAATTTTTTATCAGTTCCATACATATTTATTTTTGTCCAAATGCATTTGGCAGGGAGTGTGTAAGGATGAGATGTAGATATGTGGTACAGGTGGATAAAAGAGATGGATAGAAAGCAGGTTTTAAAAAGTCAGCTAAGGGACAGATGTAGTTAAGGACAATAAAAGCCCCTCAAAAGTCACAAAAATAAGTTTTGGTCATTTGCTTTTGTCCTTCTGTTCTCAAGTATTCTGTCTTTAATTCCCTACTACATGAAAATCCTTTTCTATTTTTCATTTACTACAGAAATGGAAGCAGAGCTACACATTCCACAATTTTCTTCTTTGAATCCCTTATCCTGTCAAACTGTATCATGTTGGCCTTCAAAGTGGGTGTCTGCAGGATCGAGTGGCTGATATTTAATCCAACAAATAGAGACTTTTCCACTGGCTGGGCAATCCAAGAGATAACTAGATTCCAACTCCCATGAGGAAAGACAATGATCAGTCATTATCTCAGAGCCTCAAAATGAGACTTCCTACACCCAGAATAGCACAGGCCCCTCCTGCCTCGATGGCGACACATTCCCCATCCGTGCACCCGCTGTGTCCAAGAGCAGTCAGTCACGTTCAAAACAATCTAAGGAGAAGATGCAGTCTGTATGCTTATCACAACAGTGTTACTAGATCTCAAGCAGATACCATTTGAAAGACAATGTATTACTCCTTAAAGTTATATTCTGTTTATGGTGTGTGCTCATATTACTCACCAGGCCAAATGTACAGTCCCTGTCTCTGTTTTGATGTTGAACTGGGCAAAAATAAATGACATGAATAAATAAATAAAACAAGTGTATCAGAAATGGTTGAAATACTGTGTACATATTTGAACTTTTGGTTTCTAATTTATAAAAGATAAGCTTTAGCTCTTGGAGTACTTATTTTATTTTTTTTCCTTTCATGCGTAGCTTTGTGTTTTTATTTTCTATTTCTGTAAAGTGTGTAAATATATCTTTATGATAATAAGTAATATTAAAAATCTTATTTTAAGAAAAGATGAGTGTCTTGTGTCTTTTTTTGTTCTAATATCGGGGGGGGGGTAGTGTTAACAGAGACGATCATTTTTAACATTATCTTCTCTGTATTCAATTTAAAGTGAAAAAAACATAGCCTACAACCAGTCCCTGGTTGGCTGCTGTGCCACAATTTCGAGAAAAGTTGAGCAGAGAAAGTGTAGACTGCTGGAGGAACTGCAGTAAACTGGTTAAAGACAAGTGAAATGGCGTGCAAAAAGATGACCCTGCACATTTTGATTATGTTTGGCTCAACCTACTGCTGTGAAGCAGGATTCCCCACCGCTACCATAATCAAAAATAAATATTGATACAGACTTACAAATGAGCACCTTGATATGTGCTTTAGAAGGACTTTGCCATCATTCAAACACAGCTTTAAAGCCTTGCAGGGTAGCATAAAGCCCACTTCTCTCATTAGGCCATAAAAAAATAAAAATAAAAAAAATAAAAACAGTCAGTTCAGGTGTTTTATAAAATATTTGAATCAGGAAATTGTCTATATATGAAACTGAATAATTGTTGTTCTCTACTTCAAAAAAACACATTAGATGTTAAAATGCAAAAAAATTGTTTATTTCTCTTATATTTTTTTATTTAAAAAGTCAATGTATAGTATGGATTCATAAACACCTTATTTTCTTTCAGTGTTAAATGCTGTTTTGCTGTTTAAAGTAACTATTATTATAATTATTATTATAATTAAATATGTCTCCGGACCTTTACTAGTTGTTGAATTACTTTATTTGGACCCCTCTGTTTTTAAATTGGTAACCCTACTCTAGAACCTGGACAGGTCAGTTGTAGACCAAATTCTCAGGTTCTTTTTTTAAATCCTTTTAAATCAAAAACTTTTTTTTCGGAAAGTGTGGGACAGGTCATATTAAAATATTAAAAAAAAAAAGTAAAAAAAAAAAAAATCATTTTTTGATGCCTATTCAGGCCTCCATGTTAGCTGCTGTTAACACCACAGCAAAGCCTCCTGTTATGGGAAGTAGAAGTAAAAAGTAGAAGTTTGAAAATCTAAATACCCTTTTTTTAAAGTATGGGTTTGTTTATCATTTGTTTGTAATAAATACTAATTTGGGGTAACTTTACTGATGTTTAAACTTGAAGATCGGTACCGGACTATAGTGGAGGCATGCATGAGTGTATGCATTGGATGGATGGAACAACAATAAAACCGCTAGAAATGGTTGTTTGAAATACAATATGCAGTAAATTATGTTAATTGCATATAACATCTTCACATCAACTGAATTTGGACTTAAAATATTTTATCTATAGTACAAGTTCAGTTAAACTCAGAGTAAGCACATATCCTGTTACTTTTGAAAATGGGAAACACTGACATAACATTTTTGTTCTGTCCACATTTCTGTCACTTTACCTTTTATGCAGCTCAATATAATGCATTTCGTTTTTTTTTATGTAGCTGCATCAAAAAATATCTCAAAAAAGACAAGTTTAGTGAGGGTTGGCAATCCTCGTTATTCTGTTTCACTGTATTTGTTTGGTAAAATGAATATCAACTGAAAGGCTTATTTTTAACAAAAACAAAAATACATGTACCGTCACTCCAGTATGCTTTTTTTTATGGTATTGAGCTTGTTCCATAGTCCAATTGTAAATGATAGCCATTATGATATAAAGTCGTACAGGAGAATGTCTCTTTTCACATCAAGTGAAAGAGCAAGTTTGTCCAAAAAATCAATACAATTTAAATTGATTTTGTGCATTTTTGGAAAAAAAAATTTCAGATTCCCCTGTTGTTGTTTTTTTAAACTTAGTTTAAACTGTTGTTTCCCTTTATGTTCGTTCTTTACCTAATGGATTTTTAAGTTCTGTTCTTTTTGCCAAAAGAGTCAAATCCAAAAAGAAAACATACAATAGACTTGGACAACTTGAAATGGTCTGGTTTGATTCAAGAAACAGCTCTGCTTTCCAATTTGTTGCCAGAATTAAGAGGATGATTAAGATAAACGTCTTTTCATCAAAAACCAAGTGAGCAAAATAGATGTAATCAATTCCTGTGTGCAACTGGGCATTACTGGAAAGAGAGAGACCTTTCTGCATGACAGCAGTAAGTTGTCCATAGATCCATCAGCTAGGTGGGGGGTGAAGTCTGGAAAACAAACCATTTAGCTTGTGACTGCCTGCAACAGATTGCTTGTGTAGTAAAAGCCTACAGAGGCTTCAAAGCTCAGTCTAAGCCTCTCTATAAGAACACATGTATGTATAAAGTTGGTTAGGTAAACAGAAAAACAATCTGTAACTTTGAAGAATTTTTAAGGGCCAAAATCTCATAACATGCCATATGTATGTAGCATATATATTGAAGGAAAGCACTGACTGTTTTATGAGTATTTTGTTTTATCCATGTTCCATTTTACATGTAGAGTTATATTTTTCTTAAATTAATTTGATCACATCCATTGCTGTTTCACCTTTATATTTCAGTCTATGTTGCAAGAGATTTTCGCCTGCATACAGCAGGCTGCCATTTGACCCCTCCTGGATGGTTGACAAAATTTATGTTGCAAAGGATTCTCAGTACCTCTAGATACCAAAGGACTGAATTGGCTTACTACAGTGAGGTATACTGGTAAGAGGTAAGCAAACAATGTGACATAATAAACCCTGGGTTAAACCTGGGATGTTTTGCTAAGCTCAAAATCCTTCTTTTGGCATGGAGCAGGCGAAAACAGCAACATGTTTACCTAACCCACTATTAACCTTTACCTCTGGCTAAATGTTGTCTGCTATGGAATTGTAAATCAACTCTTTGTCCATCATGGATATTTTTAACAGAGACTGTCTGCCTTTCCAGAGTTTTCTAAGTATATAAAACATCCGTCCAGCCATCAATTTCTTAGAACTTTTAATCCTCACAGGGTCAAGGGGGTTGTGGTGGCTGTCTCCAGCTGTCACATTTGAGTTCTGCTGCGCATTAGCTGCTGAGCATGCATGGGTCATTCTGACACAGTTCATTGATACAATAAGATGGGCTTTGATTTCATGTACAAATATCAACCATTTTAAATTGTAAACCAATCTAATTTTGGGTTGGAGCCCATTTTACTTAAGAAATGCCCTATTTCTTGGAAATATTAATGATATGTTGATTGCACATTTCCAGTTAGTTACGGTAACAATATGAATTTCCTGTTCAGTCATAACACAAAAGATGCTCTTTTGAATCTGCTGACTATAGAAAGCATTAGAAAACAGTAAGCTCTTTTTATGCCCAGTTTACCGGTTTTAGATGATTTGAACTTGACACTGTGCTTCTACCAGATGAAAATAAGAAAAAAAGATGGGTACTTTGTGGTAATAAAGGGGTGGAAGGATATTTTTGGTGTTTAAATGGTTTTCAGATGATACTATAACAAGAAATTCTCCCAAATAAAAATATACTAATATCTACAACAATGCCATAATGAAACCCAATTAACCTGTTTTATTGAAGGGCTAATGTGCCATGTGTTAGCAAGAAAGTGAACAGGCATCCTTAATAGACACACTGGTGATTTTGAGCACAAACATATGAGAAGAAAAGAAGAAAGGATCGAAAAATACATTTTAAAGTGAAAACTGTATGAAAACGAAGTTTTTATAGAAATAAAAACACACTAAGCTCTTTTGGTTTGATATTATTTAGGTTGAAAAAGAACTTCTTGTTCAGGTAGTGTGATGAAATGCAAAGGGTCTTTCATGGGAGCCACAAGCCCTCGCTGGGACCACTCATAGGAAGTGTCTGGTTAACGCACAGTGCTGACATGTCATGACAGACAGGAGGTCCCCCTCCTGAGCACCGGCAGACCCCAAAAGACACCCAAGGTTATATCATCAAGCTTGGGTCAGCTGTATAATTGGGCCTGAGGTCATGGAGAGGATATGGAGCGTGGCAATGAGGCTATAGAGTTACAGTTTGTGACTGGGCAGCAAGAACTGCCAGTAGGGCAATACTGTGAGGCCAGACTTCCCCTTCCTAAGAGTTCAAGATCCATCTGTGAAAGTGGCTCTATTATTGCACTGCAACTCCCTGCAGGGAAAGTGAGAGTGGCTAAAGGTGATGTAGGGTATTGTGTGTTAGTTTGTTGTTGGGGTAAAAAAGTAGATCTATTAAACTGTTGACATTCCCTTTGCTATCAGTTAAAGTGTAGAGATTTGTAGATTAGAAGAGCTGATGGGTCTTATCTGCACAGTATTATATGTATTTGCGAGACATATTCAGACTTTAAGAGTCACATCTGGATTCCTCTTGGCACAGAGGCCCTGAATCAACTTCTTCCACATCATAAGAGACTTTATTGCTGTTGGCTGTCCTGCATAACCACCAACAAAGCCCACAGAAGTGCTGACAAACCCCCACTGATGGATATTACCCAGCTCCCTGCTGTCAGTCAACCACCTGGAATCTACTGCCTCAAATCACAGAGAGTATGCAGGCTGTGATTGGACATAAACCGCACATGTGGAGACACTTTTGATTACAAATGTTTTTTATGTTTATAAATGTTATTCTGTCACTTTTATAAAAACACAAAGTAATGATTAACTGAGAGTGACTCACGTTGGCTAAATCTGCCACAAAAATGTAAAAACCAATGATTTTGGAAGCTGCACTTCTTCCGCTGAAACTTACATCCTGAGTCCCCTGATCCCCTTCTAGCTGTAGCTCAAATAAACAGAGATTTTACAACTCTTGATACATTTAGCACTATAAAGGGAATGTGTTAGCAGTCAGCTGAATGTTAATGTCTGTAACCATTTCAGTTTGACAACTTTGATCAGAAGTGTGACGAAATATTATATTCCTACTTAGTAACTAACTTACTTAGCATTATTTAGTTACTGCAAAATCAATGTAACTAGCCAAAGTTACTATACTGTTAGTTTTTATTATCTAAAATGTTTCTTCCAAAACTGCTCATACCGTATAGTTCCATATTATTGGCTTTTGAAGGGCTACATCATTTTAAACTGCATTTGTAGGCTGATTTATCACAGCAAAGTCAATGCAGGCTGTACAAATGTGATGGCTCCTTCAAACATGTCATAAAAATACATTCTTCCTATCCCCATAAGTCTGGGTCATTTGTGGCCCATCATCGTTCAAATTGATTTAATTTAAACAATTCAGGTTTTGATTTTTAATTCTTAATTTTGATTCTCTTTCCTATCAGCTCTTTATTCCAATTATTTAGAGATGAAAGGATGAAAAAATATACAGGTTTTAAATGAGCTAGCTAACCAGTGTTTTGTCCGGATGAAAGGATTTGATTTATTTTGAATCATATGAACATTTATTTTTTTATTATCTTTAGTCTAAATTCTCAATTTTTTCTACCAGTATATAAGTATAAACCTATAAATTCTAATATAAATGTAATACATTTTCTGTTATACTAGCTTTTTAAAACCTCATGAAAACACATCTGCACATATCCACTGTCTGACTATATGATGTATTTTATTATTTCATGCACCTGATTCTGACTGCAGTGAGTTGCTAGGCTGAATGTCTGAGCTAGAAGGAAAAGCTGTGAAGGTACAATGGGTGTTATGAAAAAAGAAGTTATGGCCGGACAGAACTGGTTCCTCCTGCATTGTTCAACATGCAGGGGTACTTAAATTCAATCAACTTAAAGGTCAATTCAAGGTCAGTTAAAGAACTCTGAATGATATTTAATTGAAAGTTCAGCTTATCTTGGAAAACGTGGAGGCAGCATTTTATTTGGCCATAAAATAAAAAATAAATCCAACTGGCCCTGTAGTTTTGGTCCTAAAATGGTTAAAACTATAACCAGTTTTCTAAAGAAGTAACCTAATTAGCAAATAGAGTCCATCTTGGAACCACTAGTAAACCTGCAGATTGAGAGTAAAGTGCCCTATAAGGAACAAAACTCTAGCTGTATCATTTTTGGATCAGCTGGAGGCTTTTAACTACAATTTGTCAACTTCCTGACAGTAAATAATTACAACAGTCCATCCTTGAAGTAACAAATGCATGGACTAGTTTCTCAGCATCATCCATGGACAGGATAGTTGAGACATGCCTACAGTCTATATAATCGGTCAGCTGCAATAAAATATATATCATAGGAAATAAATGTAACTTTGATTTCTTTTTTTTTTCTCTCTTCTTTTTTTGTCAAAACATGACCTGCCTGTATGACATGAAGTTATCTTGTAAATTACACATTAGACCATTTATTTTTTTGTTTGGAGAAAGGGGCACATATTATAGGCTTTTGTTTTCTTTGCTCTCCTTTTAACTCATGTAAAAAACATACAATGTGAAGCTATTCATAAAACAATGTTATGCTTAAAAGTAATAATTCTTTAAAGTGTGCTTTGTATTAAACCAATGAGCCCGCCTCCTATTATTAGAGATCTTTTTTGTAAAGAAGCTATGTTGTCTAAATATATTATGTTCTCTCTTTATATTGTTACTAATGTTGAAAACATTTTCGAAGATATATATGGAGCTAAACCAGGTCCATAAAGCAAATAAAAATAAAAAAGTAACCTGAAGAAAAAATATTTTTGCAATGTAGAGGTATAGCATGTAATACCCGATACCCAGTAGCCTTGTTGTAAAAAAAAAAATTTGAAGAGAAAAGACAAATGCAATCATACATCTCCCTAAGGAACATGTTATTGAACAACTAAACATTTTAGAAATGGAGTCTGTCCGCAGATGTTCACCTGTGGGGACTGCCTACCCTCAGCAGGCAACAAGGGAATTTAACAACTCCTCCTTCTGCATTGAAAAATCCAGTGAGTTGAACTCTTCTACCTTATTCAAGTTAGATTCAAGTTAGATTTTCCTTCACTCAAGAGACAGAAATCCAGAAACCAAAACCAGTAGAGTCAAAAAATCCAACATTTCAACAAAACAATCCTAAGAATCCATCTTCTGTGCAACTTGTCAAAGGTCACTACCAAAAGTAAAAAAAAAAAAAAAAATCAACGGAATGGTTTTTAACTGTTTTTGGAACCCCCCCAAGAGTAGCAGTCAGACCCTCTTTGAAAAATTGTGCTTTAGATTCTGAGCTGACCCCATTGCAGCTGGCCCCACCACCAAAACCTGAATACAAAGGAAAACATCAAATTTTACAACTTCTTTAAAGTAAGGCAGCTGCGAAGAGACACAATGCTAATAAAAACACCAGCATTACAATGGTGTCAGAGTTACTGTAGGGTTTAATGCCATTTTATGTTTCAAAGATGAGAAGATCTTAGTTCTTCAGCAAAGAAATACCTCATTAATAAAAGATCGGGTGAAGCTGATTCAGATAAAAGAAAAGCAGGAAATCGATCATGAACATGAGCTTTCTGCTTTGTATGATGAATGGATTAAGACAGACAAAGGCCGTCAAGATTAGCTGGTCAGCCATCAGAAAGGCTGATCAGCTGAAAGTATCTCTGATTGAAGAGATGAACAAAACAACGGAAACTGAGATCTGTGGAAGGTGTTGTCCATGATGGATGTAAGCTTGGACAGCACCCTCCTCTCAGCCACTTCCTTTGCTGAGTCCAGAGCGCAGCCTAAAACAGAAGTGGCTTTTCTTCCTAGTTTCTTCCGTCACTTCAGTCACTTCAGACGACAGCGTAGAGGAGGGCTGATGCCACCACAGAGTCATAGAAGGTTTTAAGCAGGGGCCTGCTCACTCCAAAGGACCTTAGCCTCCTCAGAAGCTATTGTTCACGGGGGGTGAGGTGGGGATCTTCTCCTAAAGGTTAGGACATATGTTGATGACATACGGATAGGAGTGCCTGAGCTTTTTTTGGAAAAAAGAGTGAGCAGACAATTCACTCATTAGGTGTGCAAAGATTTAGGTGCATCCATTTCTCCATTTCATGTCATGCTTCATCACTGCTGGGGTTGCTAGGGGTGCTGGTGCCTATCTCCATTTTCTGATTTCTGAAGAGTAAATACCCTAGGTTAAGACTAAATTGTAGACTTTCTTTATTTTGCCTTGTCTTACAGATCCTAGCTTCTAATGCCTGAATCTGTATAAACTAAATGTTAGCTCATGTTGTTAAAACAGTTTTGGTTGACAGCTAAGACAGGCTGTAGTGACAGCATGCAGGCGTGGCAGCCACTATGTAACCCCTGGCTGTGTTTGTAGCATAATAGCAAGGTCTCTCTACAACCAACATGAACAGCAAAAACTTCCTGCATGAAAGAGTGCCTGGAGCTATGCAGGTAAGAGGCAGGAACAACAGTCAGAGTAATTCCCCTCAGCTGTGTTAACACCAGCAACTTTGCAGGGGTAACGGATCACTGAAGTGGTCACACAAACAAAGACAAAATAAACATGGAACCTGGGGGCAGTTGATGGTGAAGGTAAAGGCAGGATGGTGGGTGATGCTAAGATATAGAATCTGAGGGAATTGAAAAATATTGGACTTATGTAGTCTATTTGTTTAAGAATAATTGTTAATAAACTTTGCCTGCTCTTTTAAAACCACCATAAGAAGGGACTATAACAGCTTCCAGTGGATCTGAACCTTTCTCTTAACTGCAATCCCTTGTTGATGTGGCAACGCTTCCCTGAGGATTTCTCCACAAACTGTATGGCTCAGCCACTTCAGCTTTATCTCACAAGTCAGGAACAAAGCGAGTGCACCAGCCCGAGGACTAATATAATCAGGGTCATAACTTTCCCATCATTGGACCATTACACTTAGATGGGGGGGCTGGATACGAACTATTAGCTTTCTTAAGTCCTTCTTAAAGTATTGGCATTTAAGAAAGAGGACATTTTCTTTTTTTTTGTTTGAGCACAAAAAGAAAAATATCCAACATGTCTCTGCAGTTATGGAAAAGCATAGGTTGAATAAACATGAAGCACCACATTTAAACTTCCAGGCTTGTAAAACAGTCAAGTCTTCTGAACACTGGTTTACACTTTGCTATGTTACCAACACAAAACTACCTGTATTATAATAAGATAAGATGGATGGATGGATGGATGGATGGATGGATGGATGGATGGATGGATGGATGGATGGATGGATGGATGGATGGATGGATGGATGGATGGATCTAACATATTCAGTTAGTCATGTCAGTTTTTTTCTGACCTCCTCCCTTGTTGTAGCTGTATATAAGCATCACTGCAGCATAATGCTGCCAACACTTTGTTTTACTGAAGGACTAGCGTGCTGAAAATTAGGGTTCACCTCATTTTAAAATGGTGTCATCTGACCAGAACATCTTCTTTAACACTACAAGCTGTGTTCCCTGTTTAGTTTGTAGGAAATATTTGATGGCTTCCCTTCTCTATATGCCATTCTTCCTGATTTGTGTAACAAATAGTTGCCGTAATAGTCCTCCTGCTGTAAATGTAGATCTTTGTGAGTTTAATTGTGGAGTCTGTGACATCCTTAATCCCTCAACTGAAAACCTTTTCTTTACCGTAACAGGCGGTTGTATTGGGTTGTCAGTTTACCGCCCTCTCTGACATCACTGTAGCTACAGGTTAGAGAAGCATATTATTGCATGTTTATTCTCCATCTGGAATACTCAAGTCACCAAACTACGTCTTTCCTACTAGTAGAGCTACTACGTGTGGTGATCCCTAAGCGCTGAAATTTAAATTGGGGGTATCAAAGGGAAGATAGAGGCCACACTTTTCAGATTTTATTTGCAAAGAACACATATCACATTTCTTTTGCTACTTTTTGATGCTCTTACACACGCAAAAAAAATCTAAAAAAACACATATAAATGTTTTAAGATATGGTAGAATTCACAGGGTTTGAAAACCTTTACAAGGCACTATGGGAAGCCATAAATAAAAAGTATTCTAGGTGTTTCTGTGAAGTTCGGCAGCGTTATTTTCTTGTGAACTGGATTTAAAATAAAAAGGTCAACAATGTTTTTTAACGGGTGTCTTTTCTATGTTTCAAATCTAAAATAAAAACATAATTACTTTTTCCTGACACAATTTTTTTCCCAACAGCTTGAGATGTAACAAGCTTGATATGAAATCTGAGGAATCCATTTGTCTGATGGTTTTTAATAGCCATATCTATAAAACAGAAAGCAAACAATTGTACACACAGCCAAGAAAGAAGCAAAAAGATCATATTAATTTCACAAAAACATGTTTATCAGCTTAGTGTTACTCATAGATTCATCTACACATCCTGGACCTCAGAGATTGCTTGACTTTTCGTCAGAAAATATAGCTCTTCTATTTGATTTAACGATTAAAAAACAAGATCACTATTATCAACCTGTTAGGAATATTTAGGATGACAACGTTTCCGACGACTGGGCAGACCCTTTGAGGAAGGTATTGTCCCAGTTCTGTAAGCTGACAAACAGAGACACACACACCTACCAGATACACTCTTAAAGGGATGAGCACCTCTCAAAAGGTAGACTGTCAATCATCCATCTGGAGGTTAAAAGAAGACATTTCTCCAGAGAGGAAATTCTGGACGCTGTGGTTGGAGCCTGCGGGCAATGCAGTTAAAATTGCATATGGTGCAAAAGTCATGCGTCATTCCTCATTCTTGCTACAGTATGTCTCTACCAGAAAGTTAGACTTTTTGGCTAAAAGGTGATGGTTCTTTGGGTTCATCAGGTTTTACGGAATATGTTTCTAACTCTAACATTATCCACAAGAAAAAAGCAGACAACAGGAAAATGAAACAGTTAAAATTAATAAAGAGGAGATTTATAGCAGTTCACAATCAATCACAAGAAAAAAAGAAACTGGCGTTTCAAACAGTAGGCCAGTAGATTAATATCAATGGACAATTTGGATATAATATAAAATCAAATCTGGTCTAAATCCAGTAATTTGATGTTTTAATTTTATCAATAAAACCTCAGGTGTAATATCAATGCTTGACTAGCCATGTAGCTATGATTGATAAAAACAGGAGTAGTCATCAGCGATAGCACTGTATCGATTGTTAGGATAGAAATATGAAGCCAAAGCTAAATATGAACAGATTTCTGTAGCAGAGCATGATTTCATCAATAATCATGACATAGTTGGTTATATAAACAAAGGAGCATTTAATAAAACAAAGATTAATCCTATGAAAACAGTATTTTTTCCAAAACAAAATGAAGCAGAGCGAGGTAACATGTCTGTCTTTGCCTTTGCCCTTACACTGAGAGTATTAGATCATTTCATAATGCTGTAAGCATATAATATTGCTAAATGTGTACATATACAGAGTCTTCCACACTGTGTAGCACACAATGTGTCAACATTACAGTGTGAAGCCGGTTATGCGTATAGGGTTATCATAAAGGAGAAGCCGCAGGGGGCAGCTTTAAACTTACCCACTGGGAGCTGAATTAAAATGTCAATTTCACGGCCATCTTGTTGTGATAGGATCCAAAAATGACCAAGAAGCTCATCGCATACACTCAAACCCAGCTTTGTCTGGACAGGACTTCAGTAAAAGGATGTCTTTATTCCATTAAACAATCAAAAAAAATAAATGTCACAGAAAGTAATAAAATGTGTTCCCTATACATTGCCAGCTGTGGTGTTCACATATTTTCTTATAATGCTGAAGTTCTGTATTGACAGTAAACCATGAAAAACTTGTTTTGTTTGGTTTTCAGAAAAGTTCTTGTTTTTATTTTTATCTATTGTGCCTACATTGACACAGTGGTGCCCTGTTAAAGTGTTTATATCACCATTATCTAGAATTGATACTGGAGACAGAAAAATATTACATAAAAGTAAGGGAATAAATTAGGGGATGCTTAATTGACAAATTTATTTTCTTTATACATGTGTTCACTTTAAAGAGGTGTAAGACTTAAGACTGCAGTCAAGCTAGCTAGCCTAAAAGAGAGAACTAACGTTGGACGGATGGGAACAACAGGAATTATTATGTATAAGGTAACAGTAAGCATAGTAAAAAAAATTTACGATAGTGCATATCTACAATCACTAAAAAATTTGCATTTTTTTTACTCACTTTTTAACACAAAGGTTTCCCTGATTGTAGTACCCTCCTCCTAGTTCTTCTTCCTCTTCTTCTTGTAGTTGGTGCAACCTGGATGTGGAAGTTGGTTATGTTGTGGCTGTTTTTGTATTGTGTTGTGTTGTAGCTGTTGTGTTGTGTTTTGGCTGTTGTGTTGTGTTTTGTATCAGGGTGACCCTTCAGGGCCATGTTGTGGGGTGGCTGTAATTGTGTTGTGTTGTAAAAGTTGTGTTGTGTTTTGGCTGTTGTGTTGTGTTTTGTATCAGGGTGACCCTTCAGGGCCATGTT
>NW_015150472.1:588694-654045 GCF_000732505.1 Cyprinodon variegatus
ATGTTGTGGGGTGGCTGTAATTGTGTTGTGTTGTAAAAGTTGTGTTGTGTTTTGGCTGTTGTGTTGTGTTTTGGCTGTTGTTGTGTCTGTTGTTGTGTTGTGGATTTTGCGTTAGGGTGACCTTTCAGGGCCAACGTAATGATCTGAGAAAAAAAATGTTAAAACAAAGAAAAGATAAATCATTTAAATACTTGTGGTAACTTTACTAGGGCTTAATATCAATTTAAATTAGAAAGAGAAATTATAACTAAATTAAACCTTAGCCCCTAGCCATTTAAAGGCCAGATGATGATGCTGTGACACTCTGTGACCTGTAATTGCCAACAGCAGAAGCAGTGATTTGCTGGTCTCTGAGGCCTGGTGCCCTTAGAGGATGACAGTCATCACGCGGCTGCAGAAAATCAGCAAATCACTGACAGATGCAACAATCTCGCACAAACCAAAGACAATCTCTGGATGGTTTGCTTTAAAAAAAAAAAAGATGTGTCCTCTGTTGGCTTGAGTTTAATCGTTAAAGAACAAAGAAAGGACTCTTTCCATGTCTAACAAACACTGTAATGTGGATAAGGAGACAGCGTTTACAAAAGAGGTATCTGAGAGATGTCCAAGCATTTTTAATCTGCCAGTACAGATTAGGTAAAGTCTATTTAAATCATAATGGTACATTTCCTTAAATCATTGCCAAAACGTCCACAGCTTTGAAAAACTGTCCCCATTAGCCCGTCAGGTAATTTCTGATGTCTTAATGAAGGTCAGCCCTGAGACATCCAGCTGCAAAGAAAAATAAAGACCATGAAAAGCGGGGAATAAAAGAAAAAGAAAAACTAGAATCAGTAGCTCTCCCTCTTCATTTTCTTATCTGCTCGCACAGCCAGTGGAGAAGCACACAGACACTGCTCTCTCAGATGCAGCCAAGCTTTCTTGGCATCTCCCCCTTTGCTGGAGAGGTGAGTTTGTCCTCCCATCTACACCTCTGTGTGAAGCCCAGCGCATGTCAAGCAGCAGCAGAGCACATTTAATTGGCCAGCTGTCAGAGCGGTCAGAGGTATTAACTGCTTCACAGGCGCCACACTTCACTTTATTCAAGGCATATAGGAGAATACTTTATAATTTGTAAAGAGCCTTGTTTACGTACCGATACACCTAGATTTTTTTTCCAGTTTAATTTAAAAACTGCAAACTAAAATGGATTATTTTAGGAGTTAACATGACTAATCAAGACAAACAAGTACATAATTATCATGTGAAAATTGACTTTATAGAAAAAAAAATATCCAAATCATAGTATACCTTTGTTTCATCTCTGGGAATATGTTTCTGCCTGCTTTACACATCTGAATTAAGATATTGCTCAGTATTTAAAATAGCTTAAACTCAACTTCAATTGGATAAAGATCAAATGTGAAAGTCAATTATTAGAGTTGCAGGATATGTTTATACTGAAAAATTCTAACACGTAATTGATCTAAAATTTTTCATTGTAGCTTTCACTGTACACTGATGGGTGATGGAAACCTAACTTTGCCTGAATTCTGCTTAACAGGTTTTCTTCCAGGATTTTATTTATTTACAGTATCTTCATTTATTTTTCCACCAGCTCATACAGGGAAATGGTGTCATCTAGTTCTATGTCCAGTCCAGTATTGGTTTTTCCCCACTCAGTGTTTGCCTGTGAGCGAAATATCTTTGCTGTCCACCCTACATTGTTTGGGACCAACTGCAATTGAAACATTCCTCTCTCTTGACACTCTTACCTAAAGCCTTTTATTTTTGTAAAAAAAAAAAAAAAATTAATAAATAAATAAATCTCTGCACTTCTAATTATTTAGTGATTATTTTGTTCTTCATAAGGCTGTTTGTTCTCTAATTTCCTCAATTCAACAGTAGAGGACTATTATGATGAAGTCTGGGGTTGCATTTTTAAAAAAAATCAAACTTAATTTAAATGACTTGCACCTTTGTCCATTTTTTTGTAAAATTCTACATAAATAGCTTGAGAGTAAAATATGCTGAAAAGAATTTGCACGTCACACTTTTCAGGTTTTATTTCACAAATAAGAAAATGTGAAAAGGGTTCATTGAGTAGAAAATACTTTTGCAAGCGGCAACTGTATTAAAATATAACAAAATTGCCCTTCCTGATAAACTCCCTCTGAACCCAGTACCACAACAATTCATTAAAATTCAATGTATGATATAATGTATGATAATACAATGTATGTGAATGAGGCATAGCTTGCAGGCGAGGATGTTATTGAGCGCAGACATTAAATTAAGATCACATTTTATTAAACTAATTTCCTCTGCGGACTTGTTCATCAGTTCCAAACCCTTTTCATGAAAACGTTAATCTTTGTTTTTACTGCATTGTTGTTAATTGACTGTATTTGTGTGCATGATGTGCATGTGATTTGGTTGAGTATATATTGTGTGCATGATGTGCATGTGAATTGGCTGTGTGTATATTCTTTAAAATTGTGTAAGGTGACATCTCTGGTTCTTAAACAGCAACATCAGCAATAAACAGAGTACATTAACCGCAGACACCCCGGAGAGTCCCGGTAAAGATGAGTCAGGATGTCCAGAGGGTGGAAAAAATGATGAAGGGCTGGCAGGTTAATGGAAATATTGCTTTTAAATGAGAAGCACTTACATTGTTTTAATGGGCTCCAAGTGGCAATGGATAAACAATGATATTGCCATAAATATGTAATAACTGTCAGACTTTAGGAAGGATGTAAAAATTGTTACCAGACTTTCCTCATTGTGTTACCCCAGGGGAGATCACTTGGTTCTTTTGTATTTACCTGGTTGAGTTACTGATACACTCAAGCTCTAGTTTTGGTAAATCTCCTGAAAAGGTAACCATTCTTTCATGGTTTGTGTGTAGTGGTTCTAACTGGCGTCACCGGCCGCATTGACTTACGCCATGTTCACGACAGCTGAGTCTCAAAGTAGAGGATAAAGACCAATATAAAAGGCTGGAGTAACGCAGTCAGCGGAAACAGTTTAAAACAAATCAGATAACAACGGATGTGACTTAAAAAGTATTTTTTTAAACTGATTGTTAGAAATCCAGTTTGTGTGGGTTGTGCTTTTGTTTATTTTCCCTCCACCACCAGGTGGCGCCTGGTTCTCGTTGGCTTCCTTACACACCTGCTGATGGTTGACTCATTACCGGAGGACTCTTAAGCTGCTGACTGCCACTACCTCGACGCCAGAGTGTTTGCCAGTTTTTGGTACTCTAGCCAAGCTGAGTTTTGCTGAGTCAAACTGAGTTTTGTCACCTGAGTCTTAATCTTTTTTTTTGAGCAGGGGATTCATCTCCAGAAGAAACCATTCAAGTACCGCAGGAAATCTAAGTGGCAGTCAGCTCCTCCGTTCCTTAAGGAAACACCTCAACCTGGTTAAACCCTGTCCGCCCTCCAATGAACAAGTTTATTACTGGAACAACCCACACCGACTGGATTCAACGAAAAACACCTTTTTCTGGAAACATAAGTCCTGTAGCCTTTATTCCCTTCTTCAAATCAAAGACACAAATTTCCCACTGACCCTAAACTAACCGCAGAACCTTCCCCTTCACTTTTCAGTCCCAGCTCAACAGTGTTCAGAGCAGCACTGGACTCCTCTCAACCAACTCACAATAAACCTGTTAAACTTTTCCCTGGTCTCTCTGTTTGGCAATCTGCAATCTTGACTGTTATGTTTGCAGGAAAGCACTGCTGCATTATGGGCTTGCTGAGTTCTTAACTGAGGACTAGTTTTGTATTCAGCAGTATTTAGCAAGACTGAAAGATGTTTTGAAGCCTCTAATGTGAAGCTGTTAGGACACCAAACCCTTAAGACATGTAGGATCTGGGGCTTAGAATTACATAGGGAAGGATTCAGCCTAAAAGTGTTGAAAAGTTAGAGTGAAAATCTAAAATACTGGTTTTAGATTCTGATCATAAAAGGTGCAAATACCTGTTAGAATGGCTTATGAGAGCTGTGAGAGAACAGACCCAAGTTGGATAAATCTATCACAGTTGAAATAACGTCAACAACCTCATTGGAGCAAAAACACAGGAGTCCTGAACATAAACTCCTGTAGTTTACTTCACAGCTAAACACCTCAGAAAGCTAAACTAACAAAACCCAGTGTTTAGCTTATAGCAAAGGTTTAAGAAGTTCAACTACTGTCTATGGTTTTTAACGAACATCAACAACCCAGGTTGGGATCCTGCAGGACGTCAGAACATAACATTGGTAAGAAGAAAATCCCTGCAAAGATAATGTCATCTCATAAGAGATTATTTGACTTGTTCAGATCAGTACATATCAGACAGGCTGGTGCCACATATGTTCAGAAAAACCCAACACCAGTACCAGGGAGTTTTTACTCACTGAATATTACACATTTGATCTTAACCAAACTTATAGTTAAATACATTAATTCAATCACTAATGGCAGACACTGAGAAAACCAGTGCATTATTTTAACCATTTAAGGCCCCAAATCAGAGTTGACCCACATGGGGCTGTCGCGTCAACAGCTCCTCCACTTATGTAAACATGACCTCTGTTAGACTAACAACAGCTTGAAAAAATGTGATCTCATTCCAGGGGGACTCGCCAAAAACCAGACCAAGCACTAGGCACGCATGTGCCAAACACATGGCTTAGCTGAGGCACAGACAGAAATCAGGTGACACATTCTTAACTTTGGTATAAGTATAAATCATGAGTCAGTGTGGCTCAGCGGACTGAGGGCAAGCGTCGTGTGCTGCTGTCATCACTGGGTCATAACCAGCCAGTGGCCTCTGCTAGTCGTCTCTCTGTTTCCATCCCAAATTTCCTGTCATGTCCATTTTGGACAATTTAGTGAAGCAGAAACTTTCTGAACAGACAATGCTCACGTCTGGACTCTCCCCACAAAGTAGACATCTGCTTTTATTCATTTTTGTGCAGTGCGACAAACCGCCATGCTGTCCTACTGACCAAATACCTCCAACACAGTAATCCATCACTCGGAGAACAAAGTGTGCTCTGTTGTTAGGGATTTTAATATCAACTGACTTAAAATGTCTTGCCATATCATGCGACACAGTGTTAAACTTCCATGCAGTTAGCTTCACCATGTAATCAAACAGGAGGATTTCTGAAGCTCAGTGATGACAGTTACTGTAAAACCAGTAGCGTTAAAATGACCCAGCCAAAGTCCTGATCCAAATTTATTGATGTTTGTGGCAAGACTATATATTTACAGATGCTCTATCCAAAGATAGTAAGCTTTAGCTATTTGCAATGAAGGAAATGCATAGATAAAAAAGGGAGAAATCAGTCTTTCTACTGTTAAAAAAATCTGCTCATGGCTGGAGTTACATAGAAGAACAGCAATGGGGAAAATGTTTAAAACTTTTCAATTTAAGAGACCCCCTGGGTACAGTCTCATAGAATCCTGCCTAATATTCGATAAATCACTCAGATCAGCATCCTATTTAATGTCAACTTTTACAAGATGGGGGCTGCATGCATTCTGCAGAGCAAATGAAACATGAGCTTTCAGATTCATATAGTTCCCAGAGTAATATATATATATATTCCTATCCTGGGATCCTGCAAAATCTGGAGCAAGTCTTTACTCATAATTGCTCCACATGTTTCTTACAGACATCTCCTCCTTTAGTACAAGCTCCAGGTTCTTGCCCCTGAAAGTCATCCTCAAGAAGTAATATAGCTGTCAGCAACTATGACTTCAGGGGTTGCATAAAGTGGCTGGTTATTTCTTTAAATTGCTTTAAACCTTTTTAGGTATATATTAGCACTGGCTTTGGTTTGGTTTTATGTGAGCACATTGAACAAACTGAACAATGCTATCTGTATTCATGTTTGGAAAAAATATTTATTTCTAAGTGGCGCACCCTAAATTCACCGGGAAGCATTATCACTGATCCTTCCTCCCAGCAGTTGTAAGACTCCATAACCACCACTGTTCCTGACAACCTAAATAAGATGTTTAATTCATGCCGATTTTGCATAGTTTCTATCTTAAGTCAGTTAAATAACATGCTGCTGTCATTTTGCACATCTCTGATGCTGCTGCTATTTTCAAATATCCATTACTGTAAAAATGTCCATAGCTGCATATTGGTTATTTATTCTTCAAGTGCACAGTTTTTACATAGTTAAAACACTTTACAGTACAGTATTTTATTGTTTATCCTTTTTAACTCTTCACTATTATGTTATTCTTATACATTTTTCTAAGGTACATATTTGTGTGACCATTTTTTCTATAATCTTTTTGCTGCTGTAAACACCAGAATTTCCCCATTGTGGGACAATATAGGGATTTTCTGTTAAATTCTATTCTATTCTATTCTATTCTATTCTATCCTATTCTATTCTATTCTATAACATGAGAGTTTAAGATTTCTGAACCGAGATTATGTAGATAGATTATTACCTAAATTAAAAAGAGTTCTGAGAAAAACGGTATAAACATCATTACAGTTGTTAGTGTTATATCAATTAGAAGTTTTAAGGATCTATTCAGACTCCTATTTTTTCAAGTTGAAACAAAGAAGTTTGGTGAATTTTACAATCAAGAATCTAGTGCACAAATGAAAATTTATTCAGATTTTTATTCAACCCAAAGAGGGCAAAGGTTTTTTACACAGGCTGATACACTTACATAAACCACACACTTATGTTTTACAAACATAAATTGTAAATCTAAAGTTGAATGAAAATATCATTTCTATTAACTCCTTTTGTATATGCAACTTTTAAACATAATTAATAAACATGCCCTAGATGCCTGGTCACACTGTTTGTCTGGTGTGCCTTATTCAGAGAGAAAAAAAAAAAGAAGATGTGTAACTGTAGTCAAAGTTGAACCAGAACCGCTATAATGACTCCGGACTCTGGCAGGTCTCAGCAGACCTTGCACCGCACACCAACAGTACAACTCTAAAGACAACAAAAGAAACTCCATAAACTAACCTCTGGCTTTTTAACATGCTCACACTCTGCACTGGAAAACAGAGCGGCTCTGTGCTCAAGCTGGAAACCCGGCAGATTATTTTCCCATTAGATATGCTTCATTTACAGACCAGACAATATATGAAAGCCAAGCACAAATCAGTTTTACAGAAAGAGGTCTTGGCTGTAGCTTTAACCTCTTCGTGTTTGCTTTTCAGTCTATGAATGGTTACATATAAACAGTCTGAAACTTAATTGTCTGAACAGACAATCAAATTAAAGTTAAGTTGCAAATATACCTGTTTTATGTTTATCAGTTTGGCCTTTTTGGCATACAAAATTAATTTGTTTTTCTATAACAGTTTTATTTCTATTAGACATTTATTAAGAGCCCACATTTACCTTCAACTGTACAACAAATTATTGAAGTTATCACCCAGAAATGTGACTTTTCCTGATATTCAAAACATGTGTTAGGGTTAAATTTAAACCTTCTAGAAAAATCCAGAAAGGAGCTTTTTTTGTTGTTGTTTTTTTATGTTGGCTTGTTATTCAAATCAGAAAAGCCCACAAAAGCACGCTTTCCACAAGACTGTGATTTTGGTCCTCCTTCAGTATTCACGTCAGACCTGGAAGGGTTCTAAAATGAAACAGCTATTCTTTCACCACTCCTGTCTCTATTGTACCGAAAGGAGCGGCGATCCCCCCAATCAGAGATTCACCTTCACTTTCATCATTAAGTCGTTTGCATAACTTTTTTTTCCTATTTTATAGAAAAGCGGTAAATGACAGCAGACAAACCATGGTAAACTGCCAATGTTGTTAATGCTACTTTCACATCAATGTGCATACTCAAAGGTCAAACAAGAAAGCAATGTGGTGTAAAAATGGGTCCAAAGGAGCTCTATTTATGTATTTTCCTTAAGACAATTTCAGAAGGATGTATAAGTAAAGTACCAGGATGTAACTGTTATAATAATTTCATAGACCCATCTGAGGCAACAATAATACTTTAAAGTGCTTAAGAATTGACCAGTTTGAACACGAAACATTTTGTTTTTAAAACCATAAAAAATGCAACTGCATGCATTTCGTTACCACCAGGGCATTTTGTTTTCAACATAAGCAAATATTCCTCCCTACGTGAAAGTCAGAGATTCTATCATCATCAGGCTAATTGCTCCACTGTGTAAAATATCTGTTAGCCATAAGATGGGAATGTAAAACAAGTCAGAGAGCGCTGACGGCTTTGGATGCAGTCTGTCAACAGTGTGAAGGGATGTGTTTTGACAAAGCTCCAGTATGGGAGAAAAGACAGGATTCTGAATGTTACATGAGGGTGGAAAACTGTCTGCAGGGCTTTAATACCAGGTCAGCAGACTCAAATATGTCAACATACGGGTAAAAACGTAATAAAGTAACATGCATCTGTCGTGTTTAGTGGGGGTTTCTAATAAATATGTTTTATGAAGTGATAACGAGTCACAATTTACAACTTTATAAGCAAATGTTTACAACATCTTTATCACTGAGTTATGAACTGTTAAAATGTTGCACTGACGATTATTTCAACTTTTGACTGTTTAATGCATAGTCTTTTCATAACAAACTGAAAATGTTCAAATGTTTTATCACAATAATAAGAATGAATACTAAATGAAATATTTTGAGAATATTTTATGTGCAATGTATGATTGGTTAAGATCTCAAAGTATTTTTTCATAAATGTATAGAATCTGTTATATCCAATACCTTCCTACCAGCAGATACTTAAAAAATTTCCTTTTTATAGGTCAAATGGCAGATTGCCAGTCTTTTTCCCTCTCTGTCTCCTGGGAAGACTTCTCCAATGCTGGAGTCCTTCTCCCCAACCTTTAGCCCGCTGTCCACCAAGTGGACTTATACGATCTTCCATCATCCTCCTTCAATCCTCCACATTTAAGGGCTGGTTTTACTCTTGGAGCAGTGTGAGCCAGTAACCTGTTTCCTGTGGACTGCTTTTCTGTGCATGACTCCCAGCCGACTATGGTTCCCCTGCTAGACTTAGACCTGTCTAGCACCATCAAGTATTGGGTCAGTCATTCAGTCCAAATCATCCAAAAAGAGCCACTGGAATCAATCAGAGCCAGCAAAAGCTCATGGCTTCTATGGTTAGAGGCTTTAATTTAGTGAACATAATTAAGTTGTTGTTGGCCACTAACCTTGTTCTCCTCTACATAGGGTTGTAGTTCCCGTCAGTTTCTGTAATTTTAAATACATTCTTTGAAAATTGACTATTTGGGTTTCTAGATTCTATCCACCCATTGCAGCAAGGCTAACAGCTAATTGAATTCCGCCCTCTGATATGTAGCATATAGCTGAGACATTAGGTGTTACTCCATTTCAGAAAGAATTTATGTCAACTGTCAATTTCTAATCATTATTTGTAACTGAGGGCTCATAATGGAGTTAGATTTACCTAAACAAAAATTACTTAAAAAGGTTGTGCTATACAATGCGTATTCCTACAAATTATTTACAATGCTTATTGGTATTTCCTATCTCTGACAGGTATTTTAAGATTATGGCCTAAAACTTGAATTACAAACACTGATGAAAGCAGGGTTTATTTATTTCAAATTTTATTGGACATTATATTTAACCAGTAACTGGTATTCTACTTCTGACTGGTTAAGCATTAAGATGGAAGTTCCATATATGTTCCCAAGTAAGATCAATGAATGGTATCTTATAACCACTAAAAACAATAGCATGTCTATAAATTAAACTTAAGTATTTTTTGGACTTTGTCTAAAATGGGCAATTGTTGCAGCAGCTGCAAAACACTGGCTATCTGAAATTTTGTGAGATGTAATGTTAAACATATCAAGAAAATGAAATGCTCATGATATTCACATGTAATTCTCATTTCCGCCAGCATTGAAGCTTATGTTTTTATGGGTGTTATGGCTAGTTCTGTCGGGATATGTAGAAGTTTGTTCCTGGAACCAAAATGCAGAAGAGGAGGCAGATATGGTTTCTTGTAGATTTTAATGATGAAGGAGGAAGTAGTATAAATCCAAAAGTAATCAGGCAAGCAACACAGGAACCAGAAGAAAGTAATCAGGAGGTGACTTACAGGAGGTTACTTACAGGAACTGACGAGGACATCACGAAGACAAAATGCAGAGGAGTATACTGTATATACACTGAGGAGGAGACTAACGACTAACAGGATAAAGATTGGAGTAACGATTTAAGTGGGAACAGGTGTGCAGAGAAAAAACTAGAAGAACACTGATGGGAAGGTGAACACCAGGGAGAAATGGAGAGCAACTGGCAAACATAACCTATAGATAACTATAAACAATGAATGGCAAAATAAAACTAGAGCAAAGACTAATACAGTAAATGCTAAATAGGAGATAACTGAAAAAAAACAACCAAATATGAATAGTGAAACTAATTCAAAAATGGTCTAATTCTTTATATTAAAAACAGAATAACATAAATCCAAGCCTAACTGAAAACCCAAAGTAAAACTAAATAGAACCAAAAATCCACGAACGGCGTCATAACATGTTCAGGCATGCCTGGTCTAGTTTAACCTTACAGTAAGAAATAGACTGTTTTTAAACTTTTCCCCAGCTTTGGGGCAAACAATATCACTGTGTGGTGTGGAGGCTGCAGCGCCTCAGACTGGAAGAACGTGGGAACAGTGGTGAGGACAGCAGTGAGGATCATCAGGGATCCCCTTACCTCCATTAAGGAGATTTAATCCTAGCTCTGCGTGTCCCGAGCCGGTGACATCATCACTGTCCCCTCACACCCCCACCATGGAGTGTTCTCCCTTCTGCCCTCTGGGAAGAGGCTTAGAGCATCTGCTGCAGGTCCAGCACGTTCTGCAACAGCTTTTCCCCACCGCCATCAGACTGCTGAACTCTTGAACTGTAAACTGGCAACTGCATCACACTTGTGACATTATTTTGCACTACCAACATGGCTGAATCTTTTCTAATCCTTTTAAGTAGGACATAACCCAGTATTCTACTGCATTTTGCACTATATTTATTTTGCACTGCACTGAACCTGTCCATACACATTATTTCTAAAATGGTTTCCTTTTCTCCTACACTGTTTACATTTTGATCACTGTTGCACTTTATAATGTAATGTTCATTTCACTGTTGTAAGCTGTAAGCAATGTAGTTTCTTTTTTTATACATTCGGTGTATACAAAATTACAATAAAGTTGGTCTACGTCTATAAAAAAAACTAAACCCAAAAAAGGATCAGTTTCCCAGTGTTAGAGTTGGTATTTCTTCAAAGTGTTAGGATATATCCAGCACCTTAAGGCCTTAAGGGTTTGACCAGCTGTGTGCCAGTCATGTAGATTTTTCCCCCATCTTTTCAACAAACAGCACTGGGAAGCAACACATGAGTAAACAGCATGTTAAAGTGAATGTGTTTAAGGGAAAAGTGCCACTAAAGGTTGTACAATGCAATGGGGACTGCCCAGAGGAAAAGTGTCATTTGTTTCCTCACGACTACTTCAATCGAAACTGAAGCAAAGAACGAGACTGCTTTGATGGGAGTCTGCCCATCAAAACTTTATACATTAAGAACAACCTGGTCCAGAGGCTGCAGAGAGAAATAAAGAAGCCTGCTAGTTATTAGCTCACATCTTAAATAACATCACGAGAACATCTGTTAAAGGTGCACATGGATTTTACTAGTATAGAGTACATACATGTTTCAGAACAACATATGCTGCCACCCAGTAAGACAAACCACACTGTGCATATCTTACAAGAGCAGAGCTTTGTAGTAACAAAGTCCAGGTGATTCACTGGCCTGCCCGCAGACCTGGTCTGTTCCACAATAAAAGAAAAAACAGTTGGCTCTTTATTAATGACCACAGTAAGGGTCCTTAGCAGCCTAAAACTAACAATAAACATGACTGGGAAATATTTTGCTTGAGAGGAGAAACATATTGACTTTTCTTAGCACTTTAATAGTGTCTTATGTGCACAATCAAATTTTCCACAAGATTTCAAAAAGCCCTCTTTGAATGGTGTTTACCTCATTACTGCTGGTGTTAACATTTTGCATTAATGCACCTTGGACATTCTGACTATTTGTCACCTCCTGAATGCAAATTGTTTTTTATAATTTTATGATACACAAGCAAGCTCATAACTTTGATGCCGAAAGCAATACATAGATGCTTTACTAAAAAGTGTGGTATAAAACTTTAATCAGTTCCTTTAACTGTGGTATCTCTAAACTGTTTTCAAAACTGTCGGTTGAGACCTCACGCATGACAATAAAAATCATATGGAAACAGGTCTGGTCCTACAGCATGTGGTGTATATCCACACAGCAAGCGCAAGGCCCCACACATCCACAGATTTCCCTCAGGAAAAATGAGCCGTCAGATGGGAAACCTCTTGAAATCCAACATGAGTACAGTGTCAGTAAGTGCAGTAGGATATTGGACCAAGACAATTCAAATGTTGAATGTCCACAATTTGTGGTTGGAGCGGTCCCAACATCCACCTGTTCACACTAGATCACTCTTAACACATCACACACAGAGAGGCTGTAAAAGACTTGACGCTGGCTTTGAAGTTCACCTTCGAAAAAGACAAGTCTAAACATAAAGCCAGAGATACTATGGAGTTTAATTCTAAACAACTAAAGAACCAAAGTCAAAGTTTGGAATTAAGCCTAATCTGCAAATAGGAAAAAGAATCAGTCTTTAATATGGACAAAGCTGGTAGAGGCAAACGCAAGTTTAACTGCAACAAAAATGTGTCTCACATCTTATTGACCTTGCAGTGTATAAATGCATCCTTTGATTTGCAGATTATTGTTTATGTGAAAAAAAAAAAAGACATGATTTTATTTTGCCTTGCTTTTCACACATGTGCAATCTATATATTCTGAATGAAATAATAATAATAGTAATTTAACTTTATTGATCTCACACTGGAGAAATACACCTCTGCGTGTGACCCATCCCCTTGGGGAGCAGTGGGCTGCCATTGTGCCCGGGGAGCAGCGTGGGGTTAAGGGTCTTGCTCAGGGACCCAGAGTGCAGGTTGTGGGGATCGAATCAAGTACTTGCAACCTACTCAAAACACAAGAGCACTGCTCTAACCACTAGGCCAACACTCCCCCTATACATATATATATATAAACCTATATATAAATGACAGGTTTGTGTGCAGTCCAAAGCAATGCCCTTAAGTAAAGAGGTTTAACAATCTATCCTTCAAAGCGCCCCAGCTGTATCATATAGTGAAACAGCATAGCCCCATCAGGGTGGCCGCAGTCATTTGGGGAAAAGGAAACACAGTTTAAAATATATTTTTTAATTTACTTTCACATAAAAACCATTCCATTTCAAAAACAAGAGGAGAACATTTGATAGTCCCTTCACGTGATGGAAAAACAAATATTCCCACAAATGAGAATATCTTGATTTAAAAAAACATTGATAAATTTAATCATGAAAGATTCAGTATATTATTTTCAAGCACTGTTTACCTTTTAAGCAGCGTATTGCATGTCATCAAATACAAATATATTCCTCTAGATATAAGCATGAACAAATAAACTAAAACAAGGAGGACGACAGAGGTTTCAGTTTCCTCTGTTTCTAAAGTTAGCAGTGTCTGGGATATATCCCAAAAAATTCACAAGGACATTGTGTGGCCATGTTTAAGGAGGCCAAGGCTCTAATTATCAATTAACTGGGTTATTATTCTCTCCTAGTTCAGCCAGGCAGCACATATGTGCAGCTATGCGTTCAGGATGCATTGATTAAAGCTAATAAAATACTTTACTTTCACCATTCACAAGTAATTTCCTGGTAAAGTTGTAACATATCCGGTTTATTGTTCATTTCATGATGGAGAAACACATTTTAAGACACCCACATGAAAACAATTAAAACATAACTGATGTACTGTATGTTTCATGGAAAAACATGCTGGAGGCTACTGGCTAAATTAGAAGAAAGAATGCACCTTTGACACCTCGTGCTTACAGTTGGCTGATAAAATGAGCAGTCTGAGCCGTCCAAAATCCTTGGGGTGCAGATCCGATGCTGCTGATGCTTTGCATGCTCCCCTCTTTATGCATTTATCTTCATCTTTAGAATGGCTGCTGGCTCTGGCCCTGACGCCAGCTCCTTTTTGTTGGTTTGATGATTAAATACGTTTTGATTGTCAGGCCATGTTGTAAACTTCCTGTGTGGTTGCACCGTCAGTTCTGTGTTCCACACCATGGCTCCCCAAAGGGGTTGCATGAACACCATTATTATCCCTGCAAATTAGCCCAGTTAACCTGCCCCTGCTCCAGCTCACTCTTTGTTAACCCCTCATTTTTCACTATGTCTGGATTCAAGACCAAAGGATAGTATGACCCTCCCCTCTACCCCTGCCCCTGCAGATCCTAACCTCTGTGAATATTAAACAGCACAGAGTCCAGGAATGCCTTGACTAAATTGGCAGCAGATGTTGTTGAAGGGGTTTGGTTTTGAGGTGTTTTGTCTGCAAACCGAGCTGTAAAACATGGAAGGGCTGACAGATCTGGTGAGTCTCTGAGGTGAAATGGCACAGAGGCAACATGAAGCTTCAATATATCAATAGACAGTCAACTATCTATTATCTCAGGTGAACCAAGAAACCAATTTAGGCTTCAGGTGAGCCTAAGATGGTTTGAAGTTTCAAAACTTCAAAAATAAAATTGAGACATTGTTTTCCAATGTGATGCCTACCTACGACACAGTGAACCTATTTGAGCATTTCCAGATTTACACTTTTTCGCTCTTATATGACTAGCGCTTTTCAAATCATCAGCCAGTTATATTAAACAAGGATAAGCTAGATATAAAAAAGAAAAGTAATTAACCCAAAAATCTAATAACATTTTTGGTCACCGTTGAAGTCAATAACACCCATCAATCTTTTGAACAAATACCTGACAATGAGTACTTTCTACTTGTATTTAAGTTTAGATTTTAACAGGGTCGCTCCAAAACCTTTATTTTTTTTATTTGTTTTGGAGTTTGTGTCATACTACTGGTATGCTGTTATTTTTCCAACCCATTTTATTATATTTCTACCAAATACAATCAGATGCATGTATTTCACTACATTTTACTTTTGTCAGTCTGTCCACAAAATAAAATTCTTTAGCAGAGATTAATGTATGACTACAGGTCTTTGTTATTGTTGTCATACATTAATCTCGGCTATAACGAACATCAAGTAGAGATAGCAAACTAGTGGCAAGGTTTCAGTGAATGTGTTGCAATCAGGCAAGTTGCACTAACCTTATCATTTCAGGTTGTTTTAGCAATAGTATACTTACATTATCACAACCTTACATCCTTATTTCCCCCTTTCGTCGTATAGTAAAACAGATAATCATGTACTTACTACTGTTCATATACGTATTATACACCTACGCTGTGATCGCTGTAACTGAAGTCAAACTCCTCGATTGTGCACAAAGCCAAGGCCAAATTAAGCTGATTCTGATGATCACTAAACTTCATTGAGATAAGTGAGACCTACAATTCTTTAGATTTGCTTTGTGTTTTTCTTACTTCCCTGAGTACTCAATGATGCACTCTGACCCATGTTTTTTTTTTCCATTTGTGGCTCATGGCCCTCAGTGTAGAGCCCCAAAGCTTTAATTGCGTCTTTGGGATCCTTCCAGGTCTGATATATCTCAATGATTTTGCTTCTCATCTGTTCTTTAATTTCATTAGCTCTGTGCAGCTTGTGTTTTGTTTTGTTTTTTGCTTTGTTTTTGTTTGTTTGCTATTATTATTCAGCTTAATTGAAAAGCAAGGCTCTATTTGTTTTTATTCACATGGTCTTACAGTAATTAAGCCCAGATTACGGGAGTTAGGCTAATAATGTTGGTCACAAGAAATGCTAAGGAATCAACTTGGACAAGGGGGGCAATTAGGTTTTAAATAGACAAGCAGATTTGACTTGGAGAGATCTTTGTCCTTTTCATGTGATGTGCAAATAACTCTTTGGTCATCTTTATATGATACCTATATTTGGTTAATAATATGTAGAAGAGTACAGCAAAAAAAATTAACAAATGAATCATTCCTATAAGAGGTAAACATTTGCCTAGCATTAAGTCGTGCTAGTCCATGGTGTTTTCATCACGCTATAACTTTCTTTAATTACTTCATACAGCATAAGTTGAAAAATGATGAAGAAGGCAAAAATTCCATTTAGATTATGCACCCTGGTGTAAAAATATACTTAGAAAAAAGAATGCATATGGCCCACTAATGGAAAATGTTGCTTACCTGCCAGTCATGTCAGTTTGAGCTGAAGCAGGTCTTAGATGTCTTGGTGGGAAAAGATGAATGACTGGTGCAAAAAGAAAATGATTTCGTACTTTTCCTCCTAAACCAGCTATTGCTTCAGGCCACGACTCTCAACATAAACTGTGACACATGTGATTTTTTTTTTTTTTTACTTCCAGCCCCTATTATGATAGTTTGGACTACTGGTGCTCTGGCTCCAGGTCCTCAGAGGCAAAGGAACTTGAACTGGTTATGGGGTGAAATGAATCAAAAGATTCTAACAGGAAAGAATGTTTTGATTAGTCCTGCCTTGATATATTGGTTTATTGAATTTAAAAGAAACATTTAAAGGAAAAATGTAAATTGGGCACTTTTTGCGGTAAAGCAAATAAACTGAAAGTGCATGGTAGCAGTAAAGCAATGATTTTTTTTCAAGGATGTAATGAATGTGCATCACAAAGAAGAATAATTGAGTACAAATGTCATTAAGGGTTTTAGTTATTCTTGTTTTCTTCAAAGCTGCACCACAACTGTGAAGCCATTTAGCGTCTTCTTCCTTGAATTCTGACCGCTGTGGTTTGGCTTTGGATTAATCTCAACTCCCACCAAATATTTAAAACTCCCTGTCAAAAGATAAATGAAACAATTTTACAATTTACAAAGCTAAACCGTGCTAACAAAGTAGCATTAGCTGAAAACATATCTAAACTGTAAAAGATGTAAATCCAAGTTAATCTTCAAATAAATGCATTGTTTCTTAGATTAAGCAGGTGAGAAAACTTTGCCAGTGAAATAAGATAATTTGCATTTAAAATGAGAAAAAGCTGTTGTATTGTCTTATTTTAAGTGTATAATATATAATTGTCTTATTTTAAGTGTAAATAAACTTATTCTAGTGTCAGATCATCTAATTCATCTACTGAGATTAAAGGGAAACAAACTTCTTGTCAGAGAATTTTAGTTTTTGCACTGTAATTTATTTCTCTCTCCACAGCATATTCAGAGAAATGCATGCCAGATTTAACTTACAATAAATCTGGCACTCAAAAAAGGACACACAAAAAGTGGCGACATGTGAAAAAGTTGAAGAGTTATGAGCAATGGTTGGCATGCAACTTTCAGACCAATTCGTAAAAACAGAGTACCATACACGTAAAAGTATATTTGGTTTCTGATTATTGAAATGAATATAATAAAGAAAAATAATTGTATAACTTACAAGAAACCACTGACCACTAGATACAGTATGTCCCTCTCCCTATAGCTCAGCATTGCCATGTTTCTACAGTAAATCAGAGAGGACAAACCAAAGGCACAGGAAACAAAGGGCCTTTCACATTTTATGTGGGCCACATAGCTGCTTGCATAGTGTTTCACATTTTATAGAAGGTGAGAAAGGGGAGGAAGGTCTCAAGTTGCTTGCAACCTGTAATTTCACCACTAGAGGTCGATGCATTTCCCTTTTAATTCATGTTTTGCTATTGGATAAAAAAAGTTTATTACATCAGTCTTAATGCTATAGGAAATACACACTTCATGCTTCATGAAATATATTCCTGTAAAAACTGTTTGTAATCTATCAACAGAAAAACTCTAGAGGAGTAATCAGTTTAAGTGCTTTACAGGAAGTATGTAATACATTTTTCCTCTGATAAGAAACCATTACAATGCCAGAGGATATGTTCCCATATAGACTAAGGAAAAGCATAGAACAGCTCATTTTGTGACAAGGTGAAGCTTAACATGAACGCTAAATCCAAGGGTGGCCAAGATCCTTGCAGGCTGTCTGCCAAGAATCCAATTCAACAAATGGTTGGATCTGTGTAACCTTAAGCGAAAAACAGAGTCACTGTGCTTTAAAAGATGCTAACATCCTTTAATGGGAATGAAAGCCACTGTGGTGGAATACAAATCCTGGCTGTTTTCTCCTGCCTCCCAGACTTTTATCCCCTCCATCCAACATGTCTTGTGAAGCTGATTAATTGAACTATTTGGGGCAAAGAAGAAACTTTTTAACAACTTTGATGAGAGTGTCCGACTGTGTGGACTTATGGGAGCTTAAAGAGAAAAAAACAAAAACAGATTTTCCTTTATCTGCTCATCATGAGACATGAGAGTAGCATAGATGGGGGCTAGAGATGTTGGTGGTGTCTGCCACCTGCACAGGGACAAAGGTGAGTGGAGTTTGGGGTGAGCATGAGGTCGTTGCTGTCAGCAGAGTCTCAGTTATATAGGCAAAGGGGGAGATAGGAGGTTTGCAGAAACTGAAGCAGGTAGGTGATGCAGGATATGAGGGCAGCACAGTCACCACCGCTACTTTCATTCAACTTTGCATGGCTTATAAACTCTGTGAGCTGTGGAATGTGTGTGTAAACATTCCTATGAACAGTTTTCTCTCAGGACTTTTCTTCCGTGATGCTCCCACAGTGGAGGGCTGTCTCTGACCCCAAGAAAAAGAGAGCGGTGCCCACTTCCTTCCACCCTCAGGCTTGCCAGTCTGTCCACAAGGGAATAAGGGCCCCTTAATTTATTATTTGTTCTCCTCTTGTTAAGGAAATACTTTCTCAATAGCTCTTTCTCCTTTGTATATTTTTACTGTTCTTATTTTCTTCCTTGATCCAACCATGTCCTCTCTTATTTATTTGCTTTCTAAACACTGGCTTGGTTCGCCACACTCAAGCTGCCGAGAAGAGACTTTAAAAAATGGCTTTTGTCCTTCCTGAGGACAGTGTTTATTTGCCTGAGTGAACCTGAGGGGCTGCAAGATCTTTTTAGGGATACCTATGTGTAGGTGACAACATGCAAGCTGACCTTGGTTAGAATTACCTCAGGCCTTAATCAGATTGCTGTGCTGCAGATTGAAGATATGTTGACTGATACAACGAGCTCACATGTCATAATTTATCAGCCCTGCCCTGCCACTCTTAATGTAAAGCCATTCCTGCACCATGTGAACTTAATTGAATGTTATGAACACCACACATGTTGTATGAAACGGCTTCCTTCAGCAAAATCACACAGTCACGTTCAATCTTTTTCCAATCCATAACACTCTCTTTAGAGTTTGTTAGTATAAGTCGGGTTTTTCTGCCATTTTAACCCTCCCCCTCCTAAAGAGGGACATTTGGAAAAGCAAAAGCCAATGTTGACCACTGAGCCTTCTGGCTTTGAAAGCCTCAGCCTTCCACTGGAACTGTGATTCTTCAAGGAGAGAAGGTGCTGAACCCGTGCCCCCGGGTCACTCAGTGTCACCAGCCATCTTTTGAGGGGTTAATACGCATTTTCCTCCGTTATCACAGCTGTTTGATGTCAGCAAAAGAGAAAGAGGGTCACGGGGTCACTATATGAATGAAAAATAATAATAATGATTTGTCAAACTGATTTATTTTCCTTTTTTAAATTAATCTTCCTTTTGAAGAATATTTATCTCATTTTGTTTACCTTGTCATTTTTTTTTTTACTTTATTTACACAATATTCATTCAGGTAATCTGTTTGAAAACCACACGTCATTTACATGCATGACCTGGCCAAGATGCTGCATGAATCTGTCCCAAATCGGTTCATTTATATGGAAAATTCACTCTACTGGTAATTTTTGGACAATTTAAACAATTTCAGGAGATTATCTCTCAAATATCCTTCAATAGGTGATAAGAATTATTTATTTTTTTTTAATCAGACTTTTCTCCTGCACAGAAGATTAATCATCTACACTTCACGCACTTTATCTCTGATGCCACCATCAGGTTTGGATGAGATAGATCTATTTTACAGTAGGTTCTGATCTGTGATACAGTCCTGATTAACTGTTTTTCAATGAATTATTATTTGTTAACTTTATAAAGTTTTGTTTGTTCAGTCAAATGTGTCACTCTTAGCTGGTGAGCTTTATAAATTGATCCAGTAATGCCTTGAAAAGCTTTGTAGGAGAAATTGTGAGATAGGTTCCAAAAGAAACACATCAAGCAGGGTTTTCACGTGAGCTCTCATGTTCCACATGTTATTATAGTAAAACACTAAAGGAAAAAAAATTGGCAGAATCTGTAACATTTGGAAAAACATGTGATTTACAGGAAGGACAATGTCCACACTGAGTGAATCTTATATTTAATTACATATATTCAGAATCAGAATCAAGTTTATTGCACACTAGGTTTGCACTTACACGGAATTTAACTTGGTGTTGATGGTGCAGATAAATAAGATATACATACACAATACAGAATCTCAAGCTATATACAATATAAAACATACAGTATACTATATAATATATATACTCTATAGCTATGTACTATATACACAGTAGACTGCGTTAATGTAAAGGAGGACAATGCCACATTGGTGTAGCTTCTAGGTCCTGAACGGGGGGAGAGAGGCAGTGTCAGTGTCGTAGGGTTCTCAGGGCCTCTGGCCTTCATAAGGCTGGTAGCAAATGGGAAGAAACTGTTCTTGTGGCGTGATGTTTTGGTCCTGATGGACCACAGCCTCCTGCCAAAGGGAAGTGACTGAAATAGTTTGTGAATGGGGTGTGAGGGATCAGCCACAATCTGCATTGCATGCCTCAGAGTCCTGGAGGCGTACAGATCCTGGAGAGATGGAAGACTGCAGCCAATCACCTTCTCTGCAGACCGGATGACCCACTGCAGTCTGCCCTTGTCCTTGGCCGTGGCACCAGCATACCAGATAGTGATGGAGGAGGTGAGGATGGACTCAATGATGGAGGAGCAGAACTGCACCATCATTGTCCTTGGCAGGTTGAAATTTTTCAGCTGCTGCAGGAAGTACATCCTCTGCTGGGCTTTCTTGGTGAAGGAGTTGATGTTCAGCTTCCACTTTAGGTCCTGTGAGATGATTGTTCCCAGGATGTGGAAAGACTCCACAGTGACAATAAAGGTCACCATGTGGATTTACTGGGGCAGTAAGGTAAGAGCCACTAACTGGACAATTACCTCAGTAATGTTTGTATTTTAAATGGTAACCCTTACTGATGAATTTCTCCTTATTTCGCAAACAAACATGTCAGAAGATAAAAGAAGGGAAGGATTGGATCAGTGAGGACAGCTTTGTGACTTCAAGAATCTTGCTGCAGGTCCAAACCACCACCACTATCTATAAAATGTCATCTAATACAGGTGAGGTGGTAATGGACCATAATTTAGTGAATGATTTGTGGTTAAATTCTTTATAATTGAATATATATAAATCTTTAATCTCCCACCTCAGTTAAAGTGTTTATATATAAGTAATGGTAGGTTAACTGGTCTCTTCCTTTTAAATGTGAGTGAGTGCCTCTAATCAGTGCTGAAAGTCTCTGGCTTCATTTTTAAATTGGCAGTTTAATCCTAAAATCCTACGCTGTGCCATGTGTTTGGGGGGTTCTTGGGTAAGATTATTAAACTATTAGAGGTTCAGACAGGATTTGTGTAGCAAGCAAAAAAAATAGCATTCTGGTAAGAGTAGAAAAAGAGTTGGATTAATTCCTAAGAGCACAGAGGAAATTGCGACATATTGTAGGGGAAAAAACAAGCTTTAAAGGTGCAGTTATTGTGATATCATCGGATTGCATGTCAATAACATAAATTAATGTTGAGGCTTATTAAGGGGTGTTATTACATTTAGAGCAAAGCATTAACACAATTACATATTGTTAGATGTTTTACTCTTTTCTTTGATCAGATGCCCACTGACTTGTGGCTTGTAAGATTTTGAGTGGAGGATGTAATTAAACAGTTTTTTTTTCTTAAGTCTTTACTGGAGTAACCTAAATATTTCATTTTTTCTGCTTTTTGTAATATGCCTTCAACCAATCCAACCAATCGTAAACTTGTGTCATATAAATTGAAATACACATGACTCTTGGAACCTTAACTTTTCCAGAGAATAAGGTACAACCAACACTAATCACATGATTTGAACCCTTTTTTTGTTTGCCGTAACCAGTGATGTTAGAGTGACAGACACCTGGGTGTTCACCCTTACACATAACAGAAGCTTTCAACAAACTACTGATCCCGAGTGGCTCAAATATAAACTTATTCAGTGACCTGAGGTCAGGAAGGCAGCTGGCGACACGGGACCGCTCTAATACCAGTATTTACACAGCAGTACTATAAGAAAGCTGCTGAGGGACATTTAGCCTCATATAGCTGGAAGGTTATGTTTGAACCTATATGGGATCATTCTAACACGTGCGTGTGGACTAGGAAAAGAAAAAAAACACAAGAAAATAAAACACATATTTTATTATTTTATGTATTCCTGGTCAGGTTTTAGGTTAACTCTATTATTAGACCATTTTAAGTAAGCAGGCAACCTCTGATTTATTCCTGGGACAAAGAAAAGAACAAACAAGAAAAGGCAAACACATTTGGCCAAGGAGGAGTTAAGTTTGACAGAGACAAATCTGAAATTTCTAGAATAACCTTGCTTTTTACAATTTGACAATGGATAATTTCTATACTTAAAGACATAATAAAAAAAAATCATAATAGTAAAACTAGAATATTCTTTGTCATGGTCAGTTCAAATAGGATCACAGTATAATAATCAACTCAAAAACATCCTCTCAAATTGAAATGTTAAACCAACTCTGTATATTTAGAAGTGAGAAAAGTAAAGCTGATTTATGTTAGTGGAGCTGCAGAAAAGATGTGACAATCTGCATATTTTCTGGGACTTTCTACTTTTAAAATTCTATTGGCAATGAGCAATTAAAATAACGTTAAAACTTGATTTGCTACTTGATCCAACAATTTACATCTTGAAATTACCATTGGGTACACTGGGTAAAAATAAAGTTATTTTACTCCAATACTACAATTCTGCTTAATGGTTGCTATGGAAATGATTACACATTTCTGGCCCAGGGCACCCCTTCCCATTGTCCCAAATGTCTACATAATCAAAGAATTACTGCAAAACATCATTTGGAAATGTTTATAGACTTGTGGGCTCCTGTAAATGACCACTTTGGCTGGAGATTATTGGCTGCCTTCCTTTGACATATGAACACATTTGGTTTGAAAGCACAGGTTTTTTTTGTTATTTTACTTTCGAATTAGTTTCAAACTGAAATGAAAAAAATACATTTTGCTTGAATATTTTTTTTATTTGTTCATGTCATGTCATTGCACATTCTTCTTTTTTCATTAATGAACAAAAAAGAACAGAGGGAAGATAAATCTTGTATTATCTCTTCCTATATTTCCTATTTGATATTTCGAAAAACTAAATAATGAAATATTAAGAATATGCATCAGGATAGTGCTATTTATTAAAGTGGAAGATCCTGAGTAGTTTTGAATGCATTTTACGAGATCTAGAAGACACCTGAGAAGTTGAGGAGGAAGTTCAAACATGTATGCATCTACTGCTGACCAAACTGATGACAGCAGAGATCACAATCTCCACAAAAGGCTTTTAAGATCTGAATTCTATTCCTGCAAACACTGAAGGACCTAAACTTAATGAAGAACAGTCTTCTCTGTCCCTTACTGTTAATGGACAGTTCAACAGGTGCATCTACTCCTCTCTGGCCTATAATAATAATAATAATGATGATTATTATTATTGGAGAAATTTACCTCTGCATTCAACCCATCTCATTTGGGTAGCAGTGGGCTGCCATCATGGGGCGCCTGGGGAGCAGTGTGCGGTTAAGGGTTTTGCTCAGAGACCCAGAGTGGCAGGCTGTGGGAGTGGGGAACTCAGAACCTCAGGACTCCAAGCTCTGTGCCCTAACCACAAGGCCGTCACATCCCCACTAAATGAACTGCTGGGATTTTAACCCAGGATCTCATGTTTACAACACAGGCACTTTGACCAACTAAGAGCACTTTTAGCAACAGCGCCATCTGCATAGATGCCCATATTACTCTGTTTTGAAATCCCTTTTTATAAGGCAGAATATCTTTACTCTGGGATAATCTAGTAAATGATCTGAATTTATATTGTTATTCATTGAAGCTCCATTTACCTATTAATTCACATCAACATGCAATTTAAGTCTAAGTTGCCTTATCCAGAGCCACATTGACATGAAGAACCTTGAATTGTGCAGACATCTTTCAGAATGCAAAACGTCTTTTAGAAAACTTCCTGTCCAGTTACCTAAATTGGACTTTTCAAGGAAAAAATTATCACTTTCCATTGAGCCACAGTTTCCAATTAAACAAGTAACTGCAGATCATCAGGGACCGATCTTACCCACATGCGAGGTCCTCTCCATCACAAGTTCAAATACCGTCTCTAATCCAATCTGATCTGTTATTAGCTGCATTTTTCAGCTTTGCGCCAGAGCTAACAAGCCTTTGAGAACTTTAACAGCTGGAAATGTTAAAATCCCACAAAGAAGATGAAGATCAATGAAAGCCGGAGTGTCCCACATAAATCATGCTGCTCTCCTCTGCTCTACAGCTCGCTGAAGGCCTTATAGTACCAGCAGTTCTCATGAAACCGATGGCTGTTATGGAAGAAGTCACACAGTGCAGGGTGATTTTTCAAGCAACTAGTTTTATTCAATCTAAAGCTCAAGTACATTTTAATGCTTATGCAGAGGCGTGACCATAAACCCCCCAACCCCCACTCAAAAAAAAAGGAATGATTGATAACAGGCAGCTTTGATGCAATGTTGACAATAAGGAAAAGATTAGTGAGGAATGCATTACCAAAGACTTTTTGGTGAAATGACACCAAATTGGGACACTGCTTTTCAAAAAGGGGAAACTATGAATCACTCAAAGTTTTTTTTCTGCAGAAAAATCCAGGTGCTCATTTAGGTTGCACACAAAAACAACTTCACGAGCCATTTGCTAAGAAAACACAGCACGCTGCACAGTTGACTCAAAAGCAGCATGAACACATAACTGTAAAAACAAAAGCAAGGTGGGATGCTTTATGTTGACTGAGGAGGAGGCTGTCAGTGTGTTTGATTACGGCAATGGGGACAAAGGTTAAGAGGTGGTAATCAGTCGGAGTTGGAGTGACGGACGAGGTGGGATCAGAGGCCCTGTAAAGCCGAGCTTGGTGCGATTCTGCATTCAGGAGGGGATCTTGTTTTACAAAGAGGGGACAAAACTTTTATGAATCAGCGAGCTGGAGAAGATAAAAACCACTTAGGGAAATATCAGTGCCAGACATTGAATGTCTGAGCCTCCCACAAGTTTTAGACAGCTCCATCTTTCCTGGGAGTCTCCAGGTCATCTGCATGTGACCTGTTATCAGCGGCATGGCTCAGGCCTCCAGATAGCATTAATCTGTCACGATAAGCATACAGCAGCTAAAACTGGAACGTTGGTGTCATAAGCTTCATCAAAGTGCTCTTTTTAGGTCTGTATTTCATGTTTTGGGGTCTGTTTTTAAATACATGTCAGGGGAAAATCCACCAAATAATCCATTGGATCATTCCAAGTCACAGGCTGCACAGTCTCCCCTCCTCTTCCTCCATCAGACTCCTGAATAACAGCAAAACAAAACAGTTCCTGTAAATAAAGTGGCTTACTTACAGACCGTGGGTGCAGATCTTAAAAAATGAGTCAAATCAGAGGTTTGTTTGAGCAGAAAACAAATTTTTTTTTTCAGTATGAAAACAGAAAATAGTTTTTTTAATCTTTGGTAAGAAGTGGCACACTTATAAACCATATGCAAGAACATTTTGGGTGTCATGTAAATATATATATATTATATACATGACACCCTATATATACCCATATATATATATATATATATATATATATATATATATATATATATATATATATATATATATATATATATATATATATATATATACACACACAAACACCATAGGTTGTATTTGTGTACCATTTCAGACGGGGTTAAAAACTGATTGACAAGTAAACCCAGATGTTTTATCATTAGGTTCTGAAATGTAAACCTGTGCTCTGAAAGAGGAGCGTCACATAAATCAGGAAGGATCGCTGTGTCACACAGCAGAAGAACAACAACTGCAGAATGAGTTACACCACATCATGTTGCTCACATTTGCAGCAAAGTTATGCACAGAACATCTGTCAGAACTGATCTGAAATGCTTTCACGGGCCATAAGCCACCCAGTAATATGCTGGAGCATATTTGGCTGGGAGGCCTCTGAAGCTTTTTGTTACTGGGTTTGAGGGAGCTAAAACTGTGGTGAATTAGAAAATGTTTCTAAAGGGGGTGAGCTGACATTAGACGGAGGAGCAGACAGTAAAAGGTCTTTTAAAGCTTATTCTCATGTGTCTCTCTGCTCTGGTTTGAAACAGGGCCCCCTGTGGGTCAGAGGCGGCGAAACAGGCAGCAGAGGATGTCTGTGGCAGTGAGATGGAATGGCAGAAGTGCGTCACTTCACATAGCAGGATGGCAGATGGGTGAACCACCTCAGTGAACCGAGGGAAATGACAAGAAAGCTCCAAGGTCATATGCAGGAAGCTGCATCACATCCACGAGCTGTTTCCTGGTGACCCAGGCGGACACGGATGTCAACCCTGCCTTCAGGAACATCTTTAAAAGAAAACTGCGGATTTCCAGCTGAAACTATGTGAGATAGACCATGAAATAACCTGCACATTTTTCCCTGCTGGGGTTTTTGCAGGAGTATAGGGAACAGAGAAAAAGTCTTATACGTTTTGCTTCTTATGAATGAAGATCTAATAAAATGAATGTATTGATCTACAGAAACATTTTGATGTGATGCCCGTTCAAATCTATGTTGTAACCGCAAGCTTCAGCTCTGAGTTTCCAGGCTCTACAAATGTTGTTTTTAATAAAAGAGTTAATAATTAAATGCTGGTGAAAGAAAAGTCAAATTTACAATTGCACAAAAACCATGAAGATGCTAGAAACATGGAGAAGATTGAGCTATAATCAGATGATTCCTGAATCAAATCAAAATAACAACATGATCACAACATTTACACAATGAAACATGCGGGTGGCAGCATGATGCTGTGGAGAAACATTCAGTTTAAGTGGCACGGAAAAGCTGAAAGCTAATGGCTGCTAGTAAAAGGAGGGCAGCCATCTTTTTTTTATATCACCTGATCCACATCTCATTAGTGGTTTGGATGAAAACATCCAAACAACAAGGTCAAAATCCACATGGCTACTGGAAACCAATGTATGAAACATGTCCTAACATTTACTAGCTGACAAAAAAAAAAATTGCAGTTCTGCTGACAGCTGAGTCCTCGTTGGAGTGTCTATAGTTCTGTTTTTGGTCTTTTTTACCTAATGGTTTGATCAAGTCTTTACACGTTGAACACAGTTTGAACCAGTCTGTTTCTCCCAGCTTCTGTTGCTTTTTTCAAACTAAAGTCAAACTTGTTACAATCCCGCAGGATAGTTTGTGACTACTAGGTTTTTCTGCTTCTGAGACTTTGATCAAAGTGTTTAGCAATAAAACAATCATTTCCATTTAACTATTTATACCCTAAAAATACAATGTTTGTTATTACAATGCGGGAAAATGTGTAAATGTTCGCAGGGTGGGAATTCCTTTGCAAGGCACAATGAATGCACATTTTTGCTCTGATTTAGGACTAGATATCTGTTAATATTTGAACAAAAAGAAGTCAAACTGGGAATCCAGTAGATCCAAATCTAACATAAACATCCCAGGACCACCATGCTCTGTCCTTTAAACCCACCAATAGACACTTCCTAAAGGCAAACACGGTGGTGCACCATCTGGTTCATCTGACCTTCTGCCATGGAGAGACATATTTTCAAAAAATGTCAGATACAGCTAAAAACTCTGGGTTATAACTGCAAGCAGACTTGATGAGAACATTTAAGAAGTTGACAAACTTATCAGTGCAATCACTTTGTGCAGTGTTTTTTCTTTAAATAAAATATCTACTATGCCTTCATCTTGACTGACAGTCATACTAACAACAAAGCTCACGTTCCCAGAATCTTCTGAAGTCTCTCTATAAACCCTTGTGGCAACGACACAATGAGTGCGATAAAATATTACTGTGTTCTAGAAATGTTGGTCCACAGCTTCATTCTGAGAGTTGAGGGAGAGTTTATGCATTTATAATTTAGAATCAGTATGTATCAGACTTTTGCAATGTTCTGCTAAGACAAGAAAGCTGATTGATCTGAGAAGGGAAATTGAACTTTTGCTCACAATCAATCAGAAAAAAACTGATACTAGTCGATCTATTTACATTTATTTACAGTGTGCATTAAAAATTTTCAGTTATTATTTAAATTATTTTAAGTAATTATTTAAGTATTTCAAATAATTTGATTCAAAATTTTTGCTATAGATATTAAGGCTTCTACAACCTAACCAGAAGAAAACTAAAGTGATTGTGTTTTTCCAACAAATAATCAAAGTGCTTTTCATCTTGGGGTATCCTTTAGACCAGCGGTCTGCAACCTGCGGCTATTTGATCCTCCTGCAATGGCTCTTAATCATGGCTAAAATGATAAGTGTTATATCATTTGTTCATATCAAGTGTTGGTTTTGAGTACAGTAAAATAGCAAATGGCAGTTTTAGAAGCTCAAGTAGTTTTTCAAACAAAATGAAAATTTATTTTCCACAACAGAACGACAATAAAAAGAACCAATATTATGTTTAAAGGTCTATTTTTCATCATTAGCTTGGAATCTATGTGTTTTATTTAACATAATTTTCCACAGAAAAACATCCAGAAAATCATTACCCAAAATAAACTTGTAGGTCTCAGGCAGAGAATAACGTTCTAGTTGGAAACACATTATTTTAATCAAAACATCATGTATATCTGCAGCTCTTTTTTTTAGCTGCATTCAGGTTAGAAATGGCACTATAGATTTTAAAGATTGCAGACTCTTGCTTTAAACTTTTTTTTAGAATGCACCTTACATTTCTTTTGATCAGGTTTTAGCCTTACAGCAGTGCTTTTACTAAATGGGACTTTTATCCAAGCTGAAACCATTTTTCTCTTTTAAAATCTTTGATCAGTTTAACCTTATGCTTATTTACAGCAGTGCAGTGTTAGTCAGGCTGTCTTTGCATGACTGGAGTTGATCTAGTATGATGCAGCTTGGTTTCTGATCTGTACTAAAAGGTGGGAACATGTTTCCAAAATACAAATTTTTTAATGAACTCCCTTTTGATTTTATTTCATTTTAAGTTTTATTGCTGACTTATAAGGCACTATTCGAACAGGCTCCTTAGTGTGTCTGAAGTCCTAAAGCCTTATGTGCCCTCCTGGTACCTGATATCCAATGAAGACTTGTTTTTTGGCAGTCCCAAATCTGATGAAACATAATTGGTTGTAGCTCCTAAACTGTGGATTAAAATGCTCCAAAACATCAGATGGGCTCAGTCACATCTGCTCTTAGAGGCTTTGAATACTGGATGAGAGAAACGGTTAAACCAATGGGTGGGGTTATCTTTTCGCACCTCTGTACTCTTCTGAGGTCAACATTGCAGTTGTTTTAAATGAACGTGTCAACCCGAACATCAAACAGCAGAAGTTATAGCTGGTTTATTTGTAAACCTGTTCAGCTTGAAAATTAATAAGAGCCCCCCTAGTCATCTTTGATTAGCGCTGCAGATTTACTCTCTCAAAGTCCACATGAGTGGATGAAGAAACATCCAAAAACACTGATGGTTGAGGCTTCCCAGTTTTTAGAGTTATAACAAAAGGAATAAACCATATATTTAGCTTTATAGAGATAACTGCTGATACTTTTATAAAAAAAAAAAGTATTTAATTGAAAGTTGTCTAAAAGTTTATTACTACTGTTAATTCTCAATAATAAAGTGCTTGCTGCCCACATAAATATTTTTAGCTCTCGTTTAATTCTCTGCCCACAGCAGTGGACATCTGATTTTCATACCTGTAGGCTGCGATCTCCATGTCTCTTGCCATTTTCTCAGTGAGCAGCTCCTTGTATTCCTCACACTGCTCTTTTATCTGGGATTTGAAGTCAGCCTCCTGCTGCTTCATTTCTGTTATAGCAAACTGAAATATGGGCAAAGATTAGTGTATAATAGAAAAAAACAAAGATAACAGAAAATCCATCCAAACTGATAAAGACTGCATCAATCCTCTCTCTCATATACCTCTAACTCTGCAGTCTCTTCTGTGTAAGTTGCCCTCTTCACCTCAACTTCATCCAGCAGGTCCTCCTTTCTCTTCTCAAGATCATCTAGCTCCTTCTGTAGCTCTGAAATCTGCAGAAATACATGCAGCACCACCTGTTTATTTAAGCAGACTAACTTTATGTTCAGACCTTAAGCATACACTAGGTGGACTTTTAATAAATAAATAATAACACACTAGAATCTGGCATAAAACCTTTAGCTTATAACTGTTTAACCTCCTTAAATGTAATTTTCTTTAAATGTATTGGGTGTTTATAAATCCTTCCATTTAGTACAAAGTTATATTTTTGACCACTTGATGACCACAAATCCCAAAGTTTCTTGTCGCGTAGCTCTGATTTAGCCCTATTAGAGCTGTTTAACAAGGCCTTCAACCATGTCAGTACAATGCGTCACCAATGTGATCCAGATGGAAATATCTGGATGTATACCTAATGGATTGCCATCAAAATTCATGCAGACATTCATTGTTTCCAGATGAGGACTCTCACTGATTTTGGCAATCCCCCTGATCATTCGTACAGCGCTACCACAAAGTTCACATTTGTGGTTGAAATATTTCCGCAATAATTGGATGAATTGCAATGGTCAGCATAACTGTAAAACTTTAATTTCAATGGAGGCTGCAAACAAGAAAGAGGAGGGATCAATTTGCAAATCATAAAACTACAGTAATGAGTTACAAGGGGTCGGTTAGTTAAAAACCACCACTGGAAACCTATTATAATACTTTATATAAGAGCTGAAGTACATTTTAATGTTACATATTTTAATTAGAAACAGCTTTCTTTAAAGTGAATTTAATATATAGTTCATTATTTTTCTGTTTTTTAAATATATTTTCGGATGAATATTTCCCAGCTAATAATTTAAAGGAGTACTACATCTCCATTAATAACACTCCACTTTTTAAGGCACTATTTAAAACAACCTGAAAGGAATCTGTTAATGGGACAACTAGTCTTTGTGGACTAATTTGGACTTGGAAGGTAAAATTGTAAAATTTAGAAGAGAAGCAGAAGGAAATATTAAGAGAAAGACCTACTTTTGTTCAGGCTGTTTTAAAAACTGCCCTGTTTTGCATAGCGAGAAAGATTTCACTGTCATCCACACAATGAAAGATAACAAGAGAATACAGAACAACATGGTTGTAAAATAAATATAACCTCAAATTGTTAAAATAGTCTGATAGAAAGATCGTTTCAACTGTTACTGATAAGCAGACTTTAAGAAGCAGTACAAAGCTTTTTAATGATACTGCCACCTGTGACCAAAACACAGAACTGCAGCACTCTTCTGCTCATTCTTGTGTCTCGTGCTTGTACTTGACACATGCTTGTTTTTTTGCTTTTTTTTACTTGCATGGAGTTGCCTTTGGTGTCTGAGTTGAGCAGGATGCTGGTCGATTGTTTGCTAGATTGGACCCATTTAACGTGAACATCCTTGCCCATTTAACGTGAACATCCAGATCTTGCAAACAGTGCGGGAAGTTCCGACATTAATAACAATCAGGGAAACTAGGCGACAGACTTTTAGATGCATCGGCTCTGGACTACTGAGGCGTCACTCTACCTGTCAAACCATGTTTTTCTGGGGCTGCTCAGTGTCGTAGTGGGTAGCACTGCTGCCTTGCAGAAAGAAGGTTCCGGGTACAATTCCCAGCCCAGGATCTTTCTGCATAAAGTTTGCATGTTCTCTCGGATTTAAGGTCATCTTTTTGAAGAGTGAACAATTATTGTTGCTGAGAATACACCAACATTTCTTTGGCTTAACAAAATAACCCATTATGAGAAAAAGGGTTTTGTCTTGATAGGTTTTAATATCTTCTGGATCTTTGATTTTCAGATCCCTTTTCTGCCTTTTTAGTGTTACAATTTGTGTATTGGTGTTACCAATACCAATCATTTCTACCTGACAACCCTGAGTGTGAAGGTGGCATATTTTATATACATAGGCTCCTTGTTCAAACCAGGAAAGGCCACATGGACTACTCTCCACAAAATGCGATTTTGGTCATCTTTCTTGATTAACGTTGTTCATTATTCATCTTTAGTAAGTGTTGCTGCTTGTACAGCTTTTTGACCAGTTAGGTAGGAGAGCGGGAAACGATGGTAAACGAACCATGGCAAACTGCTTATGTTTCTAACATTTCATCCACTTAAACTTGCAAACACACAAGTCAAATTCAAGTGCGTACCCTCAAGAAAAAGCATTAAAAGGAGTCCTAATGATCCCTATGTAACCTTTTTTTCTTCTAAACATTATTAAAAATGAATTTAAAGACAATTTCAGACAGATTGTTTTTGTCAGATAGCAGGCTATGACTCCTTTAATTTGACGATTTTCTCCCAGGTGGCAAAACTCTGGACAGAACATAGCTATATTTGGTAAAGTGAGTTAACAGACAAGAGAGTCTGAGAACTTGCAGCTTTAAACAATAGGTCTGGTTCCTGGGTGCATAGTAAAAGCTTTTGCACAGCATTGAACAGAGTAACCTATATTATTGTAACACAGTTTGTGCAATCACAAATCACAAATAAAGGCAGCTAACAGAAATAGGTATGGTAATTTTTTCAGGAGCATCCCTCCCTCATTGTCAGTATCGGTGTTGTCCTGCCATGAGTAACTGCAGCAATCGTAGAAGTTCAACAATTATCAGTCGTACCTAGATGGGATCAGGCTCACATTTCAGAGAAACCTCCAAGCAGAAGACAACCTGTTTCCCACTCCTGCAATCCTGATGACTTCCAAGCCAGTATAAGTTCTCTCCTTCCTTTCCCTTTGGCATGATAAGTGGAGTGGAGTCATGTATGTATATGCAAGTAGTGGCATTGGACGCCATCACAGCCTGTTCTATTATATACAGCCCTGAGTCAAGGCTGATTTCACTGCAATGTGTTTGTTTGGTCATGTTGTGTCTCAGTGAGAAACCAGACCCTGAGAATCCATCAGAGGCGAGAGGGGAAACAGAGCAGATCGAGCCGAGCTGTCCATCCGTCAGGTGGCGCTGACCTGAGCGGGGCTCGTGTTGGAGAGAAGTAGATGATGTCGGAGGGGCCGTGCTGTGGTTTCAGAGGCTCTGTGTTTATTTAGAGAGCTGGAAGTGGAGCCACAGCTTCGGTAATGAGAACCAAACCACCATGTTTGTTACAGATGTGGTCAGGTGCCAGCTGTGGTGAGACCGCTGATGGATGTTAAAGAGAGCAAGGCAGACTGAGAAGGAGGAGGTTTCTAGTCCCATCTGCTCACTTCACCTGAGTCTCATTATCTTTCAGTAATGTTATAAAGGGTTTTCTTTCGGGGATATTTTCTCTCAGAATGTGGGACATAATGTTTGATTTAGATTTATTTCCACTTTTCAAATTGGAACATATGTCTTGAGGCAGTGTGTGTATAAACTTTTAAGACTTTTATGACTCTGAAGCCAATCTGAAAGCCTGTGCTTAATAACCGAGGCCACTGAGGGAGATAAATCCTGTCTGAGCTGCAGACAGGCTCTTCACCTCTCCTGCAGAAATCGTCCTCAAAGTAAACACACTGCTCAGCAGGATCTCCCACACTGCTGCTCCCCTGTCACTTCTCTTTGCTCCTTCATCTGCGGTTGGAAACCATTCTTCTCTAGCCAATGGATGACATGAAGCCAGTTGTGGATTTAAAGCATGATCTGTTTCTGTGTTGCTAAAGAAGCACATTATTTATTATGAAATGATCTGGACCATTTTGTTGTAAAACAAAAGATAATTTAAAAGAGTTAAATATAAAGGTTTTCTTTCTAGCAGTGCTGGCTGTTAGCTTACAAAATATGTCTTATCAGCAACTTCCTGGTGATAAAACTGCCAAAGCTCTTGAAAAATGACCAACCTTGAAGTAAAAAACATGCTTTTTTAAACTTCTCTGATTTCTCAAGAGTGAGTGGAAACCAATGGTAGAAGTCTGAGCTCTAAAAGGCTTTGTTGCTATTAGACCAAACCCTCCATTACCTTTGACCAGCAAACTTATTTCTTTTAACTTGTGTTTTTGTCAACTATGCTTGGAAATCTTCAACTGACTTGAAAATCTAGGAGACTTTTTGTCATTAGATCTTCCATTAGCCAATAGCTTATTTTACAAGAGAACAGTTAAATCATTACCTCAAAACTTTAACATAAACATTACTTAAACTGAAATTATTCTATTGAAAATCTAAGAGTCCAGGATTTCTACTAGAGTGTCATTGGTCCTAAAACGCTGGCATGGGCTGGACTTAGCGTATTAATAAAGAATCCAGAGCATATGTCCAAAGATAGCCTAACTTATGCATAACGCACGGCAGCGTTTGCCCATGATGCATAAGCCTGTGTCCTGAGGGGGGCAGCAATGTGTCCAGAGGTGCCCGGCCTGCATAAAAAGATTTATTTCATCACGGTATTAACCTAGCTGCTGTTTACTGCCCACCAAAAAAATACAAATAAATAAAAAGAAGGACAGAAGGTTTGCAGTCGCAGCAGATTCAGCATCATGTCTGCTAGGATGTTTGATGGTTGTGGCCGTTGGTGCGTGAACGCAGAGAGGATCCCTCACACTCACCGTCTCGCTCACCCTATGATGGGTGTAAGTGACTATCATCCAAAAATTAGTCACAGAGAGGAGAGCAGGGGTCTGTTCAACTTGTTGAAGCCAAGGAGGACACGTAAAGCTTTACTGCAGTAAGGGTTTATTATACCCTTTTCCTGAGTAGCAATGTACTATAGACTTGCAGACTTAACTGGCTTTAAACTTGCGATCAAAATATTGGCACCCTGCCTTAGCCTATCTCTGTGTCAAACAAACAAACACAACCCTAGGCAGATCCAGGTGATATTCATTAGACAATCATTTAGCTAAAGACACATGCCAACACCCACTTTCAGCTCCACCCACATCTATACATACCTCTAACACATGCACCCTACCCCTAGTGACAAGACAAAAAATGCATCCTTGCCTCTACAATGGGGATGAAGTCTGGAGAATTGACAGTTTTCTTCTCTGAGCCCCCTTTTATACCAAAAACGCTGCCAATATGCCATTAAACAGTAGCTGTAAGTAAGAAACAAATTCAGCGGTGGTCCTGGAACACGTCAAATACGTTGATATACGTTGGAGAAAAATTCTTGACAAGTTACGCATAAGTTATGCACAAGTTTCTCATAGATTATGGATAAGATTGATGCCACGACTTATGAGCAACTTACACTTAATGTACATCAACAATCAGATAACTTATCTGTAAATTATGGCCAAAGTATGGCATAGGGCGGGAAATTTGGAGCATCTTCGAAAATTGCTCAACGTGCTTGCCAATGCTGACGTGTGTCCGCGTGTTTCAGCATACATCAGCGTGCTCATAACTTATACAAAACGTACCCATAACACATCCAACGTATGGCAGCATTTTAGCCAGATTTATTCATACGTCAGGCATACGCTGTCTAAATCTTCAAGGTGTGACAGTGTCTTTAGATTCAGATTTTAAGTTTAAAATCTTAAAACAGGTTTCCTTCAATTAAGGTTATGGTCCAATGTAAGGACTTAATCGTGACAAAAATGTTTTAAAAAATACACTTTCTCTCCCTATGCTAGATGTATTGTAAAATGTTGTCCATTTTGTTACCAATTAGTTCTTCAAAACACAACTATTCATTAACTTACTGAAGCTAAGTGGGATGGTAACAAAACTTCCAGGATATGTTTAAAAGTTTCTAGACTAAGGATAAAAAGTAATATTGCCTTAAAATACTGGAATGATCCACTGACTCATGTGAGATCAGTTCGGTGTTTTGAACAATTTAAAAAACATTCAAAACAACAGCTGCGGTTACCGTCTCTCTACTGTGGCTGAGCATCATGGGAAGCTGAATTTTATCAGATGGACCCTTTCTATATTATCTTTACATGCAGGTCTTGCCTCAGTGTTTGTGAGTTTTTCTGCAACGCTCTTCCATCCAATCCACCTCCAGGCACATGCTTATCCTCAGACTGGTTCTGGAGGTGTCTTTATAATTAAATATCAACTGGATATGTTCTGCCCCTGTCTTTCTGTGTGGCTAACGCTGTGAAAACCTTTAAACTGTAATTAAATTAATTTTTTTTTATTGGCACATTTATTGTCTTATCCAGCACTTTGTGATCTTTATCTGCAAATAGCCTTTCATGAATAAACTTTACTTACTAAATATTCAGGCTTTGATGCAAAGAAGCATGAAGCTGTTGGTGAAATTCGATTTCATTAAAACACAGGATTCTAAGTGCTCTTAGAAAATATAGTCCTACCTGGAGAAGTCTGTCATTTGAGCTGAACATAAAATGGGAAAATGGGAAAAATCTGTCTCTCTCTAACCTGGTATCAGGTAACGTGTTAATTAGTTATTTTAGGGGGGCCTTGCTTTTAAACAAATCCTGGATTTCCCAATGTTTTCATCTGTATGTCGAACCTGCATATTAAGAGAGCAGAGATGAATCTTTGTTTTCACAAGAAAATCTACAGCTAAACTCAGAACGCTTGAACCTTTTGTTGACAGAGATGTTCCACGAAATCAGCTGGTCTTTAGCCTGTTGGAGTCTAACCAGTAACTCGTTGGTTGGGAGCGTTTTTTCTTTTAATAAGTCGGACCTAATTACACTCACTCTCTGTTATTGTAAAGCAAATATTTTTTGTTCATAAATTCATCCAGGACTTGCATAAAAACATGATTTTTTTTAAGCCTGACACAGCCTCTTTCAAAACCACTTTGAATGGCTACATGTTTTATTTTTATTTTGATAACTCTCATTTGTAATGAAGTTAAAAAGAGAAGGAGGCCCACTCACCAAAGTCTTAATCTCATCCACATCAGTTATGTCTGTTGTATCTTTGACCACTGGCCAATCTGTTCCTCCCGCTTCCAGCGTCTGTCCATCATCTTTACCAGAGGAGGATGCTCTGAACCCCAGCTGAAGAAACAAACGATTAGCAGACAGTGCAGTTGTCTACAAGTTTGCAAAGTTGGAAAACAGAGATCGGACGAGAGGAGCCTCTCTTTGAGCCAAGTAAGTTCAGTTTGACAGACGGAGTAAAAAGACTATTTAGAATGTTGGATTGGTAAAGCTCTCCCTTCATGCACCTGATTTGTAATTACTTTGGAGGAAAGCATGCAGCTGAAACAAGCAGCATGAGGGGCGAGTGCACAGGTGTATGGGAGACAGCCAACAATCACCATTCCTGTTTAAATCCAACAGCAATCATTTTAACATCAAGACAATTGTGTCTCGTAATCGAGGCCAGGCGCAGACAGGACGCTGTCCAGCTGGCAGAGGAAGACGCTGAGTGGGAGGGAGAGAGTAAATAGATGGGATTTAAGCAGAAAAACCAGAATACAATCCCATCCACTCAGACACACAGATAATTCAAATATAAATGGGCCAGATATTCTTTTCTAATGCCTCTTAAAGCATACACTCTAAAGCAGAGAGGGAGCCTGGGAAGGCGGCCTGCAGTCTGATTACAGCCCTGACCTCTGAACCAGCAGACATCCTCACCCCAGATGGGGTCAGACCCACCGGAGTTCCATTCTGACCCCGATGCAGTACCTCCGAACATACAGAGGTGGACCAAAGGCATTCTGTCCAGGTCCAGGACTTCAGTCCTGATTCTCAGGTTTTCCTCCTCTGTTGTGTTAAGAGGTAAAGAAAACAAGTAGGGGTGTTGCGACGTGATTTGTGAAAGCTGAGATTTATGTGGAGACCCGAGCAGGCCGTTACAGAGGGGGGAGGAAGAGGAGGTGATCGGCCAAGGGGATGAGGAGCAGCTGTCTGAAGAACCTTCAATTTTATAATAATCTGTGCTGTAGCATTTTTTTCTTAAACAAGACTCACCATTAAAGGTTTAGAAATGTACAGATCTTAGTATAAAATTAACTGTCAGGCTTTGGAAAGAAAAAAAAAAGTACATTGTGTTTTATGAGTTTTACCTTGAAATATTTTTAGGTTTAAAGCCAGTGAGAGAGAACAGTGAATTTTAAACATGGTGTGTTTTGTGTCTTATGTTACTTATGTTTTGTACCTGGAGGCTCTGTGCCAGCTGGCAGTGGTACTCCTTTACATCCAAGGCTCTGGTGATGTCAGGGCTGCCAAACCTAATCGCAGCTGCTGCCAGAGTCCTTTCATCTGGCTGCAGCAGGCTCTGCACTTCCTGCATAGACATCCAACACACACAGAAACACACTGATCATTCTCTACAAAGCAGCAATTACATTCAGACACTACATATTATATACATTATTAGCCACAAGAAGGAAATGTACTGTAAGGCAATACTGAAAATCTGCTCTTAGTAATTTTTTTGACGGTTTGATATCCTAAGATATTCAAAATTACACTAAGGGAACATTTTAGTATTTAAACTTCGTTTAAAGAGGGAATGACAGGTACCATGAACTGCAAACCAATTTTACCGTGAGCCATGACAAAAGAGAGGTGAGGGTATGTGGAGAGAAGCCAACTTTTTCAGTGTGGAGCCACAGACCCAACATATTTCTGTATAGTTTCTCTGAGAATTGTAACATGGTTCCACAGCACCCCTAGAATATTTAAACGCTACATGTCCTGCAAACACATAGAGCCACAACAAACCTCCTGCTTTTAGGTCCTTAAAGCCTTAAACTTCTCTTAAAGTTCTATTTATTGACTATTCAAAGGTCAATAAATAGAACACAATACCATCAAATTGTGTTGTTTATTAATCAGTTTCACATGAGGAGTTGGTGTAAGCATTAACTTATCCTACCCCTCTTTGCCCCCATGCTTCACCATTGTTACCCTGCTGTTCTGAATTACATAGACATAGATCAAATATACTATAGGCTACAATATAGATATAGACATTTGTCATTTTTACAAAAGATGAATATTATTTGTTTTAACATTTGAGTACCGGTAGATATAATACACTTAACAGGAATGTATAATTATGACTACAGGAGCAAAAACAAAAATCATACCTTGTTTTAATTATTTAAAGGTCAAAGCTACAACTTTTTAATCAAAACATAATCATTTACAAAATAATACATACAATAAACATCTAATGTGGGGAAGAATAAAAGTATTATTTTTTATGTGCGTGTGTGTGTGTGTGTCGTGTCTGGAAATGAGGCAATAGGAACAGTTGTCCTAATGTCTGAAAGAGCCCAACATATTTTACTCTCAGTGGAGCATTATCGCTTTTGCCATAGTGCTCTGCTTGATATATACATGTAAATGGATTTATTATGGTTTATGTAGAGAATGATTCATGTTATGTGGACACATCAAAAAAGAAAAGAAAGAAAAGACAAAAGAGAGCTATTGATAATACTTCATCAGTCTGCTTCATCACCTGCAAAGAGAATATACATAGAAGTATTATTATACTGAAAATGATCCCTTTATTGTGCCACAATGGGGAAATTCTGGATAACTCTAAAGGTTGATGGGTCCAAATTGTATAAATATTAACTACAATGGTAACATTAACACTAAGAATTCTAAACAAACAGGAATAGCAGGTTGAAGTCAAGTGAAATGGAGCTCAGGTGTTGCCAGATAGTAGGGCTGTGATGATGCTGAGAAATGGATTCTTTTGGCATTAACTTTCTCAGTTCTAAGCAGAATAAAAAAAAAGCAAAACAAGGGTGAACGTTGATCGAGGTTCTGATTTTTAGTGCCAATTTAAGAAACCATGCAGATGTTGCCGTTTTCCTTCTGGATGGTTTCAATGTCTACAGTCACTGAATCGGATGAGCAGCTTTAACTGCAACTCTGTGGGTCATAATTATTTTTGTTTTCCATGAAAGAAGCTGAACATGAAATCATTACCTTTTGCATCAATTATTAAAGTATTGATATCTAATCAACATGAAGAAGTTATGAAGGAATGAAGCAGCTTGTCCTGCAACTGAAGGGTTTTCGGTTCAAGCCCCGGCCCCAGTTTTTCAACGTAGATCTGTCCTTGCGCAAGACACTTCACCCGGATTGCCGAGTGATTGATGATGGTCACAGGGCCTGGTGGCGCCTGTGTATGGTAGCCTCGCTTCTATCAGTGAGCCCCAAGGCAGCTGTGGCTACAATGTAGTTTGCCACCATGTGTGTGCATGAATGGTTGAATGACTGAATGTAGTGTAAAAAGCCTTGGTCAAGTCTCCTGATTTAAAAAAGCACTATACAAGTACAGGTAATTTACCAATGTTTCCTAATGAGGTAAGCAAACCTGTCAAATGGCCAGCAACCATTTTTATTGAAGAATGAAAGAAGAGCCGATGAAGTGCACCACCTACTGGCCAATAGGAGTTTACCTTGTAGCAAAACTGTGACAATACTTATTCTACCTATATTGATAGAGTCAACTGTGTATGACTGGTTAGAATAGTCGAAGATTGTGGGTTTGATTCCAGCTTCCCTCTGTCTCACACTGATTTGCCCCTGGGCAAGGCACTCAACCTGAAGTTGCCTACATGTTTGTCTGTTTCGTAGTAACACTGGGTGAAGTCAGTAGGACCAGAACAGCACTATATAAATGTGATCAATTTACTAATAAAAATTACTAAAAGAATAAAAATATGACATATTATTTCCAATCAAAACCTTTTTTTTTTTTTTTACAATGGTTTGAAATGTTTATGTCTGGACATTACTTCAGCTCTTTAATTCCTTCTGGTGGTTTTTACAATTTAAGGCTTAAAGTCAGCACTTACCTTTTGAAGCTGAAAAACATCTGCAGCATCTTCAACCTCTGCATTGATTGCTTCAATATTCAATGCATTCAGTTGCACATTAATTATCCAGATGCAACAGGAAAAAAAAAATTCTGCTGAAAAATGACATGGCTTCTGATTTAACAAATTAAAATTGGACACATGGGGGTCATCACATTAACGGTCGATAAGAAGAAGAATTTTATTCTTTTATTTGGGTTTTAGCCATATTTCCCACATTGTGAGTCATGCAGGTAGGTCCAGGGGGAGAAAAAAAAAGAGCAATGGAGTTTCTCCTGCTTCAGCTGTGAAGCTGGGCTGTGTCTGTCATCTTCTGGTGAGGAGGAGGATAACTGAACGGTGCAGAAAAGCAGGGCTGTGCAGCGATGAGGCATGGGTGCAAACATTCATTTTGAAGGATCACCTCAGAGGTTTTTCAAAGGAACAAGTAAACAGTAGATACTGGTGTATTTTAAGTTACTTAAACATTAGTATTGTCTTTGTCCCTACAGCCAAAGGAAACTCTTCACAGTGTAAATTAGTTCTCAACACATATATAAAAGTTTAAGTTTCTAAGTGTTTTAAGCTCAAATGGAAACTGCAGTTCTCAACGAGGAAACTTAAAATAGCCACCACTTCTCCTAAAAGATGGTTCTGAATAGGTTATATGGAAAATTACTGAGCCATCTAAGAACTGTAGCTGAAGGATGGATGAATGGATGGATGGATGGAAGGGTTCAAAACCAATTTTAAATATTTTTTTTTTTTACAACAATAAACTGTTACCGTTTTATCAGAAAGATCTCTCACCGTCTTATGCTGGGCCTCCATGTTGGCCAGCTGTTCCTCATAGACTGCCACTTGCTCCCTCAGTGCCAGGCACTCTGCTGTGACAGCATCTACCACCTGCAGAGGCAATCAAGCAAGCAGAAAAAACAGAATGAGATAAGTTTGAGTCTATAGTTTATTAAAATGCTAAAACTGCGTTTTCTTGACATACTATAGTGTTTTTGCACCACTATCACATGTGTATCTAACAAAAGATGTCGACACTGCATTGCAGAGGAAAAAGATAAAAAAGAAACCAGCTAGACGCAAAAGCCCTGTTGCCCAATAGATCTGCCAGCAGGGGTTCTCAGCTCACATGCTTCCTTTAATGATTAATCAGTGCTGGGTGCAGGCGCAGACAGTGCCTGCATTTCTGTTTCCATACAAGAGTTGGTGGCATAAATAAGAACCGTCTCTAGGAAGATGGAATATGGAAACAATCTTTAGCCATAGTTATTCTCTACCTTCTTTCACGTGAAAAAAATACCTGAGAGACTAAGGTTTGAGCATCTGTGTCTGTAAATCTGTTTAAAACGCTTCTGTTGTCCCTGTGTGAGAAACTCGTGACTATAAAAACTCTTGTGTATTTTTGCAAAATATTACTACTTGTCAGGGCATTAACCCTATTGGACAGTGATGCCAAAAGAAGGATAGACAGAGGTTGTTGCTTGACATTTAGAGTACATGTCCCAGGATGGAGAAAATAAGAAATAATGTCAGAAATTCACATTTATAGAAATATTACCAACAACATTTAACAAAATGTAGTATGAAGGTGCATCAGATGAAAATATGAATGTGGCACTAAAAATATAATGCCAGTAATTCAACGGCGGCCTTTTAAATTGACTGTTTTTAGAGCAGTAGAGCCCCTTGGGGCGCTGCTTTGTGACACTATACTGCATTGCCTTTTTCTATTTAAATATTGACCTTCAGCCACTGTCATAAACTTTAAATATGTCTATACTGCGTAAAAGCACTGTGATTCTTTATAATGGAGAGCATTGAATTGGATCCCTTTGGATGAGGCTCTGATCATCAGGGCCCAGGAGCTGTGCTCTATATATTAGATGGAAAATTTCTATTTTGATATATAGAGCTTTATGACAAATATGCATACAAAAAACTTGAATCTACAACTGAAAACTCTATGTGTAAATCATCATACCCATTGTGGATATGTTACAGTCACCCTGCTCTGCTTCACAACAATATTTTTAATGTTTATATGTAAAACAAAATCTTCCTACTCTGACAATTCACTCATAATGTTTATTTGGACTTGCTGTAAATGTTAAGAATTGAGGTGCATATTTGGAAACTTTGAAAGTCATTGCATTTAACAGGTGTAAGATAACTAGTCCGGAAAATTTGCTTTTCTGGTAGGGAGAAGAAGAGCTTGCAGTGGGTTAATATGTGCAATATTCCCTTATCTCCTCCACATCTCTGCTCTTCATCTATTTTCCTGCCAATTTCCCAACTAAAACCTTGTCGCACTGCAGCTGCAACCAATTCAGAACCAAAGAATTGAGCCAGCAGGGACATCACGCCACCATATTATGAAAAGCATGACATCTGTAAGGGAGAAATGAAAGCCTCTCCTACATCTGGTCCAGCTGCAGGCGTGTGTGAGGAGGGGGTGGGTTCTTGTGGGATTGTTGGAAAGTTGTTGGTTGTGTTGCAGATCAACAACTACAGGTTGATTGAACAAGAGTCCATCTGACTCACAGACTCATTCCTTTAACAGTACTGCCCCCTAGGGGTCAAATGCATCATTAGGATTTCAACATTTTCTTAATGGTATCAGTAATGAATGTTGAAAGTGTTATGTTTTCAAAATGTCTTTGGAAGTATTTAGCTTAGGATTTTAGCTTTTAATTTTATAACTTAAGTTATCAGTTTTATTTATTTTATTTGCATCAGTAAATCAAAAGCTGAGAAAAAAAAAAACTTTCATAATAAAGGGGGGGGGGGTGATTAAACAGTGGATGAACCGTACCTCTGCAACATCTTGTTGTCGCTGTTGGACAAGGAGCCGCTGATGTGCAGCCTTTTCGTAATCTTTCTGTAGAGATTTAAGTTCTTCTTTCAGTTCCTCTGTGTCACAAATGATCTCATCCTGCATTCAGAAGACAGTGAAAGCAAAAAATTATTCTGATTTCTATTGAGCACTATACAAGCTGTTATGGAAGCAATGGAGTAGGAGATGTTTTTGTTTCATCATATATGCACAGTTGCACACAAACCCAGATGTTCTCCTACCCTCTGCTTGCAGAGTCTTTCTGCAGCTGCTTCCAAACTGTACTCAGGCTTCACTAAAGTGGAGCTGATGCTGGGGGAGATGTGTTGACCATTACGATTGTCCTTCAGGTCAGTGATTTGGCATTCAAGTGAGTCATTCTCCTCCTCCAAACAACGGGCCTGAAAGGAGCGGACAGAGAAATAAAAAGGCATGAAAGCAAAGAAAATAAAAGGCTGTAGACTTGTTGAAGTTAGTGTCTGTCCACACCAACTCAATTAGTTTGACCAGCCGGTCATTAAGGGCAGCGATGGTGGTCCGCTCCTGTGCAAACCGGTCCAGACCTTCTCTGTTCAGAGCTTTTGCTGCTATGAAGTCTATTGTATCACAGCCACACTTCTCTACAGCTTCACTCCTGCAAGAAAAACAAACAAAAAAGGCTGAAGGATTGGAGATTTTTTTGTTTTTGCATCTGTTAAGCATCAAAGAAGAAAAATCTTTACTTCCTACCTTCTTGATAGAAAAGGTTTTGATGCAAAGGTATGCAAAAAAGCTTTACATACCAATGTAAAAGTTTATTATTAGAACAAAATGTGTTTACTTTCATTATATATGATATTATTATTATAATTATAGGAATGTATAATACATTCCTATAATTCAATTCAATTCAGTTTATTCATATATGCTGATGAAGATTCTCAGTCATCCAGGTAACAGTCATTCTGTAAAAGTTTAAAAAACTATCCACTGGACTTGGTTTCCAAGATTTGAAGACGTTTTGCTACCTCTCCAGGAAGCTTTCTCAATTCAAATGTCAATTCAAAAGTTCAGACAGACCATTCTCATTAAATGACTGTAATATTTAGAATGTATATCTCTGTGTGTTGCACCCTGACCTGGCAGAGGGTCGGTACCATCCTGCACGCTGCAGCCTTCCTCCATTTGGGCTCCACCTGTCGTCCTCAAACAGCTTGCGATAAGAAGAGACTCTGAGCATAGCCATGGCTGCTGATCGGTTCAAGATTCAAACAGCAACTGGCAAATATTGTCAGCAGCTCTTGACTTGGTTTTATAATAACAGGGGATATGAATGTGGCATTTAGGTGTTGCTCACTAATTATAGCATAAACCTCACCCAGGGAGGACTTCACATCTAGCTGAGGAATAAACCACTTAATCAACCAGACAGTTTTTTTCCCACTCTTCCTGTAATGAATGTAGCAACTATCAGTTACTTTGAATGATATTATTGTTCATCAATCTCAGTTGACCTTATATGTAATTGATCAGGACTGAAGAATTTTATGAATTACAAAAATAAAGGGAAAATAAGTATATATTTGAAAACTTAAGCATTAGTAAGTGGCAAAGACATGATTTGAATCATTTGATGAAGTATGTATTTATAGGACAGCTGCAGGAAACCTTTTTCTGTGGCGAGGTAAAGAAGTAAATAGTTTTAAACAGATCTCAGATCTTTTACTCTGATATGGAAATATAAACCTAAACAATGATTTCTTTGTTTAGTTCTGGTCTAAGAAAAAAAAATGGGTCAGCAGGTTTCTAATGACCTAAGGGGCCTATATGGATTATAATTCTGTAATGTGTTCAGCAGGTTGCTTCAGCCGGTGTTGGTTAGGACTTCACAGGAGCATTTTAACTAGTTACCCCTGCCTGATAATCTGTCTCTTTAAAAACCTAAACACCAGAGCAATAACCTAACTGTTGGAAACTAAAGGCAATACAGCGGTTATCGTTCATCCTGCGTTCATAAACTCTAAGCATATAGAGGTGGATGATAAGAAAAATGGAAAAAGGAAAAACTTTGTGGCTGTCATGATGGGAACATGACTAGAGATTGGAAAGTGATCAGTCGCCCGTTTTTTTGTCATCTTTTTTTGTAGTTTGCTGGTTAGGAGCTATATAGCTTGCAAAGTAGACAAGAGCATGAGAAAAAAAATAAGTTGAACATAAGCTGGACTGGCTGCTGTTCAGAAGGTGGTGGACATAAGAGTGCTTCTAAACCAAGTTCTAGCATCACCAATACTTTAAGACCCACTTCAATTTTTATACAGTTCATAGGGAACTCAGTGAAATATTTTGCTCTTCACCCCATCTCTAAGGGAGAGCCCATCAACCCTGCAGAGGAAGCTCATTTCAGCCGCTTGTATCCGGGGTCTCTCCCAGGTTCTTTCTGTCATAATCCAGATTTCATGACCATAGGTGAGTAGAGGAAAGCATTATAGCAGCAGCCACACTCATCCGTCTATGGATCTCCCCCTCTATTCTCCTCTCACTCATGAACAGGACCTCAACATACTTCACTCCTCCACTCGAGGCAGGAAATCTCCTCCATCCTGAATAATACAAGCCAGTCAAGAAGCATGGCCTAAGCCGCTTCACACTGGACTGCGAACTGCCACAGTGCCTGCTTTAGATCTTGGCCAGAGGGAGCCAGCAGAACCACATCATCAGCAAAAAACAAGAATGAGACCCTCTGGCCCTTGGTTATGCCTAGAAATACTGTACATAAGGTTGTGAACAGGACTGGTGACAGAGGACTGGTTGGGCAAACTCCCATGAACCCTCAAGTAGCCTGCACATTTCCACAGACGGGAGGAAAACCACACTGCTCCTCCCTAAGCGTCACCCCTAGGAACACTGAAAAGAACTTGTACTATGAACTGGCATTTGGTCCGTAGACTGAAACAAGTCAGAGACCTCCCTCCCGAAAGCGAAGGGATGCAACCTTCTCATCCACCGGTGTAAACTCAAATATGAGACGGTGGAGTTGGGGGGAGACAAGCAGACCCAGCCCCACCCTCCGTCTCTCCCCGCCTGGCCACTGCAGAGTAGAAGAGAGTCCAGCCTCTCAATGCGCTGGGTTCCAGAGCCCATGCTATGTGGGGAGGCAAGTCCGACTATTTCTAGTCAGAATTGCGGCACCTCCTGCACAAGCTCAGGTTTCTAGCCCCCTAGAGGCAGACTTTTATCTATGGATCAAGTCATCGAAGCCTCTGCCCGATGCCCAACCCTCTCTTGAACTGCTACCTCCACCACAATATGGTTGAGGTGTTTCAGTGCCTGGATGATCCCAGAGGCTATGTTCTCATTGGCTTAAATACTCCTGGTAGGGTCTCCCACACAAACAGGCTCTGGGTGACGGGTAAGACAAGGGGTGGCTCAAAAAGCCCCTGCAATGACAAAGTCAAGGCACATAATGTTGCCTGGTATGGTGGAGCCAAGACCCCACCCTGGAGCTAGGCCTGGGGTTAGTTGCTGGGCACCAGGTGGTTGGGTTCTTCCTTGGGGGGGCTGGTTTGGCCCAGCCTGAAGCACTGATATGTCGGCACCGGTCCATGAGGACCTCTTAATACAGAGGTGGACCTTGCAGCCCCTATATACAACATTTTACATCCCAATTTTGCCTTATTTGCTGATAAATGCTGTTAATGTCAAGACAACAAAAATGGTAACTTGAGCGATAAAAGGTTTAGAAGAAAACCACACATCTCTGAAAGACGTTACAGAAATTCCTGCCCTCACTTTAGCAATGACACAGATAAATCATTCATCAATTCATGGATCTTTACACATTATGCATAAATAAATGGACAATCTTTCACATTTGTAAAGATCACATTGCAAATGTGAATGTTATTCATAAATAACTTTTCCTGTTAGGGATTATATAATAGTTATGTAAACTGCAGCTATAAGCTGTCCATCAACCAATAAAATGTTTTAATCTGCATCCACAGTTCTGGCAAAAAAAACTAAGTTCTTCAATGAGATTATGCAGGAAATAAATGAATTTTTCAAATGGTCCTGGCTTCTTTAAAGATATTTTGACTGTAGTATAATGCAAGGCTATTATGCTAAGTTTTAAGAGCCAACGTTAAAGTGAATGATCATTTTTTTAAGTTCCTTGAGGTCAAAAGAAAATACATGACAATAACAACTTTTCATGTAGTTTTATTCCTTTTAAATAAATTAAAAAGTACCCAAAACATTTAAGTAGCTGTTAAACGTACCTTAAACCTAGGAAATAAAAGAAATAAAAAGGAGATTAACATCAGTTATATCTAGAAATTTGAGATATCTGATCATGTTTTGTTTGCGATGAAAACCGTCTTTCTACAGAAAGGGTAAACAGTTTGTCTTTCCTCAAACACAAACCATAATTTGGCAAAAGTCACAATAGCTTTTTTTTCTAATTTAAGTCAGCATTTTCACCCTAGTGTGTTCACATCATCTCCAAGTAGCTTCATATGTTTAGTTTTCCTGCAACATCTTACTGGGTCTTTCTAGTTTCAGTAAAGTTACACAAGACACCGATTGAAGGGTGATGGTTGTGAAAACTGTAGCCGACTTGAGCGGATAGAAACCGTTGGAAAGGAAACGCTAAAAAAAAAAAAAAAACATGGGGGCGCAAAGTTTCCTTATTTCTATAATGTTTTGCAAGACAGGAAACCGGAAAAAGGAAAAGATAAAAAAAAAAAAAAAAAAAAAACTCAGTGGCACAGCTGAGACAAGAGTACAAAAATATAGAGCAATGAATCATTAAATCTTGGTAGATGTGCTCCAAGAAAACTATGCAGCACTAAGGAGAGCATCACACGGCAAACACTCAATACGACTACAGTTTTAGACGTGCGGGGGGACACATGTAAACAAACACGGATCTAAACAGTACCACTCTCATGGCTCACAAGAGACAACATCACAGAATCTTACCGCCAGACTGTCAGACATTCATGAAACACAAAACTTTCACTATTTACACATTTGTGAGACGCCTGGAGCCTCAAAGGGCAAGAATTTAGTGTAATAAACCTCTGTAAATACAGAACTGAAGGTAATGAGGACAGCTGTGCTTACAGAAAAACAAAGCAAAACCTCATGCTTTCTGTAATACCGGCACACAAGTAAATAAAACTAGACAAAAAAAAAAGAGAAAGTTTAAATGGTGCAAAACTCTGTGGAACAAATATATAAATAACAGTTAAAATACAACAGATGTTAGCCAATAAATTCTATTGTCTCCTCAGCTAAAATGCAACATATGATTGTCATTACTCATCTTAAGCATAATCATTCTTAGTAAATGAGTCGTTTCAAAAGACATGACACATCAGTATGCTTACAAAAGCAGTATTTAACTTCTACCACTTCAGGAAGTGGCATTCCTGTCTTTAGTGTGAGTCTTTCTAGATATATACACACACACACAGTGTTTCCATATTCACTCCACTCACTGGTTTTGGCATGAGCACCTTCAAAAAAAAAAAAAAAAGTCATCAGACAGCGAGGACCAATCTCTTCTGAGGGAATTCTTCCTTAAGTGAATGCAAAGTGCATAGCATCAGTCCATCTCTATCCATCCAGATCTTTTAACGGGGCATCAGCGTGTGTGAAAAGAAGACATGATAGTTGCTAAAAATCTGGGACGTCCCTGATGCCTCTAATAACTGGGATGGTGGAAGGTAAGGTGCAGCGAGAGCGCTCTGGTCTCCGACGGATGACAGAATTAAAAAGCATGTCTGGGATAATTGCACTGAAGAAGCAGAGGTGAGCATAAACACCAAAGCCAGCCCTCCGCCATGAGGACTCCCCTGTTAGTCCTCGTCTCCAGACATGAGGAAACCAAGGATAAAGTTGATGGCTTTCTGTCGGTCTTGACTCGACTGCCTGCTGGCCACGTTAGGCGGCGGTCGGATGAGGAGGCTGGCAAAGAGGGTAGCTAGAAACACAAGATCCAAAAACCATGACTGTCGGTTCGCATTTATTCATTTGCATGACATGAATTATTGTTTGCTTGCACCGTTCTCACATCTTTGTTTCAATCACTTATTAATATCAAATAATATTCATAATTATTTTTATTAATATTCAATGCTCATTTGATTACATTCATTCTTGCAAGTTCTGATTCATCAATTCATTTAATTCTCACCTATGAATAATTCATTTCATTATTGGTTCATATTTGATCCTTTAAACTCAGTCCTTTTATTGATTTTTTTTTTTCCCCGTAGGTTCCCCTCATTATTCACCCTTTTCACTTATGCTTTTATTCAATTCAATTTTTCACTAAACCTCTGTATTTTTCTTTTCCCCATTGAAATGTTATTCTAATTACTTTTATTCACCTCAACACACGGTGCATCTCCTTTGTTTCTCCATGTTGTTATTTTTGTTTGTTCTTGGTCATTTAATCCAAAAGACCTTTTTGACTTGTGGCATCAGTCGTCTTTTTTATTGACATCAATAGGTTAGGTAAGCCAATAAAAATATAAACTCCACCCCTGGACCTACTGTAGGAGACAAAAAGCTGGCAAATATAGCTTGACTTTTAGACAATGTTTCCCATCAAATGCAGGGAGCTGTGGCAGAGCTGGAGAGTTCCTTTAATGACAGATGGCTTCACCATAGCTGCACGAGGGAGCATTCTGCAGATCCTTCCTACTTCTTTTATAAGTTATAACATCACTGATGGCAACAAACGAATTATTTGCAACTGTACTGCTGTTTTAATGCAGAAACACAGTTTTATTGTATATCTGATGTAATATTACCCTACTCTTTTGTTTTAATATCCTATTTTTAATAAATGCACCCTGTTGTCATATCTTATATTCCTTACTTTGCTCTATATTAATTTCCCTGCTGTTGCATAATATATTATATTGGTTAAATTGGTTTTATTTCACTCATTTATTCAATTGTTTATTCCTGCATTCTTGTCAACTGGGTGACTCATTCATTTTAATTCATCCTGATATACTTGCATATTTTGTAAGCATCTTTTTTAATTATCATTAGCAGTTCATACTAGTTTTGATTATTCATTGGTATTTATCACGATTTATTTTGTTCCTTTTGATTTATTTGGTTTATGCATTTAAGTTGACACTATTCTTTCATTATTAAGCAATGTCATTTCTCCGCCTGTATATGCAGACAAGTTTTTTTGTTTGGGGGTTTTGTCTCTATTTTCAAGTGAATTTAGTTAATTTGGAAATTGGTTTGGATTGGTTGATGTTAACTGGTCTCTTTTGTGTGTATTTGCTTGATTATTTTATTGGTGTTTGTCAAAGACTCTGAAATAAATTCCTATTCATTCACTCATTCGTTTTATTTGTTCAGATTCTCTTAAATTTCATCCATTCATAAATTGTTCATTATCATTTAACATCTCATTTTCACCTTTGTTCCAGTTCTTTTAGTTCATTTTTTCCACTAAACACACTGAATAAATTCAAATTCAGTATGGTAGATATAATCAGACAGAAGCCGCTCTCTCTTACCTATGAGGCTAGCTGTTAGGTTGTTGTTGTTTGAGTGCCTTAGCAGTTCTTTAAGAAAAGAAACCAAGTAGCGAAACACGTTCCGATGAGCACGGGGCAGCTGGGAGATCAGCTGTGAACAGAGACAGAGCTTCGTCATTAAGAGGATTGTTCATATTTTGCTGGATGACCACAGAAACAGAAGACCTGGCATCTCTGTACCTGCTTGCAGAGGCGGCTGTCATGAGAGCTGTCAAGGCACCGCTGGTACAGTTCATAACACACCACCGGCTCCGGCAAAGCCTCCAGAAATATCAGCAGAGCTTCAGCTACAGAGTGGTTACAACCAGCTGGGTGAGAAGTTAAGAAAGAACCAACATTTATGGAGTCTAATGGAGATCTATTGTGTTTGCACCAAGAAAAAAAATAATAAAAAAAAAGGTTCAGCCCACACGTAGTCTCCATGCTAACTTTTAACATTTTAGTAATGATTAGGCACAATTTAGATTATTTATAAATCAAAATTATTATAATGATCTATAATTTAGATAAAAAATTAGTTATAAGTTTCACATTGGAGCTGGAACTGGTAATAGATTAATAATTCAACATTAATCAGCATTTTCATAAAGTTTTAACAAAAGATGTCAATTTGGGACAACAATAAAAAGTTCTAACTTGTAAACATGTTATACAAACATAAACCACAGCAGGAACTGTGCCATAGCTGTGCTGCTGTTAAAAGATCCACAGTTACATATTTTATAGGTTTTGTTTTATTGTGTGCCTCAGAAGGTAACGGACACAAAAGAATCAGACTAATTTTTTTTTGTCATAGAAGTCTCTCTCTTCAGAGTTGAAAATCGCTTTGTTGGTACAGTATGCTGTATACCATCAGGTGTTTTCTTAGTGAACAATGTTTTTTTTTTTTCTACTGTCAGTTTTTCTTTCAGCAAATTATAACCTTGCCTCTTAAAAACATGGGAGGTTCATTTTACAGAGCTGAAATGATATGCAATAATATAATGTCTTCTCCAACTTCAGTTTCAGCAATTTCCCTCAATGCTGTCTAGAAGTACTTTGGGATCATATTTCTGAAGGGGGATAAGTCTGTGGCACTAGGAGCTGAGACCTGGCACAATTTAAGTGTTAGGAATGGTGTCTCCTTTTCTGGAGGAGCTCGGAGGAGCATATGAGACAACATGGGCAAGTTCTCTGTCCTGCACTTAGCTTTTAATGCTGATGGCAAATGGTCAGGAATGTTAGCCTGACCAGCCAGTTTGATTTACACAGTGTATAGAGTTCATAAGACCAATCAGATTATGCTAAACTGACTTATGACCCATGCAGGTGGTCTGATTGCTCAGGCTAAAGGGATAGAGCATTAAACTGTTACTATGCAGCACACATGTACATGAAATCAATCCCAATCTATGGATCAATAACAAATTATCTATGTCAGTTTACTCTGTTCAAATGAAATCCCAATAGGTGTTTTGGTGTCTATAATAATAATTTTCTCTTTACGTATTTTACACAAATGTCTTAGTATTTATTCAATTATATTTTCAAACACTTTTCAGACAGCTTTTTTAAATTATTTTCTTTTCATATGCCAAGTTACACTTAAACAAGTATTTTACTCAAACACTTTTTTATAATAAATAATTATAATGTTGAGGAATATATTTATTTTCAATTAAAGACCTTAATTCTCTATCAAATTAAACTCGTGTATTGACCTTGTTGCTATATTCTTTGAGTTATATTTCCCTTCTTGATGCCACCTGATCTGGAACCAAATATACCAATTCTATTCAGAGAGTAAAGCCCACCACCTGCAGAAATGGTGCCCACATCTGCCTTAGGCTGGATGAAACAGCCTCAGGTTATATCAGAACCACAGTCACCGTTCTGCAGCTGTCCCAGATCAAAGTATGTCTAAATCACAGTGACTAAAGACAGCTGCATGGCTGTCAAGTTTTAGCCCCTATTTTTATTTCGATCAACCTAAATGTCAGCAAATTTCATAGTATGACATGATAATCATCCTAAAAAGCCTGAGGAAACAAAGACACCATGATAAATAGAACTTAATAGGCACCAGGTTGTATATATATATTTTGAGTAGATGATGGGGTTAGACTGGATATTGCAATTTTATCAGAAATGAACGAAATGGATTTGATAAAATAATATCGAGTGGGACTGCTTGAGTGTTGAAGGATACGCAAATACTCTGGGATGCTGGTGTCCAGACAATCAATGATGCTCTGGAGCTCCTCCTGTAGACCTGGGGTCTGGAACAAGTCCTCCTGGGGGACAAGGTAGGAATACAAAAGCTCAAATACTTTAGATATATTACCATCTGAGATCACAGATCACTTTACAATAAGAAAACTCGATTTATATTGTGAATCAAAAACAAATTTAATCTTAAACTCAGCTCAAGCTTCTTCAAATCAGTGAGCTTGGCATAAGAACTCAAATCTCACTTAAAATAAATACAAGTCATCACTTCCACTGATCTCATGAGACCCAGATCCCATCACAGATAAACACATACTGTTAACCACTCAAAGTTTCCTTTGGGACAGAGAGATCAAGATCTTTTTTTTTTTTTTTAACATGACCCATCTTTCATAAAATAACTGTAATCTTGCAAATTATTTTTCTTTATTTATTAGGGAAATAAAGTAATCTTGGGAAGAATGAAGTGCTCTCACCCCTAGGGCTGGGTATTTTCGCCAAAATCCTGAATCGATTCGATTTTGATTAATAAAGTTCTAAATCGATTAATTTCGATTCCATCTGTTTTTGCAATAATGAAAGTGGTTCAACTGTGTTTCAAAATACACGTGTATTTTATTTTTTTCCTGTCATATTAAACACAAAGCGCAAAGTTGTAAATCAGACAGTTTAAACTTAATATGTGAACAAAACTGTCTCATAAGTGCAAACTTGTTTGTGAAAAGTGAAGCCTCACCCACTCAGACATGCATAAGCTGCATTATCTTCTCTGCACAAATCACATTTGCAGCATTGTCTTTAACAACTACAAGGTGTTTGCTGGTCAGCCCCCATTTGCTAATGTCTTCAGTCAACCTATTGGCTATATTTGTAGCTGTCTGGCTTGAAGTAATCGTGAGTGCATCTTTCCTGCTCATTTTGAATTGCTATGCCATAAGCCACGACATTAAATTTGGAAATTAGGATGCGATATCCATGGTGATTTGTGGAGGAAGATGCCGTTTTACTTTGCTGTGCTAAGATCTCCTAAAGTATTCCTTCAAGAACAATCACAAAAGGTTAAGAATCAATTATCTTAACCTGCAAACAGACACTTGGGAGATGAAGCTTTTTGCAGTTTCTATTAAAACTTCTTAAAACCCACCGGGTCGCCAGCGACAATAAGAGGTTAATGCCTTCTAATGTTCATTTTGGACAGTGTGCTAAGAGAGCAAAACCTAGCACAGCAACCTGCTTTATTAGAGGATTCCTTCCATGTTGATGTGTAACACAACTGTGCCATCTGCTTCTTTAGCAACTTCTTTTTGGAAAACATTTCATCTAATTTGGCTTCATCTTTGTCAAAATCTTTGTTTTGTTAAATTGTATAATTTAACAAATTAAAACAATTTTGGAACCAAATTAATACTATATTTATGACCTCATGTGTAAAATCCTATATTTGAAATCTGTTTCTTAATGGTACTACGTAGGGCTGGGAAATTAATTATTTTTCTGAATTCAAAATATATTCTGCTTTAATCTTTGTAAAATGATGTTTTTTACAATCAACTCCTAGGGCTTCTATAGTTCAGAAGGTTATCAGTTTGCCACTTTTTGTTCTTAGATCTCTACTCATTACTAATAAACTTTCTGACTGTGTAATAACACTGGCTGCAAACATACTCATGCCATATTTTTTTTTTTGTTGAAAAAAAAAAAAGCCAATGCCTGCCAACTTTTTTCACAGCTTGGATCACACCAAGAATCCTGGTCAACTCCCAGGATGAAGCACAACTGAAATAAAAGTAATTCCTCTCATTTGTCATTTTCTAAAATTAAACTAAAATGAAAAAAAATATATATATATATAATTCAGTATGAACATATTTTTAAGCCGGATCCACCAGCTCTAGTTCTGTGTGTAACCAATTTATTAACTTTAAAGGATAGACCTAATAAGGTTCCTACACCCTTATATGTTAAATTTCTTTAATTTTCTAGACTGGATCTCCTGAAGGTAACGGATCTTTAAATTTGGAGAGAATGGATAGAAGGAAGAAAAGGACAAAACACACAAGGGACAAAGGAAGGAAGGATTTGACTGTTGCACGGAGAGCAGAGCATAGAAATACAAATATCTTTCTGTGCTTCGTTTTTCTCCATAATTGTTCAGACAATAATTGTTCAGACAATTTTCCCATCCAACGGCAGACTGCAAAGTAACTGTAAAAATATGCATTATATTGTTGTGGCTCCATTTCTTATAAAGAGAAACAACTTGTGTTGGAAAACCCTAATTTCAAATTAATAAAGACTGAAATAATAAATGATCTGATGTTGGTGTTTTTGTTTGCCCACATAAAATTTTTTTTGAAGTTTACATCAGTTATTGCACATTTTATTTTTGTGGTCTTAAAGCGATTCTTTAAAAAAGTAAATTAATAAAAAAAAAAAATAATAATAATAATAAAAATTTAAAAAATTATAAAAAGAAAATAAAAAAGAAAAAAATTATAACAAAAGAAAAAAAAGAAAAAAAAAGTGATTATTTTTTTCCAGCGACTGAAGAAAACATGGTCTTTTAGGATTATTAATAGAAAACAACAAAGACAATAAAAAAAAAACAAAAAAAAAATTTTAAATACTGTATTTCATAATTTCTATGAGCCTTCTCACCTGATCACAGGATTTGGTGAAAAGGTGGTTAACCAGGATCCAAACCTCCTTAGGAATCTTCAGAGGTTTATCCTCAGGACTTCCTCCATCCACCAGCAGAAAGTTCATGCACTTTTCCTGAAATACAACAAAATCAAATCAAGAACACCTTCATTTCTGTTCTTAAAATACACGTTTAGAGCAATTTTTCTGTGAAAATGAGATCATGAATTTCCCACTAAAAATGGTATGTTTATTTATTAGTGGAGGAGAAAGATCGTCTCCAAAAGCTAGATAACTGAAGGCGAGCCTTTTCATTAGGCTAGATCTCCAAAAGCAAGCACAGCTATGTGAAGGAAAGAAAAAAAGGAGAGGACAATAAGGATGATTGAATGAAGCACATATGTTTCTACAGCAATTTAAGATTGGTTCTTTAAATTCCTTTAATCTGAGCGCTAAGGCAGGGAAAGGGCTTTGAAATTATAAATCCTGCTCTGAACAGAAGTGGATCCTTAGCTTCTCTAGACAACATGATATTTCAGAAGCTATAGAATCTGGACTGGACCCAGTCTCTAAAAAATTATTTATAAAAACAAATTACTCATATGTTACTCATCATGCCTAAAATGACAAAATAATAAGAATACCGGGTCAAATACAAATGATTAATAAACTATAAAATATGTAACCATAGCAAATAGTTCAAGGTAGGATTGCAAATTAACAAGAAATTAAATTAATAGCTAAATTGATGAACTGCAAGTTGTTAAATAAATTGAAGCTTCCATTTTGTTGTTTTCCTGCAGCTTTGTGCACAGAAATAATTGGGTTTTTTTGTGTGTACCCAGTGCCTGTGCAACAGAAGGAACTGAGCTGATCTAATATCTAAGCAGACATGCCAAATATATTTCTGCACTTTAAATGCCATGAGAGTTTTGTACTTACTACTTAAATAGTTTAGGTGAAGTCATCAGCATCTTGAATTTAATCCAAAAGGTAATAATGCTCAAAAAATAAAAATAGTAGAAAAGCAAGAGAATTGTTTTTTTTTTTTTCATTTATTTTAATGGATGCTTGTATTTATCTGCAGATTTAAATCCATTCAATATTTGCAGTCTGAGAGAAAAACAAAAAAAACAAAGAATCTATTATTTGTTTAAACTAGCAATTATTTTGCGAATCGATAAATCGATTAATAATCAGATAGCCAAAGGTTCCCCAAATAAGATTTTTTTTTTTATTAATGAAATTAAACCAAGGGAAACTAAACTTTTCCACTTGAGGAGTTCTGGATAGAACACATTGACGGACAAAAAAGCTTTTTTATTTTGTTTCACAATTTTGCTATTGCTACTGCTCTAAGTGGGTCGCTCTCTCAACTAAAGGTATGTTTTACAGTCTCTAGACTCCAGTTAACGATTAATCGTTTACTAAATTAGCTGACGGTTGTTTCAATAATTGAATAATAATGATCTGATTAATTATTTCAGCCCCAATTTAAACATTTATTAATAGGGTTAAATAATTATAGGCAACTAAAAGATGCATAGGCAATTTTGATTATATAAATGAGGGTTTGATTTAAACGTATAAATATCTAACCCTGTATGGAAAACAAAAAAAAGCAATTAATTCAATTTTTTGTAAAGTTCTAAATTTAGAAAAAAATCAATCAAGTTGCATTTTTTTTTCCAGTTCAAAAAAAGCAGCGAAAGCACAAAATGAATGACGTTCTTGCCAAAGAATTTATGCAGCCTTTAATCTGTGTCTTTATTGATGTCATTTCCTGACATGACTGATTTTCTGCTACGAGGAGGATGAATGAGGGTCGATAATTTGTCAAGAAGAAAAATGATGACAGACTCTAATCATGGATAAGGCTGACCTCATTGTGCCTGATAAACTGGTTTCTGTAAATGATTTACCTTTTCCGTATCGCTGTCCTCTCCCTTAGAAAGAAGTCAGCCCACAACCACAGCAGAGAAAGGAGCAAGAGGAGAAAGAAATGTAGAGAAAAACAGAGGAAAAAGATGAATAAAAGTAGAAAAACCTGAAGAAAACGTAATGATCTTCCATAAATATGTTTATATTATCAGTCAAGTAGGGAAATCAAATGGTTGAAGTGGAAAAACAGGAGTGACGGCACCTGTTTATTCCAAAGTTTGATCAGATAAGGTGGAAAATATACTGAGAGCAGAAAGAGGTGATTATGGGAAGACCAGAAACTCTTAGTATGACACAGACTTCAGCGGGTCTAAACCAAGTCAAATATTCCGAGTTTTTCCAGAGGTCCAGTCCAACGTTTCTGCTACTTCCTTGTTCACTCTGCCCCACACAGAAATATACAAGCTGAGACAGTTTATGCCTTCCAAATATAGAGCGATTTGTGACTGTGTTCACCCTGAGGAAAGAATAAGCCCTCACATGTTCACATGCTGCTCTCAGGAAGCAGAGTGAGAGCAGGTCACAGCTTTCTGATTAGATCTCAACTAAAGAAAAAAAAAAAAGGCTCCAACCAAATCTGTAATGTTAGGTAAACCAGCTGTTTTTTTGTTTTTTTTTTAAATCAGTGTTACAGCGTCCTACTCGTTCTATTTTTCTTACCAGGTCGATGAGATTCTCGACCTCTCTGACTGGCTTCTTTATGCGACACAAAGTCTCAAGCGAAGTGCCAAAACAGCTGGACAGGTAGTTCCCGGAAATGGTGATGAAGTAGTCTTTGCCACGGTCCAAGTGGAGCACCAGTATGTCGTAAATAGTGTCTTGTCCAGAGTTAAGCAGGGTGACCGAGTCTTTACTGACGTACACCTCCAGATAGATTTCCAGCGCCTCACCTGTTCAAAGAGGAGAAAATAATTAGATGAAATGCTTATTTTTCTAAGGAAACGTGTGAAGTGTGGCTGGAGGATTATAGTCGTCTGGTCTTTGCTTTTGTTTGCTTCTCATACAAAGAAGAGCTACATCAATTAGAAGGAAACTAATTCTCTTTCTGGCTTACTTGGCTCCAAGAATCCTTTGTTTGGCTCTGCACGCAGCCACGGCTTGCAATAGTTTGGATCATTTGGTTTGGGGATGAAGGCAAAGTGACAGGGAACCTGCCCATCGTTTGTAATAACGAAGCGCTCCTTCTGAAGCTGCCGGAATTTAACATCTTTAAACGTAAACTACAAGACAAAGAAGGCAAACAAAGCAAAAAAGTGAATCTCAGCTTTACTGAGGATTATATTTGGATTCTTTGCCACCTTTAATGGCGATTCATAAAATATTAAAAGCCAGTCGGAGGAATATTTAGTGATTACCTCAAACCTGCTCAGAGAGACCGAGGGAAGGCAGTCGTTTTCCAATCGATCCATGTCTCGAACAATGGCCTCAAACACCTTTTTTTGGCGATTCTCATCAACAACTTTCACCTGTTACACAAACAGACAGACATCAACATTAATTTACATATAATACATTTCCTAAGGCACAATAAAATAGCTAAACATTAATAGCTCTTTAAGAAATTCTTCATTCTCAGAGTTTGACAACAGTCTTGACCAGACAGTGAATGAGTCCAGTTTTACCACCTGATCTGAACCATCATCTCATTTGGGCATTTAGGTTACCGGTAAATGATTACGGCATCAGAGGTCCCTTTTTTTAATCTTTGATTATTAAAGCATAGTTAACCATATCATATGAAATATAAAAGATTTTGCTGAGTAAATGGATTCCTGTACATGTTTCCCTTCATATTGCATCACCATGTTTATCTGTAATTTAGTTATGTCAGTCTTTAGAATATGCACAATATTGCAATACAGGTGTGATGAAATGCAGAGTTGAAAAATAGAAAAAATAAATGAATATACAGTTGTTCTACACATCAAGAGACAAAAAATGCACAGCTGGAAGTAATCTCAGGGACAGATCGGGTACAGATGAGTCATATAACAAAGAGAATAAAAAAAAACATTTTTTCAGCAGAGTAATTATTATCGTTTTACACAATATAGTATTGTTTGTATAATTAGGGAGAGACATTTGTCATTTCTGTCCTCATCCATAAAGCAGATGCACATATGTGAATGAGCTAACGATACAGATCAGGTAGTGACATCCAGATACAGTCCACCCCTCTGACATAAATAAAAAGCAGATGAATGACTATGCTGATATATCTTTGCTTGTCAATTTGCTTTTTAAAGCATATTAAAACATAGAGAAAGAAAGCTAACATTAGCCTAGCATTGCACATTTGAGAACATTTCCCTGTGCACAGATCCTCAGCAGAGTGAAATGCACACTTGCTGAAGAAATTTTGTTGCAATGCATGCCTACACCAAAGGTCCTTCAGAAATATAATTGTTGTACTGTACTATAGAGCGCACCTCACCATAAGCCATGCCCAATACGTTTTTTTTTTTTTTTACTGGAAACTTACATATAAGCCGCATCGGGATGAAGAAGAATACCATAAAAAGTAAAAAAAAAAAAAAACCACTGGACTTGTGTTCCAAGTTTGAAGACGTTTCACTTCCCATCCAGAAAGCTTTCTCAATTTAAAGTTGAGGAGAATGCTAGCTCCTGTTAGCTCAGAGGAGTAAGAGCTTCTAATGAAAGATGGGGCTTCATCAACTCTTTATTTCAGCTCTGTAGGAGTTGAGCCCAGTCTCTTCATTGGTTCGGCAGCTTTAATGAGGCAAACAAATGTCAAAATGTGTGAATTTGGGACATTTGTTCTCCTTTCTGCCTGCCGCTAGCATGTTCTTGTGCTACATGAAAATTAGCCCCTTATTCTTTCAGTTCCAACTTTGACTTCCCCCTCTAGCAGGTTAGGAGAAATTCACTACTTATAAGCCCCATAGTTTAAAGTGTGGGGAAAGAAACAGCAGATTATAGTCCGGAAAATAACGTATTCGCACTTTAGAGAAAGTTAGCATTGAAGAAGCTTTGTAAAACCTGTTAATGGATGGACAGAGAAAAAAAGCATCAATGTGAAAAACAAAAGGAATATATTCATAATACTATTATAGAAAATGGTTTGTTAATGTGATGAATTGGAGTAAGTCAACAGCAACTTTGAATATATATCTGAAGAGGTTTTGTCCCTTAGGGTTTGTTTTTTTTCCCTTTACATCCATATGAAACAAATTGTGTACTTGCTCAATAACAAAACAATGAAAGTAATAAATACTTCAGTTTCCATTTGTCATAAACAAAACAGAGAGCTGCTAAGGTACGAAAATCAGTGACAGTTGAAAAAGAGAGCAAAGCTTTTTTGCCTTTGGGTTTTAAATATATATCCAAAATCAGCAAGTTTTGAACACTTGTTAAAACAAATTTTGAACCAGACCTAAAATAAACAAATTTTAACTTAATAAAATACACCATTTAAAACTGCTTCATTAAAGCTATTTTTAAAAAACTTACAAACCAGTTTTGTAAGTCAGGATACAAACCAGATTATGCGTTTGCTGCTCATTCGCCGGCTAACCATCGTGCAAAATAAGCCCGTTGCAAAAGAAAAGCTAAAGGTTAAAGACAGCAGTTTTTGAAAGCTGAACAGACTGAGCTATATCAGACTGTTAACTGGACCCTCCGTTTGGTCATGATGCATCATCAGCCCTTGCCTTAAATTATATGCATACCAATGCAGATAATAGTACTTACATTTTTATATCGTTGCGAAGCAATAAAATTATATTTAAAAAAATCTAATGGAAAAAAATATAAATAACCTTTATTACTAGGCTGTCATGTACTGTAGCGGATGTTAAAATTACATTTGCTGTGTGGCTTATATTAAATAATCATTGACTACATTGTTAGAGATGCTGGAGGACACACAAAGCAACAGTGAGCATTAGGGACAGTTTCTTTTGTTTGGAAGCTATACAAAAAAATATATTTGCTAATAATCTTCTCCTGGTCTTCTGATCTTAACTGGCAATTACTTTTATACCTCTAAAAGTTTGACTATCCCTTCTTTTAAGGTGATGGTTTCAAACAGCAAATTCTTGGGAGCCAGTTCCCTGTAACTTTCAGATTTCCCCTAGACCAACAAACCTGAATCAAACGGCCAAATTGTTTCATTAACCTGCAGTCAAGCTCTACAGAGCTCTGCTACAGAGCTAATATGAAACAGTGAAACATCTAAAAGCTGCAGATCAATGGCCTTCTGGGACTGGAGTTTAAGATCATTGTTTTAAGTTGTTAAACAAATATCTGCTACTGGACCTCTTACCCCAATTTTGAAGAGTGAGCTGACAGGCTTATGGTCACTGGTTCTCATTTCCATGTGACTTCTGTATTTAAGCTGCTGGACGTTGCTGCCCCTCCAAAGAATCCTATCACACCATGCAGGGATTCGGCACTTCCCACTGCAGGAAACAGATAAACGTTTCACAGGAAAACATGGGAGGCAAAAGGCATGAAGCATGCAAGTAAAAACTGCTAAATGTGCATTAGTGGAAGGATAGGGCCGGAAATGGTTTAATCTGGTGAAAACAGAACCATGGGGCCAAAACTGTAGCAGTGAAAACTCAAGTTTAATTACCCACGATTTAAAATTGCAGGCATCCAACTTATCTGGCCTGACTGCATCCAGAGACTAAAAATTCAATGATGGGCTCTAGCAGAAGTTTTCATCTGTATTTGTAGCAGATTCATTATAGTTTTACAGTTCAATTTCAATAATTATTACATTTTTTTCAGCTTTATTAGCCTTGAATGATGATGGTCAGATGGAAACTCAAAGGTGTAAACCTTTTTCCTATCTGTAAACACACCATACTGGAAGCACTCTCCAGTGCGGACAGTGATGTTTTTTAGTGTCAGTCAGGCATTGAAATTTTACTTTAAGAATAAGTCACCAGTTCATGCATGCAGCTGGATAGTGAGAGAGAACACAGTCAGTTTAACAAACTAAAACTCAAATCCTCAACTCAGAGTTTCCAACCTTAGGCTAGATCAATTCAGTTTTCGGTTTCCCAAAGGCTGCTGTTAGTTAATCAACTGTAAGTGGGTCCATTCAGAGATGAACACATGTGGAAGCAATATGAAAAGCCATTATCAGTGGAGCCCCGATTCAACGAGTCACCATGACAACAGATAACAGGAAATGCCTATTTCACACCATTGGAACTAGAGATTTTTACTGTAATGCAGGAAAAAAAAGAATTTTGTTTTAGAAAGAAAAACAGCGCTACAGCTGTAAAGCAGAGGAAGATGGCGAAGAAGATTGTTGCTCGAGTTAATGTGCAAGTTTATATGAAGTGCACTATGACAAGCCGTTTTAACCGTTAAAAGCCATTTTACAAAGTTAAAAAACTAAATTGTACTAGTAAGAATTAAGTTTTATATAGCCACAAATGTTTACACAATTTAAGTAGCCATTTTGACATTTATCAGCTTGACCTCGCAGTAAAATAATACAAATCCTGGCCAGTAATATTAGTAATATGGAGATATGAAATTAATTTCTAGACATCCAGAATGTTTATCTTAGATGTGAACAGTGTAATTTTGACAAGGAAAAAATGTTTTTAGATATCAGAAATACATATTCAGTCAAACTAATATCAATCAAAACAGCCTTCCAAAGGCTATTGTAATCACAGTAACATTCCAAAGAAAACAAGTTTATTGATTGAATGGTAGTATTCTGTTTAGGTGAAATCACCTTTCAGCTGATAAAGATCAGGTATAAAAACTGCTGAAACAGGTAGGACCTGTGTTTCATCTCATGTAAATCCTGATTTTGAATTTATCTCACATTAAACAGTAAATACTAAATGGCTGCTTGACTATGCAGTTGTTTTCTATAATGCTTTTATCACATCAATGTGCTCTTATAGATGCCATGTTCTGTTAAATCCATGTGAATTAAGTCTGTGTAATGCTCCAAATATGAGGACAGATATAGTCCGGATGTATGAGATGGATTGTCAGGTGAAACGATAGCGCTTATAAATATAACTTTCTGGATATAAATGATATCTATACGCGGTCTGAGAACCAATTAATATTTAATTATCTGCTAATTTAGTGTCACTCATGTTTTAATGTGTGTAACAGACCTAGTCAATTATTTATTTTTTCATTGTTCGCAAAATCAGGAAATAAAACAACATGATAGTCTTTAAGGAGGGCAGAGACAGAGGACACTGAGTTTATTGAGGAAAACCTCCATCTGACCAGGTTAGCTCTGGGGGAAACGTTACTATGGTAACAGGCACACAGGATGCATAAACTCTATTCGCCAAACAAAGAGAAATGTTTTCAGTAAACCTGCTTTTTGAAACAGGCCTGAAGACTTTCAGCAGATAGAGACTTGGATACGGCAAAGTTTTATTGTTTACTGCTTTCGTTAGGAATCATGCTGATCTTACTTTTGGAAGAAAAAAAGTGAAGCTATATCATGTGTATTTTTTTGGAACAATGAAAACATTTAATTTTGTTTTTTTTTAAACAAACTGATGCACATCATGTTTTTTTTTTTGTTTTTTTACCTCGAGTCATATCGGTCCGTCTTGTTGTCATACTTGTATGTGGGAATGAAGTTAATCTCTCCCTCCATGAAGTCTGTAAAGGCTCTTTTGGTCTGCCTCTGAATGTTCAACTGTACATGGAAAGTGCCAACAGTTGCATTTCATTTGGGAAACATATTCACACATCTTATATATGTAGACTGTACTTAATGCATATATCATATTTAGGTCAAAAGAAGTCCATTACCTGGTCATACTCCTGCAGCTTCTTCAACGCATTCGAAGCAATGAGCCTTTTGACTTCTGATGCATCATACATGAAGAGACGGTAATTTAGGTCTCCAAGCCAGATTACTACACTGAGAAACACAAAGTCAAAAGAAGAGGTTTTAAACAAAAGACTTACCAGGGTAATATGTTGGTAAATCTGACCAATCTCAGTCTGGCTGTTACGCTTAAAGTTAAACTGTGCTTAAAAATCTGAATAAAAATAAAAGGACAAAAA
>NW_015150472.1:654446-657578 GCF_000732505.1 Cyprinodon variegatus
GAGATCTTTTGACCTGTAGACTCATTACTATTTTTTTCCAAACACTTTTCTCATCACTTAAAAATTCCAAGTTTAATTTTAAAAGATTTCAGGTCAGTTCTGCTGTCATTTTACCATGAAAACAAAAACACCTCATGTAGGGCTGGACCATAATTCAATATCAATATACATTGGGACATCATTTCATTCAATAACTGTTATATGACTTTAAAAAACATTTTAGGTATGTTGACATACACTACAGGCTGTGGTTACAGCTTTTGCAACACGGTGGCACCTGACAAAAACTGTCCTAGCAAATGTTTCTGATTGTAGCATCTGAAGAGTGATATGTAGATTAGAGAAGGCGTAAAAGATGAGGGTGTGAGCTAGTCATCTCCAGCAGGAGGTCATCCTGTGACATTATGGGATGCGTGAATTGATGAAATGAGCTGATAATAAAGGTTTGGTTCAAGCTAGGAAGCGCCAGTGGTGTTGCCAAAGTTTGCTGTTCTCTGGTGAAAAATAGGACTGGGATCGGTTTCGTTTTACTAAAGATGAGAAGTAACATTTACAATAGGGTGAGATTTTTAAGCTTTAAATAAAAATATTCTATTATTATTTCTAAAATGTTATATTGAAAGAGTTTTAAAGTTGTGGTAAAATGTAAAGTCTGCACAGGCGTCTGTTGGGGGCATGTATGGCAGTCTTTCTGGGGCTTTCATATTGTTTATAAAAATACTAGAAATATATACAGATTATTCACAGTAGACAGGAAAAAAAAATTTTCTTCTTAAAAGGTCAGGTTCTGCTTCAGAAAAACACAATATTTATTTTGTAAGCCGCTCATGCTTTAGATCTGGTAATTTGGTCCTAAAAGCAGGAATTGCTTTAACTCTAAATCAGCTTTTGAGTTAAGTTATCTTTCACTCCTTAACTCTGGAAAACCCTGTTTTAGACATGTGTAAAATGTCAAAGACTAAGATAAACAAAAGATAAACAAGAATAAAGCATGTTAGCACTCTACATGCTGTGGTGAATCTCATGCTTCCACATGCATTTCAACACGTTACTTTACTCACCATTTTATAGTCAGCTTTTTTATGCAATGCTCTCTCCACAGCTTCTATCCACACCTGCTCTTTGGACGAGTCCATGTAGAGAAACGCCTCAGTGCTCAGGTCCAACTCTTGAAAACTAGAATGAAACTTTGGAGTCATTCATCTCCCATCCTTAGCATAAGACAATTTAAATTATGATTACGTTATTAAATGGAAAGAAAAAAGGCTCATCCTTATTGCTTACTGACCCAATGGCATAAATATCAGGAGGATCCGAGTCACAGCAGAGCCAGGGCTCAAGGCTGCTGTCTGGAGTTTGCCCGTTAACATTCCAGGTACCGATAAAGAAACTGTCAAAGCAAGATGTAGAGTTTGGTAAACTCAAGCATGAGCATCTTTTTTTTTTATCAAAACAAGTTAATATAATAATAATTAAAATGTATTTATCTCACATTGGAGAAATTTACCTCTGTAAACAATGAACTAAAGCTGCACATTATTCTGAAATGCAATTGTTATCGTAATATGAGTGCTTGTAGGATCACAAAAGACAATATTTATATAATCACTCTGTATATTAATGATATATTTGGCCAGTAGGATGGAGTCTAGCTGCTTTCACCAACACCAGATGTAAAATAGTGTCCTGAGCTCATGGCCGTTTGTGAAATGGTAAAGAAAAAAGCAGAGAGGAATTGGATTCACTTTAATTTTAGTTTTTAGGAATCACATTGAAAAGAAGAACATCCTTCTCTCATATGGTGCAAAACTCTTTTTGGAAAGAAAACTAATTTAAGAGCCTCAAACGTTGCCTGGTCCTCATTCAAAACAGCCTACTATAAATATTTAAGCAACTACTGATCAGCTGGGATTATAGAAAATGGTGAGAATGAAAATTTGCTGTCAGATGATGAACAGATTGGTTCAAGATGGAAGAAAGGGCAACAGTAGCAGCATCACTAAAAACAAGGAATGCTAAATACCACCAATAAAACTTAAAACTCCTAAAGCTTTGAGACAGATCAGCTACAGCAGCAGAAAGCCATAAGAGGAGCCGGTCGCTTCAGTTTGAAAGGGAAACTGAAACTGGACAATAACAGATAATAAAAACATTACCTGGCCTGATTTCTACTGCAACATACAGAAGGTAAAGTCCAACTTTGGAGGGGCTAAATTATGGAACCGTTTTAACTTTGAATCGATGCTTCAGGTCTCTAATGGTGGTAGTTTAATGGTGAGCCTGCAGGTCTCTAGAGTGGTCGCTCATGTGACCCAACTTCTCAATGGTGAGACAAAATGAGTGATTGCAGGTGTTTTATTTTTCTCTGAATGTGAGAGACTTCCTGTGATTCATGGGTTTTTGCAGACAACTTTTACCTGGTAAAAGGGAGCTAAGGCCTGGTTAGAAGAAATAGGGGCAAAATCCAGAAATGCAATAAAAACTAATATAAACTAAAACTCCCATTTAAAACCATCCTGGGGCTAAATGAGGTTATGTGCTGCAGGTGCAGCAGGATGTTGGAAGCCCCTGTTCAATTACACCCAATGGAAGCCATGTTTTCCAGAGTTTTTTTTAAGTAACAGTTTGTGTGATCACAAAAGTCCTTAAAATGACACACTATTAAATGTAGCCTTTCAAGTAATCAGTGAAAATCAGCAGATGAGTGTAGGCACGATTGAAAATGTTTTGTTTTCCTTATTTTATTGTCTTTTTTTTCCTAATGCATTTGTAGAACAGGATATCGTGTTATAGTTTTGTCATCTGTGATAATTTCATAGAGATAATGTTATAGAAATCTTCCAGGAAGGTTTCATAGTCTACATATAAAGATCAAATTATTCCATCTAATTCCTAATAATTTGGAAACTATATGTCTGCTTGATTTTTCATTTACACACTTTGCTATAAATACTGTTACAATTATGTCTCTGCTTTTATTTATTAATTTTTTTTTGATAATTTTTCAAATGATCCTCTCAGTTCTGTGGTATTCATGTGTCAATCAATAGAATAAAGGTCAAAAACGGTTCAATATAAAATAGATAGTTTCCCAATTTTTTTATATTAAAAAAAATATATATATATATATTT
>NW_015150472.1:658048-665358 GCF_000732505.1 Cyprinodon variegatus
CCAAACTCGGACTTGAACCTAATGGATGGAAAAAGAGGTGAGATTTTGAAAAGACAATAATAATTCAGAAAAATTACACTGACCATAAAGTTGTCCAGCCTGACTTACTCTGACTTGGTGTTGGGTATAACGGAGCTGCCTCTGGCCTGTAGGGCTGCAGAGGACTCCTTTGGGATGGGTGCAGGAGGAAGAGGGTTGGATGGAGGGAAGGATGCTTTACGGGGAGGTAGAGTGGGGATAGGAGGCGGCTCCCTGGAGGCAACAATGCGATTCTGTTGATTCTTCTTCTCTTCCACTTTAACGGTGTTCTTTAAACTGTCCACATATGCATAATCTGGTTGGATAAGTAAACACAAATGAATAGCAAAGACGAATAAAGCAAGAAAAGATCAATTGTAAGATTGAAAACAAAGATTTCATTTGTAAACCAGTGGATCTATGCATTACCTGTAGAATTATGATTTGCTGCTGTATTATTGAGGTTGGACACTGGAGCTTTGATACTTTTAGCTTGATTGTCTCCACCAGGAAAGCTGTTAGCTGTCTTTGTTGGCCTTTGTGGCGGTATGGGGACGGGGCCTCTGTAGGCTGCTGGCGTGAGGGGCTCCATCGCTTTAGGTTTACTTGGTTTGGCTGCAACTAGAGAGAGCACATCATTTAGTCAAAATATATTCAATAATTAATATAAATTACTGTAATATTTACTTTTTTAAAAAACAATTTAAACAAAAAAATTGCATGAGACAAACAATTAATACCAAATAACTTTTAGTATATGTCTGATAGCGACCATAAAATTATTAGGACTCATAGGCTCCTAAAAAATGAGCATAACAGCCTAATTTCAGCGTAATGGTGACAACTTTCAGCATGAAGGTCCACTACGCTGAAATGTGCTGGCAAAGAACCCGGTAATCCAACCCTCTTCAGTAACATAGGTGAGTTTATGAGAAACGCAGCCTGCACGGCGCAGCAATATGTACCAAGGGCTGTATATTGACCTGAAGAAAATCATTTAATGTATCCCAAATTAATCTCACACTTGGGTCAAGCTTACAGAGTGTTGTTTTTTAAAGCAAACTTAGAAACATACATTTTTTATACAAATATTTGGCTAAAAACAGCACGGATTTTAAATCAAAGAAACTATATATAATTTACAAATACCTAAAAAAAAAAACTTTATCTTATTAAGATACTGCAAGTTTTACTTTTTGCATGGCAAAAGGTTAACACCACCTCTGACATAAAAAAAAAAAAAATCAACAATCTTACAATGTTTTATAATTTTCCATAAAAGAATCACTGAAGCTGTATTTAAATAAATTCTGACCATTCCAGACAAACCCCTTATCATCAAAGAACCACTTCTTGTTTTAATGTTAATTTTTTCTTGAAGTCAATCTTCTGTTCTCAAATACAGCTCACCTTGTACAGCTTTAAAAATGAAAATAAAATATTTTAAAACTAAATATACTTTAAAAGACGCACAAAGTGAAAGAGAATGATAATAAAAATGATAAGAACTGGTCTGTTGTCTCGTGCCTGGTGTGATATCACCAGAGGACCTTCTGAAATGTGTGTTTTTTTAAATTATCTAAAGAACAAATGAACAAAAACAAATACAGAGTGGATCAAACCATGTTGTTCTGAGACAAATTCTAACTAGAGTGAGTTTGACTTTAGAACAGTCTGAGCACTAGATCTAATCAGTGAAACAAAGCGTACAGTAAGAGGTATTTAACTAGATGGACAGGTTTAACTAGGATATTTGTAAGTGTCTTCTTTAGCGAAACCTGCCTTTAAAAATATGTACCTCTCCAGTGTTTGGCACAAGCAACAAGCAGGATAGAAATTCAACACTCCCACTGAAGCGTGGACAGGGAACAGCTAGGTAACGATTTAGGCAACTGGACTACTTTTTGCCAACTTGCTCTTTTTATCACATGCAATAACTCTTTCTCAAACTGAACTAGTAAAACACAACCAAAGACCCCAGCTTTGCACGACTAAAAGATAAAATAAACTGACTGAAGAAAATGATTCAAAACTGTTAAGAATGTTCTTACGCCCAATCCACACAGGGACGAAATAAGGTGTAACCAGAAAGGCATTTTGTTGATTTAGTTTTGGGAGAGCATAAATGCACATTTTTGAAACAGGGTGGAAAAATGAGATAATGCTGGTTCCATATTGCAGTGTGTACATAAGAGCTGCATCCTTTTTAATGATGATGCTGTAGCTCAGCATACCTCTGTAACCCGCTAAAGCCACTTTACCATAATGTTGCTTTTAGGGATGTAAATAAATAAGTGACTAATTATTGTGGATTAATGGTTTATTAGATAATAATTTGTTCCATATAATTAGTTAATATCATCCGCTTAGGAAGAATTTCAGTCCGTGTTGTAATGTTACCGCTGCCCATTAGAGGGCGTCACTGTTCATTCTTAAGCGGAGCGTCACTAGTATTTGCAAGAGAAGTAATGCCAGAGCATAAGCGTGCTAAAATAGAACCATGAATGGATGCAGAAACCAGTCCAGCATTATTTACACTCCTTAATGGCAACAATGATGCAGAATGAATTTTATTATGTTCCGTTTGTAAGTAAATAATTCTTTGATAGACTCCTTAAATTACCACCTAGATAGCGCCCGTTTAACCAGCTGGTTTAAGTGTTGATGACAAGATGTGACATTTTCTAGAATTACTTGTAGACTAAAACGTTAACACCAATAATGATGATGAGGCATTTACGGTAATAGGCATTTCCTCTTGGGAGAAGGTACAGGGTTGTGCATGTGCATTTTTTTTATTTTATTTTATTTTTTAAGTGGATTTTTTAAATGTGAGAATTGTGAATTGTGAATTTTTTAAATGTGAGAAAAAAATCCTCCACAATACCTTTAATGGTTAGACTATCCATGCGATCAACCAACTGTAGATCAATTCATTAACCCATAATTTGCGTCCCCTAGTTTCTGTGACTACCTCCCATGAGTCATCTGTGCATGCACCAATTTTAAACTAAAAGACTCATCATTTAAACCTCTAATTCCCTAAAATATAGGTAGAAGACACATATAAATCAGATGTTTTCAATTTCAGCATTAAACAAATGTTTGTTAATGATAAAGTTAAAGATAAAATGTCCCAGTCTGACCCTTTTTCAATAGCTAAAAGATAATCTGTCAGCATTTTTAGATTAAAAATATGAGAAACCTTTTGCTAAAACCAGATTCCAATGTCTGTTGCTGCAGCACGTTCAAGTCGTTTGCCTTTGGAAAAATATTTAGAGACATTTTTTTTTAGAAATATTGTCACAAAAATATCCGTTTTAATAAATCCATGTTATCTTTACTGTTGTGTCTCTCATCATGGTTTACTGCATTCAAAATAGTCCTATGTGATGCAAATATTATGTAACCTGACTATAGGATTATATGTCAGCCACACATTATACAGTCCTGGCAGCAGCCCTGCGGGCTTTAATGCATACTAACCCCCAAGTGTTACAAACAACAAATATTCACACAGATTGTTTGCACTGTATTAAGGCTTAAATCATAACTTTTTGTCCCAGAGGAAAAAGAAATACTAGAGTTGTCCCTCAACAATCTTATATCTACTCTCATTTGATTGGACATTAAGAGTTAACTTTTAAAAGCTTTCACAATTAAGGGAAAAGTGCAGCTGAACTGCGACTCACTTCCTTTTATTATCTTCCGCTGTCACTACATGCATGTTAAGTATGAGGGGTTACCACCCAGTCAGCAACTCAATGCCAGCGCGTAAAAATAAATAAAAAAACTGAAATAATAACCATAACCTATACAACCATTTCCAATTCAAAACCCTATTTGTTAGATCAAAATTCTCTAACCGTACCAACTATCTTTTATTTTTCTAATCAAGGTAATAAAAACATCTAACACCATCATAAAATTATAATAAACAAATTATTTAATATAGCATTTTGGTGGGGGCTTTTTATTTCTCACTAATGTAATCCTTTAGTTGGGACAGATTGAGATTAGGTCCATGTCACTTTAAGCAAGCAATATCACTTTAAGCAAGAAACACAATGAAATATATCATATATATGCAAAACACAGTGGCTTCATATTATTATGGCTAGCAGTTAATGAAGCATTTATCTCACTGACTCAACACATATTCCAGCATGTTGGAACAGTTTTTTTCAATGCTCTGAGGTACAGACACTAATAAAAGTAGCTAAATACATGCATATGTGCAAGTTCATGCAAAAAAACAAAAACAAATTTTGTTAAGCCCATAAATCAAATTGCAGCTACAATTATAAAACATTAATCATTCCAATAATATACTAATGTCTTATTCTGTTTGAGTGCATTAAAAGAAATAGAAAAGTCAATTTAGGGCATTTTAAAAGTATCTCTAAAAGTTGTTTTTTCATGTGCGAAGGTAAGAGCACACAGAGATCAGCGAGTGGTGAAATCCACCCTAGGTAAATAAATGTTAGATGAGTGACTCAATAATTTATCATCTTACTCTAAGCAGCCAGTCTCACCTCGCTCTTGAGCACTTTTCACCTGGGTTAAGAACGTCTGAGTCCGCTCGTCATCCTGGAGTTCAAGCATCAGCTCTGGAGCCTTTTCTCCTTTTAGTCGGATTTTAATAGACGCTTAAGACGAGGGAGCAAAACAGATGCATGTCAGACACGTTTGGATTTTGTAATTGCAAGAGAGATGCAAAGTGGCTTAGTAACAAAAGAGACGTGGCGCAACAGGAACACAAGTCAGCATTCTTTCAGCGAGCCCTGGCTACTTGCAGACCAACTAAATAAAGGCACTTGGCTGCAGGCATGCTCGACACATGTAAGAATGTAAAGGGGAGCTGCATTAACGCTTGAAAAACTAAAAATCTCTGGATGAACTAGGAAAATAAAGAGAAAATCTAATTGGATGCATAAAGTTAATTCAAAGGAGACAAAAAGTACTCACGATTGTCAGAGAAGTCGATAAGAAGAGCCTCTTCAGCTTCTGGAGGGAAACGAGAAAGACGGGAAAACAGTGAAGTTCAAAGGTCTGCACTGGGAGTGGACCAGCAGTGTTACAGATTTTTCTGAGGAGCAGGATCTGGATTATTTCCAATATTTTCCTTTGAAGTGAAAATGAAAATGCTACTGGCCTAGACCTTCAATTTTACAGCAATTTGACCTGACCTTCAGTGAAGGTTCAAAAAAGTTAAAAAACACCTAAAATAGTAATGAAAACACCTTTGAATTTCCCCAGTTTGACACCTTACAAGTGAAAAAATTACAGCTATTTTGATTTAACACAAAGTGGTTCATGTCTGTGAATGCCGCTTATTACTGATTCTTTTAAGAAGAAAATTGAGCAAATTAGTCCATTTCTAAAGATACAAAGCTGGTACGGGCAAACCAGTGGTGGTTTTGCATTGAATACTAAAAAGGCTAAAACTCCCCTGGAAATTTATAACAAGGAGTGGTAAAATATGCATTCAAACTTCATTAAAATAGTCATTAAACTGCATCAAATATGCGCAAAAATGTGCCTGATTTCATGAGACTGTGGCACATTAATCAGCTGCTCGTTCTCCCCCCCTGCTCTGGAACAGCAGGAAGCTGCCCGTCAGTCTCTATGAGAAATCCCCTTTGAGGTTTGAGCCTCAGTCTTATGAGGTAAGCAGCGAGAAAGTGAGGTCCTGACTGTATGTCACACCAAAATATGTCACTTCCAGTGAGCCTAAACCTCTTAGGTCTGTGGAACAGGGGCTCGTCATGAAGCTGGCAGCTCGATGCTGATTGGCAAACACAAGAGTTTTTGACTGACAGTGGCCAAACAGCGAGGAGGTTCTACTCATGAGTCAAGAGGGAAAAGTAATAATTCAGTCAGAGAAGTCTTGCACTGACTTGTGCTGAACTCTTTCTGTGCATTCTGTGTTTTATTATTTCAGAGCGCTTCATAACAGCTATTTTTATCCATTGTAGTGATGTGTTTTATGCGTTTCAACATTTGTTATTGCATTATGTGAAGTTTGGATTTATTTAACACCACTGAGCCTCGCCTGTTTCAGAGAAGAGCAGCTTCCACTGGGGCAAACCCACAACACGCGTCCAGCTGTTCCCGCTGAAGAGAATCCGCACCACACCTTGCACCTTTTTTTTTCCACTTCACAATTATGCACTACTTTCTTAAAGCCTTAAATTTAAATAAAATCTACAAAAGCTTGTAGAAATGTGGTAAAAGGAGTGTGAATAACACATATTTGTGTATCATTAGCATTATATTTTACTGAATCCTTTGACAGAATTAGGGCGGATGTCCACAAAAAATATCAAGAACATGTAGCAATATTTTAACATATGCAGAGTGAAACTAAAATGACTGACATGGAGATGAAAAACAAAAAAGAGAATCTACATACCTCGTATAATTTCAAACTTATGGTTTATAGGAATGGATAACTGGGCCACTGGACCAGACACGACGACATCAGGCGTGGCCAAAACACCCAATCTAGACAAGAGTAGCACAGATTTTGACCTTCCATAAATCCATAACGCTTTATTAAAGATGAAAATGTTCAGTTTCATAGACTAAAAGAAAAAAACAAATCATATTGAGATGAACTGCAGAAATATTTATTTTCTATCACAACTTCCAATTATGCAATTAAAAATGACTCATGCAGAGCACTCAGAACAAATGAGATCTATGCTGGGAATAAACAAAAGTGCATATTTAGTATTTAGAGCACATGCATTCATGCAAAGTAATTCTCTAAGGTGACTTTAGCTGAATAAGTAGAAAATGGGAGAAAACTAAGAAGCATGAACTGTTCTACATTCAGAGTTAATAGGGACAATATATAGTGTCTACACTACAGCAATGGGATAAAAAGTGTTATGCAAGTTTTGGATCTCTGTTGAGTGTTCATGTGGGCCGTGTAATGGACCACACCCACTAATATCTGACCAACAGCAAGGGGGTTAAAGCAGCTCTCTTATCACACTTCCTTTTCACAAAAAAAGTGATTGTGATGGCAGAAAGGAAAGTGATTCAGGTTCTCCAGCACTAAATGTGTCAGAGGGAGTCCTCTGAATTATCCCGGAAAATCTCAACAGAATGTCCATTGGAAGAAAAAAACCTCAACTGCAAGGGGGAGCTGGTATGAAATCATCCTGATATGATTACCCTGCATAAAAAATCTGGATTTCACAGAACTCGAGTCATTCAAAAAAAAAAAACAAAAAAAAACAGACTGTTAAAAAAAAAAAAAAAAAAAAAAAAAAAAAAAAAAA
>NW_015150472.1:665368-668925 GCF_000732505.1 Cyprinodon variegatus
AAAAAAAAAAAAAAAAAAAAAAAAAAAAAAAAAAAAAAAAAAAAAAAAAAAAAAAAAAAAAAAAAAAGTACTGATAAGCATTATAATGTTTTCTGGAAAAAGTAAAATTATGATTTCAGCCACAGATTATTATCCAAAATATGATTTATTCCTTAAAAGTCAACCTGCTTACCAAGCAGAAAAACATTGCTCTGTCTTCTCTTTGTAAAATAACACTGGGAGGATAAGAATTAGATGGGCTATATTTCACCCGTATTAATTAACCTAATTAACAGCTTGCTCACTTCTTTTTTTAGAACTAGGTGACCTTAAAAATAAACACTTTAAGTTCAGTTTTTGTCCCCTCAATCTGATTATTAGGTCTTATATTTTTTTATTTGTCCCATTTGAGCGATAAAAAAATGTACACCAAAGCTTGCTACAAAGATAAAAGTATGTAGTTAGTGCATGTTTTTAAAGATTGTCATTGTGATAGAGCAGATATTTTAATGTAATTATAATAATCAAATATTACTATATACAGGTATGGCAAACTGTGTGTATTTGAACCTTGGTGGCTCAGCTTGGCCAATCAGAACTGCTCCTCAGTTGAGTTAATGTGGTTTAGACACGGTTAGCTGAGCCTAAGGCTTGGAGCCCATGTGAGTCTCATTATAGCCCAAGGCAAAGTGAAGGAATTCTGGATAATCTGCAGCGAGGTGCCTGATAGCAAAACTAACTGAACTACGTGTGATTTTACTTCCCACTGCTGTCACACCATCACTAAACAAACCCTGCAGCTGTCAAACGGACACTGTTCAGGATCTAACGCCTGACTTCCAGTTTCTTTACAAAGCAGAGCTGTACTGCGTGGACACAAAGAGGCTGCTCACTGAGCTAAAAATCCCCGGATCAAAGTGATGCAGTTGAAGGAGGTTCTGGTTCAGCTCTGGGCTCCATCAGAACATCAAGCATGTTAATCAGATTTACGCCTCAGTGCATAATACAGCCAGATGGAGTGAAACATTAATGAAAACTTAAAAAAAAAAGTTAAACTATGCTTTTTCAAAATTTAACCAGATCTTAAACATACTTTCATTCGCTCAAAATTTCTCTGTTCAATTTTTTTTTTAGGTCTTCTCAATGTTTTATGACCAAATTTCTGCTGTAAGCAAAAGCTGATAATTAAGTTTGTTTTAAAAAACTAGAGCTAAAACAACTATTTGTATTTCTGAAATAATTGTCAACTAATTTAATAACTGATTAATCGTTAACCAGAGCATAGCGACCCACTCGGAGCACTAATTATACCAAAAGTGTAAAAAAATAAATAAATAAATTTAAAAAACACAAACATTTTGCATTTAAGATGAAAAAAACATTTTTAGCCATAAATATGCTCCATCCAGAACAGTTCAAGATTCATCTGGTTTAAAATCTGGGGGAAAAAATTCTTTAAGGAAGTGCTTGCTATCGATTATTAATTGAAAACAAATGAAAGATGAATTGATTAGCAAAATTATCGCTTTTTGAGGGTTTGGAAACATGATTTGGTATATCTATTATAATAATAACTAATGAATATTTGGAATAAATGACATGTTTCAGAAAAAAAGCCCCCCCCATCCTAATAATTTGTTTTTTTAATTAGCATAACCCTTATAGTCACTGCCAGGGTCGCCACCATCAAAAAAGAATGATGCAAGCTTTAAAACTGCACTTTATAAAGATGCACTGAAGAATAACTTTTATTGTAAAATTTGTACATAAGAAAATTATTGTAATGCAAAAAAATTAAATATACATTAACTTTAAAACCTTATATTAAAATTCATTATCTCAAAATAATAACAGGTTAAAGCAAACAACATAGGTGTATCCATGTACAAATGAAAAGAAAAAAGGTTTTAGGTTGTGAAAATATTGTCTTGTAAGGTTTCACTTTAACTTTATTAAAGGACAGATTATTTTTATGCTGGCCTTGAGAACTTACTTGAATATGTGTAATTACAAAACATGGATTTTTGATGTTGCTGCTTCAGGCTGTTCATGAGATTGATCAAGATTTATAGATGTCTTTTAATGGTTGTGATTTAATCTGAATATAAAAATCTAAACTTATTATGAGACAGATTTTAACACAATATATTTATGCATTATTTCGCCGTTTATTGCTGGAAAATGAAAGAACACAAGGATAATTTATTTTACTGCTAGATTTTCTTTTTATATTTGAAATATATGACTGGACATATATTTTATTCCTCTTTTGTGCCCCCCCTCAATCAAAGGCCCTTGGAATCTTCCTAACTCCCCCATACAGCGCCCATGCTCACTTCTCTCTCATACTGTGCTGTAATGTTGCTTCTACCCCTTAACAGAGAAAATAAACTTTAACTAAAAGCTTAATGGTTAAACAAAATGCTGTTTAAACTTTAGTAGGTTAATGTGGAACAAAAAGCCAGAGCTTTACACAGAAAACTTTTAAACTATTCAGGCTGAGACATCCAAGTCGATTTAAAAAAGTGATGTTTTTAAGGAGATATCTGGTACTTACATAAAGTCTCCATTGCGTTCAATAAGTGACAGTAGTCTGGGCTCCTTGTGGCCAGACCTCAGCTCCTGAGCTTTCACAGTTTGAGCAGAACAATCAAGGAATCATTGTGATGGAGGGTGGAAGGAGACAGTGGACATCACTCCTGTTTTACTCAAATATCACCTCTATGCCCCAATAAACTGACCAGTTTACAGTCTGGCTGTAGAAAACGTGTTTAAAAAAAAGACTAACTAATAACCATTAATCTGATCACAAACAATCAAGCAGGAAGCAGTTAAAAAGCAATCAAAGCAGCAACTTTATCCAGAAATACAGGCTGCTACTGACACATTAATAGGTTTAGTCAATGTTAGTATGAGCGTCATTATTTTGGTTAAAGTGGACTCATATTAAAAGTCAAGATGTGTTTTTCTTATCATGCTACAGTAAAGACATAACAGCGCTAACATTAGTTTAAGTGGAGTGAAACATTCATGCCTAAAAGGATATTGCCAAGCATTCCTCGTTGCTTAAAGTGGACTCCATTCTTACCAGGAAACAAAATCAGTTTAAAGTTAATGTCAGCTTTGTTTTAGGATCAGTGGGACAAGAAATACAAATCCCCACCCGGTACTGCGGCGGCCTCCTTCCGGGGAAATGGTTTGTTTTTTTTCACCGGCTAATGCTAACCGCTGTTTAGCTAGCCGCTGGAGGGTTTTCCTCGGATGCTTAACAAGGCACAGAGACCCTCAGATATCCATTAGCGCCCATCGCTGGGTCAGACGAGGTGGTGTTATCCAGCTGTCGCAACGTCCCGATCCGCGTCAAGAGGTAAAGCCGTCAGACAGCATAGCATGAGGGGGCAGCAGGGAGGAGAGACACCGCTACTTCTCCTGGAGGGAATGTGCTAAGCTGGCTCCTTGCACCACGACTTCATCTTCCAGACTTTTAGAGGCACTCAGTAATAAATACAGCCACATACTGCCACCTACCGCCCAGGAGGAACCAGTGATAGATAGATAGATAGATAGATAGATAGATA